>NC_061111.1:101599618-101823354 GCF_002878395.1 Capsicum annuum | reverse complement strand
TAAATTTGAGTTGGTAAGTTACTTAGTCACTTGAAAATGGTTAAGTATAGGAACTTTATAGGTGATTTTTGTGTTTTGAATATGGTTTGTTAGGTGAATTAGTCACTCTGAAATTGGTTAAGGGACTTTAGAGGTGATTTTTGTGTTATGAATATGGTTTGTTAGGTGAATTATTCACTTGAAAATGGTTAAGTATAGGGATTTTAATGGTGATTTTTGTGTTATAAATATGGTTAGGTTAGTGACTAAATCACTTGAAAATGGTTAAGTATAGGGATTTTGAAGGTGATTTTTGTGTTTTGAATTTGAGTTGGTTAGTTACTTAGTCACTTTGAAAATGGTTAACTATAGGGATTTTGAAGGTGATTTTTATGTTTTTGTGTTTTGTGACTTCATCTAATTTGTTATAAATAATTGATTGCGTAGATGGAATCTGATTATAGCTGGATATATCAACGGAACAATGATAATAGATTGGGTATTAGGGCAGAATTTGTTCAAGGTGTCATAAGATTCGTTGAAAATGCTAAGACACTAGATATGTGGATACGTTATCGAGCTAGTCGTTGTCCTTGTGTTAGATGTGATGGTATAAATCTTGTAAGTGAAAAAGATGTGAAGGAACATCTTTATAGAAAGGGGTTTCATGAGGACTTTTTAATATTGCATGGTATTCATGGGAATGTAGCACAAAATAACTTTGTTGTTCGGGAAAGTAGTACATCTACAGGGCATAATGAATATCAACATACTAGGATGACAGAAATAGTGCACGATGCTTTTGGGATGCAACATGGGGTTGACATTAGGGAAACCGTTGAAGATGTTCCTAATAGTGAAGCGGGGAATTTCTACAAAGAATTGCATACTGCTAGTCATCCTTTGTTTGACGGGTGTTCGCACTCTCGTTTGTCTATTGCTGTTAGATTACTAAGTATTAAATATGACTGGAGTATTGCTGAAGGAGGAATGGACTCAATGAAAGACCTTATTAAAGAGTTAGTTGACCCCTGCTTGGAGGTTCCTATTCTTTCTATAAGGAAAAAAGATTGGTGTCAAAGTTAGGTCTCTCCTCGATTAGAATTGATTGTTGTGAAAATGGCTGCATGTTATACTTTAAGGAAGATGCTAACCTAGAGTTCTGTAAGTTTTGTCAGCACTCTCGATATAAGCGTGGTTCTACTGGAAATCAAATTGCTATTAAGGTGATGCATTATTTACCTCTTATACCAAGGTTGAAGCTATTGTATGCTTTAAACAGTTCAGCTCTTCATATGGGATGAAACAGTGAAAATAGAAGGCCCACTGATGTTATGTGTCATCTGGGAGGATTTATCTTATTCCAGTTGGGAAAGGGTAAGATTTCTAAAAATTAATGTTTGATGTTCTGTTGTAGGTTTAGACCGGATGGTGGAGATGGAAAAAAGGCGCGAACATGCATTACTCGCCACTTCAACGGCTACTGGACCAGCTAGCAAAAGGTTCCAGAACTTGACAGGGATAGAATGTTTGAAGAATTTAAGGTAGGAATTTAACTTATCGACTACTTATATACATTTTGTTATAACAAAAGGTTAAATATTATATTTTTATTGTAGAAATTTTACTGGTGGGATGATGCAAATACATTTCGTATAAAGAAGAACTTTTTCATTAGATGTAGAACCAGATTTAACAATCTCTTGGAATATTCCCGAAAGAAATCGGTAAGACCCTACTGGATTCCTGAATCCGCATGGAAACTGTATCATTTCTATTGGAATAACGAAGAATACAAATTGTTGAGTGAAAAAGGAAAGAAAGCCCGGGCATTATCCAAGGGTGGCTCCCTACATACTGCGGGTGCCAGAAGCACTCTTGCTGTGATGAAAATAATGGTATGCAACTTTTACAGTTTTAATTGTTTGTTTCTATATATTTAAATTTTTAATTATTTGAACATTGATAATTTTTTTATATGCAGGAAAAAGAAAAGGGTAGGAAAATACCACATTATGAGTTATACAAGGAGACTCATGTGATAAAAAAAAAAAGCTCCCGACTGGTAAAGATGTCTGGGTTGAAGCTCGTGCAAAAGCTGTCCAAGTAACAAATTCTGAATTTATGAATTTTTTTTTCTTAAAGTTGATATTATTCAATTATAATCATTTTAATATTTTTTGGATCTTTGTATTAACTTTCTTTGAATATAGGATGAATATATGCGTCTTCTCGGTGTGTATCGTAGTAATTTACCTCCTGACAGTCAGGGTGACCTAATACCCCAACATATAGAGGAGGAGTTATGGGAAAAAGTTATGGGTCTTGCAAATAGAGGCCATTTGGTTGGATACCACAAAAACGTTTTTAGTGATAATGTTAGGTGTTCGTCCGACCCTTCTAACTTTAGCTCTTCAGTTGATAGAGAAACAATTGAAAGCCTACAAAATACGGTTTCTCAACTCACTCAAGAGCTTGTTGAACAGAGAGAGAGGCAGAAAAAGACAGAGAAGGTAGCAACATCACAATTCAAGAAGCTGCAACAGCAGATGAGCTGTTTCATTCAGATTGCGGGGAATATTCCTCCGTGTCCTGGTGATGCAGTTTGGGCTGCAAAGGGTCTGGGCCTCCAGGATGATTTCAACACGGATGATGATATGGAAGACGATGATGAATTAGATGATAGTGACTCTTAGGTTTTTTATTTTTGTATGAGTTATACTTTGAAACTATTGTTGTAGTATTTCATATTTTGTTGGACATTTTGTATGTCCTATACACTTTTGAAAGCATTTTTGTATTGTTGTTGTTGCATAAGCTGTATTTGGGTTTAGAATTTTATTTTATTTTAAAATACCCAGAAAAACTGACCACAAGTGGTCGGTTTAGCAAATATTTTTTTGCAGAAAACCTACCACTTGTGGTAGGTTTTTTAATAAATTAATAAATTAATTTAGTAAAAAGCCTTCCAGAAGTGGTCGGATTTTTTATAAATTAATAAATTAATTTAATAAAAAACCTTCCACAAGTGGTCGTATTTTTAATAAATTAGTTAATTAATTTAATAAAAAACCTTCCACTTGTGGTCGATTTTTTAATAAATTAATTAATTAATTTAATAAAAAAACCTTCCACTTGTGGTCCGTTGTTTATTAAATTAATTTATTAATTTAATAAAAAATCTTCCACATGTGGTAGATTTTTTTTTTCACTAAAATAATTTTTTTCTAACTTTAATAAAATAATAATAAATTTTAAATATGTACATATATTTTAAAACAAACGGACTACTTGTGGTCGAATTTGAAAAAACTACCACTACTTTACCGACCACAGATTTTGGTCGCTTTTGTGGTCGGTTTTTTTATAAAAACCTTCCATATGTGGAAGGTTTTTGTGATTGGTTTTAGCCTTTTTTTAGTAGTGCGTGGTCATATAAATTTTATTGAATAAATTTGAAATATATTAGTCCAAATAAATGTGTTGGATTAATATGATTGAATTATAAGGGAAAATTTCATAAGTAGCAAACTTAATCTCATAATTAGAAATTTTTTTTATCATTTTATTTTTTCTATTTTAATTTCTTCTTCTTTTCCATTTTTTTCTTTCGGCTTTATTTTTTCTCTTCTTTTTTTTTCTTTTTTTTTTTGTTTTCTTTTTTTTCCCTTTTTCTTTATTTTTTTCCTTTTCCTTTCTTTTTTTTTCTTTCTCATATTTTTTTTAACTAGTAGATTCATTTGCCAAATCAAACTCAAGTCTGAAGATTATTATCTTTACGATCTTCAAAATTTCGAAATAAAGCATCATTACTATTTTTTTCTCTCTTTTACTCTCTTATATCTCTAATTTTTTTTATGGTTAGTATTTTTTTCATCTTTTTATTTTTTATTATATTTTTTTTGGTTTCATTTTTTATTTCCATTTTATTTTCTTTCTTCTATTTTTCTTTTTTTTTCCTTTTTTCTCTATTTTTTTCTTTTTTTTCCTTTCTCATATTTTTCCTTTTCTTTTTTCTATTTTCGTTTTATTCTTCATTTTTCTATTTTTTGTTTCTTTTATTTTTACACTTCTATTTCTAGCTTCTATTTTTCTGTCTTTTTTTTTCCTTTTACACTTCTTTTTTTGAATTTTTTTGTTTTTTTGTTTTTTTTTTGTTTTTTTACTCTTCTATCTATAGCTTTTATTTTTAAAAGACAAATATGTATATCACATACACATATTCAAAAAATATATAATATACATAGCCATACAGATCTAGATATGTATTTACAGTACAAAAACATATATATATATATATCTGTATATGTATTTACAGAAATATATATCTCACTCATATATATATGTATTGAACACAAAATATCTATAACAAAAAGGATAATTATAAGCATATAAATATAGGTGGTCAAAAAATACATGATACATATCCAGATCTGTATGATAATTATATATATTACATTTAAAAAATACATATAACTCTGCATATGTATTTACAGAATACATGTCTAATCCATATGCATATTAACATACAAAAAAAATACAAATATGACTTTGATATGTATTTACGAAATACATATCATATCATATTAAACAGTAACAAACATAACTAAGCCATGTATCTTCTTATGTATTTGCGAAATACAAAGATGACTCATATAAAACAAGAAAATACAAATGCAGATCTTAAACAGTATCAACTACAACAATGTATATACATATAGTTAAAACCAAAAAATATACAATATATATCATAAACATTAAAAAATATTAAATATACCCTCTAAAAAATATATCAACAATAATCATATGTATATAAAAAATACATATATACTACACATGACCCATAAGCTAATAAAATTACAAATACAAATATCTCTTCGATTTCATCTCTTTGAAAACATATTTAGAAGAATTTTGACCAATAGGGCTTGAAATTTTACTTGATTCTCCCATTTCCTTTGACTTTCTCTTTTTTTCTCAGATCTTTGCATTTTGGGGGGATTTGGAGATGAAGTTTTTCACAATCCTTTTTATTTCGTAATTTTTGCAATTTTCTCCAAATTATTATGATGTTTCGATCTCACCTCTTCTATGCTCACTGCTTTATTCGATTGAATAGGCGTAGAAACAAATTTAGTATCTTCATCTTGTGCTAATCCTCCACAATATTACAACAAAAAATTAACAAAATCCCAAAAATAAATCGCAAGAACAACGTTGAACAAAAAAATAAAAAAATACAAAATTTATAGAATATGTGAAAGAGATAGCATGCAATAATTGTAATTTGATAGTTACCTTATTTAATGGAACTTGATATTTATCAACAATGTGAAAAAAGTGTGATAAACATGTATGAAATTGAAATGCAATTTGAAAAATAAGCGCAATTTAAAAAATGGTAAGATTAGAGAGAGGTAAATTAATAGAGTAAAAATAGGAGAGAGATAAAGTAATGGAGTGAAAATAGGAGATAGGCAGTGAAACATACGTGTTTGAAATTTATGGGCAAAAATGTTATTTTTACTATAAACTGTAAATTTGAGAAAGTGTTGCTATTTATTGTAATTATAGTCTTAGGTATGCTACTTTCTGTAATTTTTACTTGAATTAATTATTTAAATTCAAATAAAAATAAATTTGATTGAAGTCTAATTTGGTGTTGGGCTAGTCCATCAATTTGGTCTACAAATGATGAGTAAATTTTGCTAAGCCCAAGTTATTATCTTATGTTAGAGGCCCAAATGAGCGCCATGTGTCAAATGATGTGGCATGCCAAGTCAAGTGAAGGAGCCAATAGGACCATGACACATGTCAAAATGATGCAGCATGCCTAGTGAAATCAAAAGCCCATAAAAGGCGTCATGTTACTTTAATCTGATTGGTCAAAAGAAATTCACCTTCACCATGAATCTTTCCTTCCGCAACTATAAATAGGGGTCTTATAATTCAAAAGGAACCAACAATTCTAACAAGAAGAAAGAGAGAGCTCGTGGATCAAACGCACCAAATTTCTCTACAAGCTACAACTCAAACATTCAAGTTCATCTAGTCTAAGATCAAGACCACAAGATTCAAGAATAAGCCCAAAAGACCTTGAATTCACGTATAAGTCAAGATAAAATCCATTAAATTGACAAATCAAGTTCAAATTCAAGATCAAACTCAAAGCCTTTGAAATTACATTTGAAAAGGTGAATCAAAGGATTTATAAAGATTGTAACACTCGCATATTAAAATTAATAAAGAAATTGTTGCAGTATTTTTCTTGTCCCGATTATTATTATTTTTCTCGATCTAGCATTTTATTGTCCAATAAATTCTAGCACGCCTAGTGGAACAATCTCTACCTCTTATCTCAAATTCTTTAACATGAAATTTTAAGAAAAACTAGATAACTTCCAAGAAAGTCAATTCTCAATTGACTACCTCTAAGGTTGTTGATTCCAAATTCTCTACTAAAGTAGAAAACATCCTTGGTGTTACTTTTGGAAGCTTTGGAGCTGTCACAAGGAGCAAGGTCATGCTAGGACAACAAACACATTAATTTTCGTCCACACCAACTTCAATTTTTGGATATTCAATCCAAAAAAAGTGAGGTCCCATGCAATTTCTTCAGAAGAGGGAAGTAATATGGCAGAGACACTTAAGAAGAATCTAGCTCTACTTGAGCACTCTGATTTAAAATACTCTAGCCTAAATAATCATGTTTGTTCAACCAACATCTCATTTCCACTTACACTGCATAAGATGAGCACTTCGAAGATCAAATTATATGATAATTCTTGTTACTCTTCAATGTATTCGGTGATCATGCAAGCAATGGTAACTGATGTCTCATCTATGAAGGAGCATCTTGCAAACCTTACAAAGGCAATTGAGGGCCTGACCAAATATATACAAACTTAAGATGCTCAAATTGATAAGTTGGTAGATAGGATGGATGTATTAATAGACAGAGAGCCTAGCCATGCATCTAAAAAATTCTTCAGAGGTTCATAAGAAATAACATCCTATAAAACCTACACCACCAGCTAAAGAGGTGCAAGTATCTTCTGAGAGAATGATCCCGATTGATCAATTGAAGAAGTTTATTTAAGGGACCCTCTAAGACAAGTATAATATTGTCACCAAGTCATCCCTTATGTACTCTAATCCCTACACTACAAGGATTGATATCCTCAAAAAGTCTTCCGACTATCAATCTCCTAAATTTCAGTTATTTAAAGGCAAAGAGAATCCAAAGCAATATGTCGCGCACTTTGTTGAGATATATAGTGATTGTAAGACTCTTACAATTTTCATCATTTTATTTTTGATCTTTCCATTTTTGAAATGTCATTTTTTTACTTGAACTGTGTTTAGAGATGTTAAACCAGTGTTCGGAAAAAGTTTTGAAATTTTTAGAAGAGGTTTGTGTTATTTTGGAATTCTGAGGCAATGAGTGTCCACAATAACATCATGTCATGGAGGTTACCCTCTGTGATATTAGCGTGGCACAAAAGATAATCTCTGCGATATTGGCGTGCTATGCCAAGGTGTAATTTTTATGTAGTTTTATTTTTATTCTCTTGGGATGAGGTGTTTTTCGTCTTTTTACCCCTTGTATGACTTTTAAATATTAATAGCCCATTCTCATAAGTTTTCATACATTAAATGCCCCTATTTCACTCTCAAACGTAAAACCAAAGAACATTCAAGGGTTTCATTATGCATTCATCATCTGGACTCCAAACTTCAAATTGATTACAAATTCTTGTGTGTTTTAGGCGTATGTCTCTTTCCTAAATTGATTTTATATAAAAGCATGCACTTAATTGTTATCCATGTGGTTTTATTATTGGATTTTAAATATGATATGAGTAACTTAGAATGGTTGTTATATGAATTAAATTCCCATGGTTTTGAATTGATTATTTATGCTTTATTTTTATCGGTTTGAGCCAAATAAATGCATAGGTATGGAAATTAGAATGGGAAACATAGGCTTTCCCAATATCTATGGCTCTGGTTGGAAATTGTCTTTAACCCCAACCCTACTTGTGAAATTGATTTTAAAACGTGGATATACACATAATTTATTTCATATTTGAAACCTTGGATTGTGTAAAAGGTTAATGGAACATAAATTAGTTTTGAAAAGCCATGGTGGACATGGATTGGTTTTAAATTTGAAGCTTTGGAGTCAATCTGGTTAATTGGTTTTGGAATGGCATTATGGAATTGGCTTACAAGATTTAACTATTTTTGGTATTACGATATCAATGGTAAATGCCTAATTAAGAGACTCCTTGGTTAATGGGTGGGAATATGTGTAAATGATTTTAATTTAGGCTTAAAAGAGATTGTGTAGCTGTTGTGGAAGGTGGTGGTCTGAGGGGGACCGATACTAGAAACCACATTTGCCAGCATGTAGTCTTTGCCAGTGTGGGGTATATATGACCATGTTCATGGATCAAACTATAAATTTACATTTTAGATTGGTCGGAGCCTTGGTAGCTTTGGCCCTTCCTCAAATTTCTTCTGTTCATGCGTCTAACACGTGCTGGGGCCCTTTCAGCAGGGGGCTTAACCCATATATTTTGTGGGTTCCTTTAAAATAGATAGATCTACACAATCCAAATTAATGGTTTTAAATCTCATGCTTAAACCTTGTTCCCTATCCTGGCATCTTTTATATGTATATATGAATGTGTGCACGTGGTTTTGACTGATTTTGGACATAGCATTATTTTATCATTTTTACTAAGTTACATGTCAATGCTTATCCCACTGACCATGCTAGTATGCTACATTGTTTCATAATGTAGGGTCTAAAGATACTTTTTTTTACCATTGCACAACATTAGGTGGAACGTTTGTCGAGTTGCTTTGAAGTGGTGAGCTTTTATTATCTGGAAGGCCCATCACTTTATAGTTTGTTTTCCTTATGTCTTAGACTATCTCTTTGGGTTCTTTTTTGTCTATAGTCGGGGAAATGTCCTATCTTAGGTTGATGTTTGGTTTTTAGAAGCTTTTTGTTGATAGATATGAGTTGGTTGGATATTGATTGACTCTTAGTTTTCATAGATTTATTTATTCTTCTTCATTTACTATCTTAATTGGCTTCCACATTTATATTTATGGTTATTTTGTGCTTATGAGGTTATGCAATAAGGGTGGTACCCAATCCGTGATTAGCTTGAGATACTAGTCACAACCAGGCCCTGGTTTGAGTAATGATTCTAGAACCTAGGGTGACTATCTTGTCAAATAATTTATTCGTTTCCTAAACGGAAATACCTTCGATTGGTACACAGAACCTAAGCCTAATTCCCTCAATATTTTGGTGCCACCGGAGCATGAGTTCCTGAATTGCTTCTATAGTATAAGACATATAGTGAGCATGGTAGAGCTCATAAATACTTGTCACAGAAAGAATGATCCAGTTATTGACTTCATCAATCGATGGAGAAATGCAAGTCTAAACTGCAAAGATAGACTCAGTGAAACTTTTGCAATAGGGATTTGCCTCTAAGGAATGTACTGGGAGCTTCTCTATATCTTGCAAGGCATTGAATCAAAATCCTTTGAAGAATTAGCTATTCGTTCTCACAACATAGAGTTGAGCATGTCTTCTGCCCAAAAAGGAGTAGCGCCTATCCCTGACCCTTAAAAGGGAAATCATAAATAAGAACCTAGAAGATGAAGCAAATTTGTCCCTAAAGGAAACAATAAGAAATCCATGAATGTCAATGTGTCTCCTATAAAGTTCTCGACAAAGGTGATAAAAATAAAAGTCCGACATCTCAAACATGTCTAAATCAGAAATTGACATCGAAAAAGATACAATAAAAGGAATACCCCTTCATTGATTTAGATGTTGTGAGATTTTTAATGAAATTCTTGAGCATCAGTTCATTGAACTACCATAGATGAAGTGGCTCAAAGAAGCTGGAAAGATCAATGACCTAAATTATTACAAAACTCATATGCTTGTGGGTTACCCTCTAGAAAAATATTTTATCTTTAAGGACAAAGTCATGTAATTGGAAAATGAGAAGAAGATCTTCTTCGATGATGAGAAAGTCAATTCTTATCAAATTTCTATCACTTTTGGCTCATGCGATCCAAATATGTTTCAAAGAGCATAAGTATGACTATTAGAGCATAAAAAGTCTTCAGTTAATGAAGGTGATGATGAAGGTTGGACTTTGGTGACCAAGCGCAGACGTAAAAAGATGAGTATACAAAAAGAGTTATTCAAGAAGCCAACTAGAAAAGGGATGGTGAAAAAATTAAGAAAATAGAGGCTAGTTGAGCTTCCAAAGAGTGTGAGTTTATTGGAGCATCACAATAAAAAACCACGACATTCTGTGACTATGGAATAATTTTTACCAAGTTGGTTCCATGCAAAGACTGCTTAAGTCAACCTTGAGGCATCTTGCTTTAATACTAGCAAGGAAGGAGCAAGGGGTGAAAACACACCAATTGAAGTTCCTTCATCTTCTATAAATCCTATTGAACCTCTTAGCCAAGAGGCACATATATGTGATACAAAAATCACATTCACAAATAATAATCTTTTGCTTGGTGAAACTCTACACAATCGTCCCTTATATATGGTGGGTTACGTTCTATTAAAGAAGGTAAATATAAACTTGATAGACGAAGAATCCAGAATCAACATCCTGCCTATTATCACAATGAAGGAACTTGGCATCACTACTGATGAACTTCCTGAAAGTCATTTGATGATCCAAGGGTTCAACCAAGGGGTTAGAGAGCCATAGGATCTATAAAGTTAAGGATTTGTATGGCTGATTTGTGATTAAATGTGTTGATGCATATGATTGATTCCAAAACTTCATAGAACATATTGCTTGGTAGGCCTTGGTGCACGAGAACAAAATTGTCTCATTCTCTTACTATAAATGGTTGAAGTAGCTAGAAGGCAGAGTGGAAAGAAAAATAGTTGTCGATGATAAACCATTCAGTAAAGTTGAGTCACACTTTACCGATGCAAAATTCTACTTAAGGAATTATTTCGTAAATCAGAAAAGGGTTGATGATGTCCCAAAGAACAAGTGTGATGATCTTGTAGCTAAGAAGGTCGCGGTGGATACCGAAGAAGTTGCCACTAAGAAGACTCTTTCTACTTTGAATAAATAAAGCATTGCGTATATGAAAAACAAGGTAATCCTGTTCTCCACAACGTACCAAATGTAAAGAAAGAGAAATATCACTCATCTGATGCCAACGATAATATACTAGGAGGGTTAACTCTACAGTTCAAGTGGATTGACACAATAAATCTGTCCACAAGGATACTTGGAGAAGTTGTGGCTCGAAATCTGCCATAAGAGATAACACTCCTTATGAAGCATAACAAAGAAGGCTTCGATCCAAATAAATACAAGCTATTTTTAAAGGTTGGATATAATCCTAATGAGACATCAAGGTTGGGCAAACTTCTGTTAGAAAATACAACCATATAGGCACATAAAGGGCTTGGTTACACGCAGCCGTCTCCAATTCGAATCTCCATAAGAAAGACGGTTAGTAACTATGTCACTGTAGAAGAGAAGTCTACTACTTCCAACAAAAGGCCTTCTTTCTTTGATCGATTGGGAGAACCAACTATAAGAATTTCTATTTTTGAGAGGTTAGGTCCACTAAATACAAAAAAGTTAGAAAGCACCAGAGAAGTTGTCTAAACACAGTAAGACACTCTTTACCTAAGATCCAAGGCAACATATGGAACTTCTGGTTTCATGAAAGGAGGTGTCAAAATCAAAGACTCATACTGTGGTTTATACCAAGAAACCCGAGGAAGATGAAGAGAGTGTAGGCTCTTCAAACTATATTATAATCCAAGATGAGGATGATGTCTCATCTCAAATGAAGGTCGATAAAAAGTTGGAAGATATTTCCTGATGTTTCCATATATGTATCAATGATGACAATCCTCAAGAGTAGGAACATATTAGAGATGCTCCATCATAAACTTGAATAAGGAGTGAAGGGAACAATAGATCCCTTGAAGAAATTTAATCTTGGTACTGATGAAGACCCAAGACCAACTTACGTGAGCGCTTTCCTAGAAATAGATAAAGAAATTTCTTACATGGACAAACTAAAAGAATATAGGGATGTCTTCTCTTGGATTTATAAGGATACACCCATCTTATATCCAAAAGTATTAGTCTATCAGTTGGCAATCAAAAATAGTGCTTGTCATATTAAGCAAGCTGAAAGGCGCTTTATGGCAGAATTGGTTCCACTTATTAAAAATAAGGCTAAAAACTCATTAAATCTGGATTTATTTGTGGAAGTAAAATACCCCACATGGATTTCAAGTATTGTTCCTATGCAAAAGACAAATGGCCAAATTTCATTTTATGTCGACTTTTGAGATCTCAACAATATAGGCCCTAAGGATGATTTTCCAATTCCCATTCCAGAGTAAAAGATTGATGCCACCACTGGTTATGAGGTGATGTCCTTCATGGATGGTTCATCCGACTATAACAAAATCCACATGGCACTAAATAATGAAGACCTCACTGCATTTTGAACACCCAAAGGTATTTATTGTTATAAGGTGATGACTTTCAGTTTGAAGAACGTTGGTGATACTTATCAAAGGGATATGCAAAATATCTTGGATAGGGTACTCCATAAAAATGTTGAGTGCTATGTGGATAACTTAGTGGTGAAGTCAACAAAAAGAGATGACCACTTGAAAGACCAAATAATGATATTTGAGTTGCTTCGAATATATTAACTTAGATAAACCCATTGAAATGTGCATTTGGAGACACATCTATAAAGTTCCTTGGTTTCATCATATGACATCGAGGAATTAAAATTGATCAGTCTAAGGTTGATGCAATTTTAAAGATGCCCGAGCCTCAAAATATTTATTTGTTAGAAATCCTTCAAGAAAGGCTAGCATAGTTAAGGAGGTTCATCTCAAGCCTGGCCAGAAAATGTCAACCATTTATTTGTCTCATGATGAAGGATTCTTCCTTCTAATGGAACCAAGCTTATAGTAAGGCCTTTAAAAGTATCAAATCATATTTTATGAAACCTC
This sequence comes from Capsicum annuum, assembly GCF_002878395.1. Taxonomy (NCBI): domain Eukaryota; kingdom Viridiplantae; phylum Streptophyta; class Magnoliopsida; order Solanales; family Solanaceae; genus Capsicum; species Capsicum annuum. Next base: position 101,810,300 of record NC_061111.1, on the reverse strand, counting down.
CATTTCTTATGGTACCTATACTTGGAAAATCGTTGATACTTTATATCACGGCACAAGAAAGGTTTGTTAGAGTATGTAGGAACCCTTGGGGGTTACACCACACAGTGAGGGACTAGATCCCTCAAAGTCAATCACAGGTAAAACACAGTAAACAAACCAAAAAGTAATAGACGGTGTAGGAAGAGTAAAATCACAAGAATTAAACGTGGAAAATCTCCTTACTCAGGGAAGGGAAAAACCACGCTTGCCCTCACAAGCACCTCAAAATTCACTATAACCAAAATATTGATTACAACCTTTATTGAACCTACCTCTAGGTTCCTTTCACTTGTGATAACTCTACTACAAGTTTATCTTGACAACTCTGCCAAGGACCCTCTACACCAATTAGCTCGGATCAGTATCAAACTTAGGAAACTCTACCTAAGTACAATTCTACTCAAAGAGAAAAGTTCATTACTCTTATGGTATAAGTAATTTGATTACAAATCAACACTCAAGAACACTCACTCACTCTTTAAGTATACTACAAAGATAAGAACGTGATCAATGTTTGAATAATCTTGAAATGGGCTTTTGCTGCCTTTCTTTGCTCTTTATATTTTCCAAAAACCCATTTGATGAAGAAGCATCTCTTTCCTTTTATAGATGAGTGATGGTTAGGGATGAATATCATTGGACTAGGTGTCCTAATCATACGAGTAGCACCTGTAAGTTTGTTATACAAGAGGACAAAATTATGTAGTCACGTGTGCCAACTATAGTGTACTATGACAATCCAGGGACCTGGTCCCTTGCAGTTAACTGATCATCATCAAAAATATATGTAGCAATTTTACTCTTTTTGATGATGACAAACCAACCATGAATCTTTGAGTATCAATACACATCTATCATATATAATCAGTGTGATTACCATTCTAAAGATAAATGTTCCCCCTATCATTGTGCTTCCACCATCATGCAACATAGGGACCTGGTACCTTATTGATAATTGCTTATCAAGATTCAGTTACTTCCCCTTTCACTATAGCTCATCACATCATTACTTCCCTCTCTCAACATGCCTACATATCTATAGCACTTGTAACACCCTTATTAGCACTTTTTCCAGTTCTAATTACTCCCTTAGGATCCATTCCTCCACATGAGATTAGTATTCCCCCTTTTGGAATCATTTGAAAGTGAAAATATTAAACCAATAGTAATAGTAAGTACAAGTTATTTAACTCATGGCCACTGGGCCAACTCTAACATAAAGAGCATTTTTAAGGTAGAACCAAATTAAAAGAACAAAAGCAAAGACTCATTCATGGTCAACAGATTATGTAACATTGTAGTGCAACGATTATATTTAAGGTTCCATAGAAAAAACCACAAAAGTTAGAGAAAAATTATAGAGGATTTGGGGAGAAGGTTTGGAGAAGTAAGGTCATCTTAGGATAGTGTAACAATTCAAGCTCAAAGGTCTCTTTTGTTAGAATTATACCCTTCATCCTTAGTTCATCATTTCCTCACTCCCAAATTCTACATTTTTTTGATTTTGCACAAATACTCATCAAATTTCTCTATTTTCTAGCATTAGTATTTTTTCTATCTTCTTTTACAAGCCCTACTAGGCTTATCATCGAACATTCTCTTCTTCTTATGACCAGGCCCTCAGAAATTTGGTGTCTTTTAATAGGATTTTCATAATTCACTTATAAAGGTTATGTTTTTTTGCTTGATATATTGTTTTATGGACCATCCAAACTTTATTTCACACTGTCAAAGGGATAATGTATTTTCAGAGATAGATTTTTATTGGAAGGATAAGTGAAAAAAGGATTTTTTTTGGATAATTAAGATAGTTGAGTTGGGAAGGGTCCATAGAGTTACTCCAAAGATGAATTTGATTTCAATTATTCCTAAAATAGGTTTTCTACCATAGAGAGAGAGGATGTGTCCTTTTCTAATAGAACAAGAAGAAAAATATGCACATCGATGATACTACCATGAGAGTTGGAACTAGGTCTTTTTTTTTCTTTGAGTGATTTGTCAAATTTGTACATACATCATCTATTTTCTTCTTAAGTTGTTATCATGGGTGTATAGCTAAAAAGGTATGATACTGATTTAGACTAATAACTACATACATTACTAAGTATACCTTTCTCCTAATCATATCTAATTTTATGGAGAGCTACTGATTCACATGGTAGGATAGGTCATTTGGATCAGGCCCAACTTCAGCCTGTTCTTTACAAATTGTTCCTTATGTAGTGCCTTAGTAAACATATGTTCTATCGGATCCTCAGTCTTGAAAAACTTCATACAGATTGCCCATTTCTCAATATTATCTCTTAGGAAGCGATGTCTCACATCAATGTGCTTAGTCCCCTTATGCTGCACTGGATTTTTGGTCATGTTTAGAGCATTTGTGTTGTCATACATTAGAGGGATAGTGTATGATACAATGCAAGAATCTTTTAACTACTTTTTGATCCATAATAGTTGTGCACAATAAGAAACAACAATAACATATTCAACTTCAGCAGTAGATAAGGTAACTGAATTTTGCTTCTTAGATCCCCAGGAGATTAAATATGAGCTAAGAAAATATGCCATTACTAAAGTTCTTTCTCTATCTACCAAATATCCTGCATAGTCAGCCTCATCATAGCCCACTAAGTCAAAATTATCTCCCGATAGATAGTATAGGACCAGGTCCTCTGTCTCCTTTAGATACCTAAGAATTTCTTATACAACTTTCAAACGAGACTTCTTTGGGCATGCTTGAAATCTGACACACATTCCTACATTGAAAACAATGTCTGGTCTACTTGTAGTGAGATATAGCAAGGATACAGTGTTCCCTCTACACATTGTCTAATTCACTGAAGGGCCTAAATCATCATACTCTATTTTTGAGTTAGTTTCAATTGGGGTCTAAATTGGCTTGAGATCTCCCATATTATACTTCTTCAATATCTCCTTAATGTACTTATCTTGATAAATCAGTATCCCTTGAGAAGTTTGCTTGATCTGCAGGCCTAGGAAGAAGCTCAATTCACCCATCATACTTATCTCAAATTTCCTCTCTATTAGCTTAGCCAATTCTTTACATAGGAATTCAGAAGTAGCTCCAAATATTATGTCATCAACATATATCTAGAGAATTAATGGTTTGCTACCTCTGGTCTTTAAGAATAGAGTATTGTCCATTTTTTCTCTTTTAAATCTATTTTCTAAGAGAAACTTTGAGAGTCTCTCATACAGGCCCTTGGTGCTTGCTTCAAACCATAAAGAGCTTTATCCAATTTAAGTACATGTTGGGGAAAATATGTATCTTCAAAACCTAGAGACTATTTAACATAAACTTCTTCTTTCAGGTTTCCATTTAGGAAGGCACTTTTGAAATCCATTTAAAATAGTTTGTATCCCATATATGCAGCAAATGGAACAAGAATTATAATTGCCTCTATTCTTACTACAGGGGTGTAACGCCCCGAGAGTACACCCTGGGCATCATACAGTGCTTACAGTCTCAAGAAATCCCAAACAAACCCATAAGCTGGTACCTCTTGTGAACACTAAATAATATTATAACATATGTGAAAGAACAACTGATAAGCCATTAGGTTTTAAGTAATAAATATTATAAATAAAACTATTAATACTAGTAAAACATCTGACAATGACAACTAAAATATGAAAACTAAATAAATATCAGATATATCCTAAAGCCTATAAACTGACTGAATGAGAGTTGATGGTACAAGACCCAACTAACTCTATCTAGCTACTGAACTAAAATCATGAAAATAAAATAGTCTATCCTTGAAATATGATGACTCACCACTATTACGGCTGATAGTCTGGAAAGTCTATGCACGATCTGGGAACTGAATGTTCAAACCTATGATATGATACATCATAGCATAAGAAAAAAGTATGTGATCAGTACTTTGAATGTACTGGTATGCTAAATGAGGTAGGTTGATATACATAGTTTCATGATCATGAGTCATAACTGGCTGAATAAATAGATAGCATGAAATATTAAATAGAATGCATGTAATCTGTAAATACTGAAGATGCATAAAATCTATAAATACTGCAGATGCATGATGAAGCATATAACATGTTCTAATTATAAGCTGTAAATACTAAAATACTAAAATTTGAATACTGAGTAGCTGATATCAGTATGCTATGGTCAAGAAACTGAAATTGAATTACTAAACTGAGACTATGGGAGGTATCATCTAACAGACATGCCCCAATCTGAGCTAATCAGAGTCCAACCTGTAACCCAATTAAAAGGGTGTTAATACCGTTCCACGGGTACTAACGCTGGCTGTGTAGATCCACTATACTGATGTACTATCTAAAAGGACTTAGGGTGTCAAGCCTAAACTGACAGGTGACCCCAGCGAGGTAGTCAAGCCTAAAATGATGGGTGAATCCTCATATCCTATGCTCACTTTGTAGTTATGGAGTATGGGGACTTCTACTAAGGAATCTTCCTATCTGATGGGGAAGTAGTCATCCTGGCACTCACTCGGTGCTAAATTCTACTCCCAACTGAACTGACTCAAAATACTGGACTGTTCTAAGTTTAACTGATTATGATAACTGACTGGACTGATAATGCTCATAAAATACTCTAAAACTATTCTAAATATACTGAGGATATGTAAACAGCTATGTTTTCAGGTATTCATGATCCCCTGGACTTAATAGTAATAATAGTAAAATAGTACTAAACTTTAGGGACATAACATGGGAACATCTATTAAAATCATTCTTGTAGGCACTTCATCAAACATTTGATATGCATGGTTTAGGATAAACATGGGATTAGTTTAAACTTGGAGTAATAGCATAATTTTCAATATCAACAACACTTAATCATGATTTAAGTCAGTAAATAGAAATATTAAAACATATGGGTTTGATAGCAACAACAATTTCATGTAATCATGGTATGAAATCAAGATTCATGGTTGAAATCACAATTTAAAATCATAATAACTTGTAAAGATCATAATATTATATTTAGAATTGAATACTTGGTCTCCATGGGTGAAAGACCCATAAATGAACACTTAACATACTTGGGTTAATGAATTTGTGAGAATTAGTGGTGAATTCTTGAAATATGTTCTTGAATTATGGAGGCTAGGGTTTATTCTCTTAAGTGAAATTGACTTTAATATGGGGAAAATTGTTAAAAGTGGTATTTAGGGACTACAATCTTGTGTTTGGACTAAATAAGTTGAAGGAAAAACACTTAAAATCCCTTGGGAAAATTAAAACTTGAAACTGAAAACTGGAAATCCCGATTTTGAAACTCGGTGCGACGTGGTACAATAGCGGTACTCCTCTGGAAAAAGGACAACCCCCATTTATTCCAATGGTGTGATGCGGTGTGATCACGTTGTGCCACTGGAAAGGACAATTCTGAACTGGTACTTTGGCCTGATGCGGTGCCATCGTGGTGCCTCACTGGAAAATGACAATTGTGAAAAGACCTATCGACGCAACATGTTACTTATTGCAATGTCATGCCGGAAAAAGATGAACACCATTTTTGAGGTCACCGCGATGCGGTGCTGCTCGTATTGAGCTACTACTTTACTAAAAGTGTGATAACTTCTCATCTGAGTATCGGATTTGGACGAAATTTGTATCGTTGGAAAGATAATTCAATTGCCTATCATTTGGTAGGTCTTGAACTAGAAAATTATGAGTATAGAAAAAGATATTCTCATTTGAATTTGACTAGAGCAACATTCTTATGAAAAATTCAATCGATAAGGATTCTTTTGATCTGTCTAATAATTGGGAGTTATTAGAGGCCTTAATATACAATAAACTAGCTCATAAAACTCTTAAAGAACCATGTTATACTTAGCATAATCTTGAAACATGATGCTAACACTGGTTTGGATTTTGAAGGTATTAGAATATCTCGTCCTTGGGAACATTCGTTCTCGAATGAAACTGGTTAAGATGAAAACATTAAGGAACTGAGATTACATGTTGAAGGTGTGTTATGAAAACATGATCACATGACTGTGTCTAAAACATGATTCATGACTGAACTAGTTTTGTGAATGCTTAACTGACATGAGAGCGATATGTAGCTGAAACTGAGCATAGAGGAGAAATTCTAAGAAAATTGTTACCTTAAGCTAAGTGTAAGTTTATGGAGAAAAAATGAGGGTGTTTGGTTCGTATATCGTCTTCTTATTCCTAAGTGGCTCCCTCAACAGACTAATTTTGCCAAAGAAATTTGAATAGGGGAACTTCTTTGTTCCTTAGTCTACCAATTTATTGATCAAGGATTTCGACAGGAATTTCCTCGTAGGAAAGACTATTCTGAACATCTACACTTTCTAAGGGAACAAATACCACTTGGTAACCAATGCACTTATATAACAAAGAGATGGAATATTGGGTGCACTGATGCTAAGTCTGCAGACAACTCAAGCTCATAATCCACCTTTCTAAAACTACTCAAAATCCTGTAAGGGCCAACATATCGGGGACTAAGCTTCCTCTTCTTACCAAACCTCTCCACTCCCTTCATGGGAGATATCTTTAAATGCACAAAATCACCAATCTCGAACTCAAGATCTTTTTTTCTCACATCTACATAAGATTTCTGTTGGCTATGGGCTGCCTTAAGCCTCACCTCAATCAACTGTACTTTTTTTAAAGTATAAAATACCATGTCAGGACGTACAAGCACAATTTTCCCTACTTCAAACTGACCAATTGGAGATCTACATATCTTTCCATATAGAGCCTCAAACGAAGCCATATGAATACAGGAATGATAGTTGTTATTATATCAAATTCAATTAGAGGAAATTGGTCATCCCAACTGCTCTTAAAGTCGACTACACACGCTCCTAACATATCCTCAAGGGTTTGAATGGTCCTTTCTGGCCGACCCTCTATCTGAGAGTGGAAGGCTGTACTAAGGTGAATTTGGGTACTAAGAGCCTTCTGAAAATCTTTCCAAAAGTATGAGGTAAACTGAGTACCTCTATTTGAGATGATAGATAATGAAACACCGTATAACTTAACCAACTCTCTGACATAGAGCCTGTCATAGTCCTTGGCTGAATAAGAGGTATGAACTGTTAAGAAATAAGCTGATTTGGTCATTCTGTCCATAAAGACCCAAATCAAATCATGCTGCTAACGAGTACAAGGAAAAACTGTCACAAAATCTATGTTCACTTCCTCCCACTTACAAGTTGGAATACTAAACTCCTGCATAGACCCACTAGGTTTTTGATGTTTAATCTTAACTTGCTAATAAGTGGATCACTTAGCTACAAACTCTACAATATCTCTCTTCATCCCACTCCACTAATTGATTTCCTACAAATTGCTGTACATCTTTGTGTCCCCTGGATGAATCGAGTAGCGCGCACCATGCACCTTTATAAGAATTTACTATCTCAACTTATCCACACATGGCACACACAATCTACCCTGGCAATTTAATACACCATCTCCTTCTTGGAAGAAAACCTTGACTTGCTGATCTCTGACTAACTGCTTCAACTTCACTAGACTAGGATCCCTATCTTTATTTTCCTTCACTTTGGTAACCACAGAAGATTCTGAACTATTCTGAACCCAAACGCTTCCCTCAGCTGAATCAACCAAATGCATACCTAACCTGTTAATTTGACGAACTTCTCTAACTAACTTCTTATTATTATCCTTAACATGAGCAACATTAACCATAGACAATATACTTAGGGTATTTTACACTATATTGGCCTTGCCTGGATGGAACAAAACACTCATATAATAATCTTTCAGTAACTCTAACCATCCCATCTGGCGCAGATTCACAAACATCACAAACTTTATTGTCTAAAAATTTTAGCTTTGGAAGGCCATGGACCAGGTCCCTTTAAATCAACTTGTTTAACAATGAGGAACTCACATGTCCCAATATTTTTTGCTATAAATTTGATCTTCACCTTGAGGACTTAAAAAAGTTAATTCGCTATTATCCATAGACTTCAGATTAGCTACATACATATTCTTGATCCTTTTGGATTTGAGAATAATTCTTCCAAATTTCATGTTTGACACAGTACATCCATTAGATGATAATTTTACCTTATTTCCTCTGTCATGGATTTGAGATACACTTAGAAAATTGTATTTAAGGCCATTCATATAATACATGTATTCTGTTGAATGAAGAGGTGATTTTCCCATCTTTCTAACACCTTGGATATACCCCTTTTTACCATTTCCAAAAGACACACCTCCCTTTGAAGTGCTTTGAGGGAGAGAAAACAATTAACCTTTCTAGTCATGTGTCTTGAACAATCACTATCCAAAAACCAGTTAATAGTGAAGTCTCATTTTTCTTCTTTATCTTCAGTAGTTACCATTAGAGAACTCCAGAAGCCTGCAATAATTTTATTATCATCCTATTTCATCATGAAACCATATTCATACTCTTTGTCTTTATTAGATTTGGTAGACACTTCCCAAGCAGCCAACACCTTCTTTACTATACTGCAAGCTACATTATTTTCTTGATGTTTTAGGATTTTTATTCTTTTTTTGCATTTGGTGTTTTTTGATGACTACTTCAGAGCTACCACAATTGTGATTGCCTTAAATCTTACCATTTCTTTTTCAAAGATGACCACCCCCTTTATAGATTTAGCAATTCTCATTGCCAAAAGTGCAACATTAGTATCTTCTTCACCTCGGTCAGACTCTAAATCCTTTATAGTTAGGAATTTTTCCCTTTTGCTTCTATCTTCTTCACCTGGGTCAGACTCTAAAGCCTTCATAGTCAGGAATTTCTCCCTTTTTGCTTCCTTTATTTCCACTCCTAGCTAAGTTATAGCAGTATGAAATAAGAAAATAGAAGCAAGACAAAAATTAAAAAAAGAAAGATACAATTATCTTAAAAACAATTGAAAGATGTAACAGTGAAACTAACCAAAACAACACTCAATTTGGAACTAAAAACACCAAATCTATAGAATCCTTAAGAAGGTAGAACCTTACTTGCAAGTCCTAGGAAAGTGTTGAAAAATCTATAAAGAGTTATCAAGTTCTCATGGAGGCAAAAATATCTAATCTTAAAAAACTAATGGTTCAAACTGTAATAGCTAACTACTTATACTAAGTGTTAAAAGAAGTAAAAGAAAGACCAAATTTCCCTTCATTTAAATTGCAAGTTAATTTAAATGGTAAACGCTTAGAATATTAAATATCTTCAAGTCATCCATATTGGAGCCTTTCAAAGATTCCATCTTCATCCATAAAGCTTAAAATGCTTGAAGGTCCTTATCTTGACTTCTTGTGCAAGTATTTCTTGAAGTAGCGTTGCTTTGATGTACATCACTTTCCTCTTCTTCAAAAAAATTGTCCTCAAATTTGCCAACCCTACATCAAAATGGGATAAATCGCTAACATTGAAAACATTATGGACCAAATACTCACTTGGTAAGTCCACTTTATAAGCATTATCTCCTATTTTCTCAAGCACTTGAAAAGGTGCATCTCCTCTTGACATAAGCTTTTTCTTCCTTTTGCTTTGAAACCTCTCTTTTCTAAAGTGAACCTATACCCAATCACCGAGTACAAAGTGAATTTTTTTTGTCCTTTCTTGGTGCTTTTGGTTTCATCTTATCTTAGTTTCTCATGTATGCTCTTCATAGCTTTTGCCTTAGCTTTCACATCTACATTCACAATAATATCCTTGGGCAAAGGAGTTAAATCCAATAGAGTCAAGGGATTAAAGCCATAAACACACTCAAAAGGGTTTATACCAATAGATCTTTGAATAGTTTTATTATATGCAAACTCAATTAATGGCAATTGATCCTCCCAAAAAGTTAACTTTCCTTTAAACATAGCTTTAAGAATTTAACCTAAAGTTCTATTAACCACCTCGGTTGGACCATCCGTATGAGGATGACAAGAATTAGAAAATAGCAATTTGGTTCCCAAATTTCCCTACAAGCAGCTCCAAAAATGACTAAAAAAATTTGAATCTCTATCACTAACAATTGTTTGGGGAACACTATGTAATTTTATCACATTATGAACAAATAAAGTAGAACCCTGAAACACATCATCACTTTTATGACAAGCAATAAAGTGAGCCTTTTTGAAAATCTATCCACAACAACAAATATGCTATCCTTACCATTCCTAGTTCTGTGGAGGCCAACAACAAAATCTACGAAAATATCTAGACAAAGAGTGATAGGAATAGGCAAAGGAGTATACAAACAATGGGGTTAGGTATAAGATTTAGCATGCTTACAATCCAAACACCTAGCACAAATTCTTTTCACATCTTTTATCATTTTAGGCCAAAAGAAATGTTCACTAAGAATAGCTAAGGTTTTTGACAATCCAAATAACCCATCAAACCTCCATTGTGTCCCTCTTTCATCAATAACTCTCTCTATAAAGACATGGGCACACAATGTTTTCCATTTCTAAACAAGTAGCCCTCCTTCAATTCAATCCTAGGAGTTCTAACTTCATTTCACTCCTTAACAACTTGCACATACCTTTTTAATCTCACTTGACACTCTCCAAAGAATTTTCCAAAATCATCATCGTTAGAATATAACTCCTTCAAACTCTCACAACCCATTAACTTAGAAGTCAATGTATTCATCAATGCATATCTTCTAGATAAAGTATCCTCCATAATATTCTCTTTACCTTGCTTATAATTAATTACATATGGAAAAGACTCAATGAACTCTATCCACTTGGCATGTCCTTTATTAAGCTTATTTTGGACCCTAATATGCTTCATAGCCTTATGATCGGTTCTAATCACAAAGTCCTTATGCCACAAGTAATGTTGCCAATTTGCTAAAGCTCTCAATAGGGCATAGAGTTCCTTGTCATAGATAGAGTATTGCAATGGAGCTCATCTTAATTTCTCACTAAAGTATGCTATGGGTTTCCCTTCTTGCATTAAGACTGCATCAATGCCTACTCCACTAGAATCATACTTAATTTCAAACATCTTTTTAAAGTTAGGAAGTTGAAGTAAAGGAGTGGAACTAAGTTTCTCTTTCAAGATTCTAAAGGCTTCATATTTTTTCTACCACAAATGAAAGGCTTATCTTTATTAATGACCACGGTTAGAGGAGCGGCTAAAGAACTAAAACCCATCAAAAATCTCCTATAAAAACTTGCCAACACATTAAATCTTCTAACATCACTAATGGACTTAGGAGTTGGCCAACTTCTAATATCCTCTAATTTTTCATCATCCACCTCAACTCTTCTTGAGCTTACAACGACGCCAAGGAAAACAATACAATCCACATAAAAAGAACACTTTTTAAAATTCACATACAATTTTTCATTTCTCAACACATTAACTATCATTCTCAAATATTGCACATGATCATAAAAACACTTGATATAAACCAAACTATCATGAAAATAAACCACAACAAAGTTATTCATAAATGACTTAACCACATGGTTCATTAGTCGCGTAAAAGTGCTTGGTGCATTGGTTATCCTAAAAGGCATCACCATACACTCATATAATCCAAACTTAGTTTTGAAAGTGGTTATCCATTTATCTCCGGAATTTATTCAGATTTGATGGTATCTACTTCTCAAATCAATTTTTGAAAATAAGGTAGAACAACACAATTCATCTAGCATATCATCGAGTCTAGGAATGGGATGTCTATATTTTATCGTTATTTTATTAATGGCTTGACAATCTACACACATCCTCCATGTCCCATCCTTCTTGGGTACTAGAATTACGGGCACTGTACATGCACTTAAACTTTCTCCCACCAAATCTTTATTCATAAATTCTTCCACTTATCTTTACTAGTCTTTGGTCTTTTGAGGATTGCTCCTATAAGCTTCTTTGTTGGGTTTTTGAGAACCCGACAAAAAGTCAATTTCATGCTCTATTCCTTTCAAAGGCGGCAACCCACTTGGTATTTCTATCGGAAATTGATCTTCATAATCTTGCAATAAATAAGAGACAACACTTGGAAAAGATAAAGAGGGTAGTTCATGCATTTTTTTTTACTTTTTTGTTTTTCTTGCTCGCCTTTTTTTTGTGATAAATCATTCTCACTTGAGATCTCAACCTCTTATTTTTCCTCTCTTGAGTTATCATTTTTTGTTCTCTTACTCCTCTCTTTCTTTTCTCTCTCAAATTTTTCTTTCAACTCTCCCATTTTTTCTATAATCCCCACTTACTTGAAAAGGAAAAAGTGGGTTAAGAATGTTCTTTTTACCATCCTTAACAAATGCATATTTATTTGACCTCCCATCATGTTTATCCCCCACATCATATTCCGATGTCTTTCCTAATAATAAATGACAAGCTTGCATTGGTACAACATCACAAAGCACTTTATTATGATAATTTCCAACCTTGAATTTTATCAACACTCTCTTGGTCACCATGAGTTCACCACATTCATTGAGCCATTGCAATCTATAAGGTTTTGGATACCTTCTTGTGGGAAGTTTCAATTGTTATACCATAGATACACTAGCAACATTGACACAACTTCCACTATCAATGATAAAGAAACATAATTGCTATTGAACTCTACACCAATTATGGAACAAGTTCTCCCTTTGATCAAGATCATCCCTTGCTAGAGAACTTATACTTCTCTTCATAATAAGAATAAGTTTTCCATCATCATTAATTTATTTTCCATCACCTTCTCCCATAAACTCATCACTACTATCATCCTCAACATGGTCATCTTTAGATTCATCTTTGATTTGATAACCACCATTATTCAATGCAATGATAGTTCTTCTATTTGGACACTCATTTACTTTATGAACATATCCTTGACATTTAAAACACTTTATTTTAGATAGAGTTTCAAGTTTAGATTTGTTACCTTCATCCTTATAGTCCACCTTTAATTTGCCTTTGTCCAAGTTGGACTTCAATTCTTGCTTTGCACCTTTGGATTTGTCCCAAGTGGGAAATGATTTCCAAGCTTCCTTGTTTTTAGCCCATGAAAAAAAAATATAGACAATGCCTTTTACTTGTTTTTCTTTTGATGACCCTTCACCTTAAGTGCCATTTGATAAGATTCATATAAAGTACAAAGACGATGCAATTCCAATGGTTGCCTTACCTCTTTATTTAAGCCCAAGATAAATCTTGCCACAAGCTTCACCTCTTTATCATTGACATTAGCTCTAAGACTACTATGCTTTAGCTCCTCATAATACTCTTTTGCACTCTTACTTCCTTGTTGAAGATTGTAATACTTCTAGAGTATATTTGCTCATAATTTTGATCCACAAACCTTTCTCTCATTTTCATTTTCATGTCATTCCAACTTGTATCAAAGTCTCCATTCACTAAAGCATCTCTTTCAATTTTATCCCACCATGTAGAAGCAAAACCCTCATGGTGACTAAAAGCATAATTCACTTTGTTAACATCACTCATATTATTGACATTATATTGCCTTTCAAGTTTTACAATCCAATCAAGATATTCATTCGGGTCACTACTTTCTTTACAGAATGGAAAAGTAACCTTGATGTTTTCCCAATATTTATCATCATTCCTTATATTGTATTCTCTACCATCAATTGGATACCACCCTCCATTTTCCCTTCTTCTTTCTCCCACCTAACCTTTCTTGTTGAACTTGATCATTGACTCCATAATCATAATTATCACCATCAAAAGAATCATGCTCTTCAAGGTTATGTTGGGCTCTTATTTGAGTTCTATTGGCTTGTGGTGGAAGATTTCTATGTTGATTTTCCCCTTTTAGAATTGTTGCTTGATTACAAACTTTTGGTAAAGTGGAATTAGGAGAGAGGGTATCTTGCACTACTATGTGGGATGGAGTTGTATCAGATGAGTATTACTCGATCCCTAATCATGTTGACCAATGGGATTGAAAACCTCAAGTAGTTGCTTTGCTATTTCTTGATTTCTCTCCCTTTTATCCACATCTTCCGATTTTCCCTTAATTTCCTTCATTTCTTCCAATAACTTTTGAAGCATTTCCATTTTTCTAGAGAATTCTCTCTACAATTGAGTCATTGTTCCTGCAAAATAAATAAAAAGTTAGTAGAAAAAGTTTTTCACCACTCACTCATATAGTGTTTTCTTCTTTTTGTCACTCAGACTCGTCTATCACTCTAAGGTCATCCTCTAATGAACTAACCTCACTCTAACTTGTTACCAGTCTTGATAAACCAAGGTTGAGAGTCAACACTGTCAAATAATTCACAAGTAGTACTACTTCTTTGGGATAGAGTGGAGTTTATGTAATCAAGAACGGACAACTAAAACTAATGGACGAGGAAACAAATAAGCAAACAATGAAATGAAACAAAAAAAGCATGAAAAAAGTGAAACGAATAAATTAAATGGACACAAACTAGTTTAACATTATGTATGAATTAATACTCAAAGCAAACTAGCTAGAATTAACAAGAAAAGAAGAAACAAGTTTGAAAGATTGATCTATTTTGTAATTCTCAAATTCATCTTCTTCAATACCCAAAAAAATGAGCTCAAATTTGAGATATAAACTCTCCACAACTTTACCAACAACTTCTAACCAACAATTTCTTCAACTAAACACCAAATTAGCGAAACACATTTTCAAGTTTTTTCTTCAACATGACTTTCAATTTCTTTTGTCATGTATTTTTTTTAAATTTCTTTTCATCTGGGAAACAACATTTAACTCAAGAAATAATATCAAATAACATTCAATCAAATGTGATTTTTTTGAATTTTCTTTTTGTTTGAAAATATCAAAACCCAAGACTTAGGTTTGTGGAAACAAATCTAATCCAAGGTCTTGATACCAATTTGATGTGAAAAAAGAAAATAGAAGAAAGATAAAAATTAAATATAAAAGTTAAAGAAAGAAAGACACAATTAGATTCAAACAATTGAAAGATGTAATGGTGAAACTAACCAAAACACTACTCGATTGGGAAGTAAAAGCACCTAATCTATTAGAATCCTCAAGAAGGTAGAACCTAACTTGCAAATCCTAGGAAAGCATTGAAAAATCAACAAATAGTTATCAATCTCTCAAGGAGGAACAAATATTCAATGTTCAAAAACTAATGGTTCAAGTCCTAATATTTAAATATTTATACTAAGGGTTAAAAGATGTAAAGAAAGACCAAATTATCCTTGATTTAAATTATAAGTTAATTTAAATAGTAGACACTTAGAATATTAAATATCTGCAGGTCATCCATATTGGATCCTTCTAAAGATTCCATCTTCATCCATAAATCTTGAAATGCATGAAGGTCCTTAGCTTGACTTCTTGTGAAAGACTTTCTTGAAGTAGCATCACTTTGATATACATCACATGATAACTAGAACATGCTAGGTATAAACCTTTTAGAGTGAACTCGATCTAATACAAATTATAGGAACCCTTGGGGGTTGCACCACACAGTGAGGGACCAGGTCCCTCAAAGTCAATCACAGGCAAAACATAGTAAACCAATTAGGATGTGGTGCAGAAAGAGTAAAAAAACAAGAATTTAACATGGAAAACTCCCCTTGCTTAAGGAAGGAAAAAACCACGACTGACCCTCACAAGTACCTCAAAATCTACTATAATCAAACTCTTGATTACAACTTTCATTGAACCTAACTCTAGGTTCATTTTGCTTGTAATAACTCTACTATAAACTTATCTTAACAACTCTGTCAAGGACCATCTATACTGATTAGCTCTAATCAGTATCAAACTTAGGCAACTCTACCTAAGTACTCTTTTAGTCAAAGAGAAAAGTTCATTACTCTTATAGCATGAGTAAGCCGATTATAAATCAGCACTTAAGAACACTCACTGACTCTTTAAGCATACTATAAGGATAAGAACATGAGCAATGCTTGAGTTATCTTGAAATGGAGTTCTTGTTGCCTCTCTTCGCTCTTTGTATTTGCTAAAAACCCACTTATTGAAGAAATAACTTTTTTCTTTTATAGATTAGTGATGATTAGGGCTGAAATATCATTGGACCAGGTGTCCTAATCAGTACGAATGACACCATTTAGTTTGTTACACAAGAGGACAAAATTATGTAGTCACGCATGCCAGTTGTACTGTACCATGAACATCCAGGGACACAGTCCCTTGCATATTTCTACTCATTATCAAAACTATATATAGTACTATTGGCATAAGAAAATAGTGAAGGAAAAGAAAACTCTCTTTACTATCTAAGTAGAATGATGACACTAAATAAGATGAATTATTCTCCAATTGAAAAGTTGTGTTTGGCGTTGGTTTTCTCAATCCAAAAGATGAAACACTATTTTCAAGCTCATTTAGTCTATCTTGTGTATAGGGAAAATCCAATCAAGTTTGTAATGTTGAAACTAGTCTTGAGAAACTAACTTATGAGGTGGTACCTTCAACTTCAACAGGTTAAGATCGTGCACATCTCCCAAATGGCCATCAAGGGACAAATATTGGCAGACTTCTTGGCAGACCACCCAATACTTGATGATTAGGGAATAACCGATGAACTTTCTGATGAAGATACAATAGTTATTAAAGACAGACTCCCACGGAAAATGTACTTTGATGGTGCCTTACATCAAAGTGGAGCTGGTGTTGGTGTGGTATTTTTCACTCCATGAGGAGAGGTCATCCAATATTTTTTTAACCTAACAAATCATTTCTCCAAGAATGTTGTTGAATATCAAGCATGAACACTCATACTTAATATGGTCGTCGACATAAAACAACTGCAATTATAAGTCCTTGGTGACTCTCAATTGGTGATAAAGCATCCCCTGGGAAGCTATGAAGCTAGAAAGCCTAAGCTACGACCATATCATGATTATGCTCAAAAGTTGATGGGATGGTTTGGATATGTAACCCTCCAGTATATCCCAAGGAAAGAAAATAAGCAAACAGATGTTGTAGTTTCTTTAACCTTAAACCTAACTCTTTTAAATCAGACACGAGTTACTATCCGCTAAGAATGGATATCACCACTATCGAATAAGGATGAATATGTAGAAAATAAGGTTGAGCACCTTGTTGATTTGTCTAAAATTTTAAAGGATGATTAGCGACAATCTATCATTGACTATTAAGCTATGGAATACTTCCAGAAGATCCAAGAAGAAGGGCTGACATTTGCTGTCGTGTGCTTCTCTTCCTTTACTATAAAGATATGTTATACAGAAGATCATTTGAAGAAGTACTATTACAAACTATTAAGACTGAGTCAATAGGGCAAACGGTTGAAAATCAAATCTTAGAAGACGCCACCACCAGTTTGATTTATAGTATAGATAAACATTTTATAGGAGAATCTGAACTTTTTCAAGATAGAAGTTTAGAGATATTATCAAATCTATCATATCCAAAGTTAGATGATTTTAGATGGTATAAAGATGTTTTCCTCAACAAAGTCATGATTAGAGAAGATTGTAATCATGATTATTAGAAGGAAAAATTTATAAGTGGCTTACAAACATTATTTACAGAAAAGGTTAGAACAAAATTAAAAGATAGGTTTGAGGGAAAAATTCCTTATACTAATTTACCTTATGGTGATATTATATGTTTTATAAATGTCAAAACACTAGAATTATGTACAAATATTAAGATTAAAAATCAAATAAAAAGAGATAATAAAATAACTCGTAATGAGTTAGGAAGTTTTTGGGAAGACTTTGGTTATATAAAATTATCAGCTCCTTCAAAGGAAGATACCAAAAAGATTCAAAAACAACATAAAATTATAAAGATAAATGTGAGAAATATCATTATTAGAAAAGATGATTTAAAAAATCTAAAAGGGCTCCTAAGGGAGAAAATAAAACCAATAATGAAATATGTTGGAACCGTGGTAAAACTGGACAAAGGGATAAAGATTGTTGAGTTCCAAATAAAAAGAAAGACAAGATAAATTTGTTAGAATTTGGAAACGACGTTAAAGAAAAATTATATTCAATACTTGATGAAAATGAAATTAGTTCTTCTTGTGACGAAAGTCTCAGTGATCATAATCAACTTAATGTTGCATACAACTCAGATAATAGTGAATTAAAAGACCAATGTAATAGTCATTCTATAAATGTTATCACCAATAATAAAGAGAAGGAAGCCTTATTTGATATGATAGATAATATAGAAGACCCAACTCTTAGGAGAAAATATTTAATAGCCTTAAAAGATATTGTTCTTGATCAACAGGTTGATAATAAGCAAATTATTGAACCTTTTAATATGAAAAATGTACTAAATAAATTTAAAGAACATAAGTCTAAAACAACCATACAAGATCTTCAAACAGAATTATTATACCTAAAGGAAGAACTTAAGCAAGTTAAGCAGAGACTTAACAATCCAGAAACAGAATCACTTACTAATAAAATATTAAAGGATTTAACTCAAAAACAAGACCCCAAATCACATCAGTTTGAGCTTGGTGAAACATCAGGAGTAAATAATGACTATAAAGAAATAGAGTCTCTAGAAATAGAATCTCTAGAAAAACTTCCTATAAACAAATCAGGACATAATACAATTACTAAAGTTAAACCACAAAGTTACCATATACCAATTACTAGAGTTACCAATAAAGATTATAAAATTCATAAGATTGCCTTATTGGATACAGATGCTGATGAAAATTACATTATAGAGGGATTAATTCCTATAGAGCACTTTGAAAAAGGTACTGCATTCTTATTCTCTATAACAGGGGAAAAATTAAAAATAGATTATAGACTCCCCAAAGCCTATATTTTCAATGACAGAGTTTATTAATAATTTTGTAATCACTAGAGATATCAATGAAGAGATAATATTAGTCCTTCCTCTTATCACTCAAATAAAACCTTATATTGTCGAGCTAGATGTCATCCACACCGCTATTTTGGGAAAAAGAATTATTTTTTCCTATCTAAAATATTTATCAAAAGAAGAAAGTAATTTTATTAAAAATCAAAATATTTTTAGAGAAAATTCAATCCAATGGGGATTGGAGAAAATCTAATCTTCCATTAAAGGAAAATTTTATAGCATTATGAGTTATCCAATTTTAAAATTCAGTTTTATCAAAAAAAGTCAACAAATTCGATTTTATAAAGGGAGAAATTCTCTCCTAAAAAATATCTTTATAGGGAAATTATGACACCTGAAACACCAGGATCAAGGTTAAGGCCACCATTTAAGCCTTTCTGACTAGAGGAAAAATGAAAAGACCTTTCATTGAAGAAGATAAAAAGTCAAATAAAAGGTTAGAAAATAGGTTGTTAGTCCTTACAGAATTTCCATCACTGCCAAAACCTACAGTTCTGCTATCGTCAAAAGATTCCATTACCAATGTACCCAGAATGCAGCCACTTAAGCAGATATTTAAGGAAGAATACTCATCATCCAATAAAAATATTTTCATCCAAACTAATTAAAGTTATGCAATTAAATCATCAGAGACCTACTCACAAGCAGTCTCCCCAGCCACTCTACAATAGAAAGAAGAGCAGAGTATTCTTGATAAAAAAGTAATTCGAGATAGTAGATTTGCAGGTATTGCCGATGATGGGACTTGAGAAAAAGTACGAAAATTTTTGAGTACCAGAATTATTAAAGCCTTGTTATACAAATTGGGACTATGTGGAGACAGATGATCCCTTCAAGACTTGAAGGTATTATGAGTTCATATTAACATATAAAGATTCATTGCAAATCAAGCACAAATTAGTAGATATAAGTGATCCTAATAGCATTCAATATTCAAAGTTTACAATTAAAAAATACTAAGCCCGTTTAAATGGTATGTAGATCACCTACATACACCCATTCCTCTATCGAGAAATCATCGACCTTAGACCTATAAATGGCATGATTATAAGGCGAACTGGTACAACTTTATGTATGTTCGACCCAACACTTACTCTTGGTTCGTGAAATGTTTAGAGCAGATGAAGATTGTTGTAATTTCCCAAAGGTTCTACAACTAGTGAAATGAACAGGTATTGTCTACACAGTTTCAAAAACAATTTGAAAAGTTCCAGGTAGAGCAAAATATTTCTACACTATCGAAAAATGTTAAATGGTGTAAATTTTTAATCGCTAAAAGAATTTCATATATTATCTATTAGTCCTTTAATATTCATGAAATCTAAAAGATCAAATACTTAAGCAAGACGATTAAGATCAAAGGCTGGAGTCCAACAGAGAAGCCAACAACAAGCTCATCCTTAAGAAGGAAGTGCACCTCTCCAAGGAGGAATTAAAAAGAAGGTTCAAAGAAGCCTTGTCAAATCTAGATAATGGGAATAATTCAAAATAGATTATGGAGTTATTAGATAGTACATCCTCTCATGCCAGAGAACCTAGAAATGGGGATATGCTGGAACCATAAGGAATAGCATAGGCATACCTTCTAAATTGAAAGAAAGGTGCCCACACCCCTTCAAAGTTTGAAAAGCTACTTAATGGACCCCACAAATAAAATGACGACTTGAAAGCATGTCATCAATCTTCATGGAAGAAAAAGTCAAAATCTTCTCAAAATCATCAAAAGACAAGTTCAAGATAAGGATGACAAGATAGTCAGAGATACGTGCAGGACAAATGAATAATTCATCAGCTACTCCTAGATAGGTGTAAAAAAAATAGCTTGTATTAGCATATGGACAAATGTAAAATCGATAGTGTTTTTTATATTTTAGCAGCACTTCAAAGGCCTATTTAAGAGGCCTATTTAAGACTTTCAACTGGTAATAAGAGAGAGCATTCTGAAATTTCCACAACTCAAAAATCTCTCTATCATCTCTCATATTTCCTATTTCCCTCTGTAAAGTTCTCTCATTTCCTATATCAATAAAAAGTTTTTGTAAGTATAAATTTCTCTATTTCTCTACTGTTTTAGTTAATTTTTCTTATTATTATTTTGTTCTTATTTTTGTTTTTTTTTAAGTTAAATTTGGGAGAGAATTTCTCCCTTTATAAAATCAAATTTGTTAACTTTTTTTTATAAAATAGAATTTTGAAATTCAATAACTCATAATACTATAAAATTTGTCTATAATAGCGGACTGACTCCATAATAGAGCTAGAAATAGAAGAAGAAAATTCAAATATTGAACAAGTAGTACAATATCCAGATGGATCAATAGATCTAAAATTTCTAAGATTCCAATCCTTTAATCAAGCCTCTTCAAGTAAAAGAATGTCCTTTTCTAGACCATCAATCTCCAAATCTGTAGAAAAAGGGAAAGTAACACTAGAAGATATTGAAAGAAAATTAAAAGGAGTTGATTTCTCAAAAAGAATTTCAAAAGTAGAATATGAATCTACAAATTTAAAAGCTAAAACATCAATAAGTCCCACTGCTAGTGTAATGCTAGGAGTAAGAAATTCCTTATGCATGATTAGTTTAGATGTAATATTTGAATCTGAATTTGAATGTTTAGATAAATTATGGAATAGTCCACAAAATTCTATTAAAAAGGAATGGTATAAACAAAAATATTCATTAAAAGAAAGATATTCTTTTAGAGAAAAATGGTGCAATGATATGAAAAGATTAAGATGTAATATTGTATTTTTAAAGGGTTCAAAATTATAGGCAAATTAGATGATCAAAAGGATTCATTAAACATGATTGTTAGTAACTGGTACACTATTAATAATAAAATTATAGAATCAATAATTACTCTGTTAGAAGAAATTAGCCTACCAGTAGAGGGTAGAATTATTACTGCCTCACCTTTTAAATTTGATATAGTAGATACTAAAGGTGATCCTACAAATAAGGATATAAATAAAATACCCCAACAAAATAATTATACAAATCAATTATTACATGAAGTTTCTAAACAGATTCTCGAAGCTGATTATGAATCAACTTTTAAAGATAAAACAAGTTCTTCTCATTATGATAAAAAAATTAGAAACTTATCCAATGTATAAATTACCTGAATTCTCTAAAGATAAATTTCAAAAATTGGAAGAAAAGTTTGAAGTAATCAATGATATTTTAGGAAAAATTAATGGATGATTAAAAGCCAAATTAAAAGTCACAAATGCCAAGGTTATCAGAAATTTGTCGAAAAAAATGATAATGAAATTAACAAACTAAGCTCTGAATATTCAATGAAAAAGAATTATTATAAAAATCCCACATTTTAGGATATGTTGTATGAAGAAAATGAATTTTTATCTCATACTTCACATTCTGGAAAAGAAGTCACAGAATATAATATTGATGGATTAGCAGAACATCAAAAGTATTATAAACTACATGAAATGAGAATGGCCATTATAGCATATAAAATTACCAAAATGTTAGATAAACAAGCAGTGTTTATGATTATATCAGGTTTTACAGGTACTATAAAATATTGGTGGGATACTTACCTCACAGAAAAAAATAGACAAAGCATTTGAAATGCTAAAGCTATTACTCGAACTATTAAGACTGATCAACAGGGCAAACGGTTGAAAATCAAGTCTCAGAAGATGCCACCACCACTTTAATTTATAGTATAGCTAAACATTTTATAGGAGAACCTTAACTTTTCCAAGATAGAAGTTTAGAAATATTATCAAATATAACATGTCCAAAGTTAGACAATTTTACATGGTATAAAGATGTTTTCCTCAAAAAAGTCATGATTAGAGAAGATTGTAATCATGATTATTGGAAGAAAAAATTTATAAGTGGCTTACAAACTTTATTTGTAGAAAAGGTTAGAACAAAATTAAAAGATAGGTTTGAGGGAAAAAATCCTTCTAGTAATTTAACATATGTTGATTTTATAAGTTTTATAAATGTCACAACACTAGAATTGTGTATTGATATTAAGCTTAAAAGTCAACTAAAAAGAGATAATAAAATATCTCGTAATGAGTTAAGAAGTTTTTGTGAAGATTTTGGTTATATAAATTATCAGCCCCTTTAAAGGAAGCTACCAAAAAGATTAAAAAACAATATAAAAATTATAAAGATAAATCTGAGAAATCTTATTATTATAAAAGACAATTTAAAAAATCTAAAAAGGATCCTAAGGGAGAAAACAAAACCAATAATAAAACACGTTGGAACTGCGGTAAAACTAGACATAGGGATAAAGATTGTCGAGTTTCAAATAAAAAGAAAGACAAGATAAATATGTTAGAATTAGGAAACGATGTTAAAGAAAAATTATATTCAATACTTGATGAAAATGAAATTAGTTCTTCTTTTGACGAAAGTCTCAGTGATGATAATCAACTTAATGTTGCATACAACTCAGATAGTAGTGAATTAATAGACCATTGTAATTATATGTAACTCCCCTAGTCTACACCTTGGATGCCACACTGTGCTTACGACCCCGAAGGATCACAAGCTAACCCATGACTGGTACCTGCTGTGAGCACTTGAATAATAATACTGAAAATATATGTGAAAGTTAAGCTGAAAATACCATAAGTTTCATTAACTTAAAAGAAATACTGAATACTAATAATAATACTGAAAAACTGAATATCTGTCTGAAGTAGTCTAGTTTGAAAGCCTCTAACTGTCAGAATATGGAGATGATGGGAAAAATCCCCAATTAACTCTGACTAGTGAACACTAAATTTGCTAAAATGCTAAAATAAAATAATGTCCTCGATGGATGAGAACTTACTACTGAATCTGTCGCTGATATCCTGAGCTGCTAAGTATGGTCAGGACCCTGAATGTTTGAAACTATGATACGAGACATCATAGCACAAAAAAGAGATTATACATTAGTATGTGGAATATATTGATATGTTAAGTAAGGTAAGAATGATATACATGGGTTCACATGTATGAGATGATACTGACTAAATGAACATCATGAAGTAACTAGATGAGAGTATATGCAAATCTGTAATTACTGAACATGCTGAATATGCAACCCTTGGCATATAAATATACATCATGTATCTGAGATTAAACTGAAATTGAGTATTGAATTCTGATGGATGAGTAACTAATAACTTATAGCCATGATTCTATAGAACTGTCTATGTTCTTTACTGAATACTGAGATTGAAACTAAAACTGTGGGAGTGTTGATCTAACCAAAAAACCTCGATATAGACTGATTTGGGGTCCAACCTGTGACCCCAGTTGGAAGGGTGTTAGCACCTTGCCATAGGATACTAACAATGCTGGGTCAACCCTAATATGCCAAGAGGACTCATGAAATATATATATGATGGTGTCAACTCTAGTCTGGCAGGAGGACGACTTACCCTATGCTAGCTACATAGTTCTGTAATGCAGGGACTGCTGCTAAAGGTCAAACCCTCTGCTGGAAGGAATTCTCCCATCCCTGGGTTCGCTCGCTACTGAATCCTACTCACAACTAAATTAACACTGAACTGATCACTAGAATGTACTAGGCTTGACTGAGCTGAAATTGATAATGTTGACTAACTGAACTGGACTGAGTTCTGTTACTAACTGAGTACTACTATTCTTGACCTTTACTAGGACTATTCTATAACTACTGCAACTACTTAAATAGCTAGATTTCAGACAATAAATACCCCCAGGACTCAATTGCATAATAGATAAAACATAGCAAATCTTAAAAGCATGGCAATAGTCAATTGTCCACGATTCATTCAATGAGACATTTAGTTAAACACTCGGAGGTTATGATCTTGTACATGAATGAGAACACATGCTAACATGTCATGATTACACATTTCAATTCACGTCGGCATTTAATTAAACCCCTGGGGAGCATAATTTATGCATATGATAATGAACAACACATAAGCATCATGACTGCAACTTAAACTTGCAATTTCAAGGGTTTTGACATGGGAATTACATCAATCAACGTACATGATATCTTATGTTCATGAAACTTATACTTAAAATCTTGATTGAAACCCATACAACATTACAAACATAAATACAACCCAATTTGCACATGTAAATCATGAATCTATTAACTCGTAGTTTTTAAAAAGGGTTCTTGAACTCCAAGGGTAGAAGGAGATCCAAAAATTAACACCTAACATACCTTGGTTGTTCATTTTGTGATGGTTATTGGGGATTTCTTGGAACTTGGACTTGAGCTTGATGAACTAGGGTTTATTCTTGAGAGGATTTTGAGAATAATAAATGTATTTTGCCCTTTTAGGATCTTAATTATGTGTTTGGGCTAAATTAGGTAAGGGTAAAAGGACCTAAATGCCCTTGGAAACTCATAAGCTGATGAGAAAAACTAGCCCAGTGATGCAATAGGTTATGCACTACATTGATGGGGTTGACATGATCAACATTGTGTTGCATCGATGGGTGCAATACAATAGCTAATGCGACGTGTCAAGATTCCATTAAACACTACTCAAACGATGTTTGAAAATTTCAAAACTCAGCCATTATGACCTATTGACATCCCTGATCATGAATTAATTTAAAAATCGATAATCTAAGTTTGGAAAGATCATAAATGATGCCATTGAAATATCGAGGACAAAAATGAGACTAATTGTCAACACTTCACTAAAATTTTTCAAGTCTGGGACCTCTTTTGGAATGCTAAATAGGACTGAAATATGCAGGACTTTGCAAGGTCTTATAATATCTTCCCCTTGGGAACATTCTTCCTCGAATGAGACTGACTGAACTAAGAGAAACTAAGGAACTGTACTTACACTGACATGCATAACTGAAGCATGGCTGAATTCTGGACACATGACACATGACTGAACTTTTTCATGAATGCATGAATGATATAAGAATGTTATGCAGCTTTATCTGAGCGTGGAATAGAGTAAATCTAAGGAAGACTATTACCTTAGGATGAGTCTGAGTTTGATGAGAAGAGGTGATGATATTTGGTTTGCATGTCTGCCTCTGCTTCCCAAGTAGCTCCCTCAATGGACTAATTTCGCCAAAGAATTTTGACCAAGGGAACTTCTTTGTACCTTAGTCTGTGAATCTGGCAATCAAGGATTTCGACTGGTACTTCCTCATAAGAGAGACTATTCTAAACATCTACACTCTCTATAGGGACTACAATTGCTGGGCCACTAATGTATTTCTGTAGCAAGGAGACATTAAACACTGGTACATTAATGCTAAGTCTGAAGGCAATTTAAGCTCATAATCTACCTTATCAAAATAACTCAGAATTCTGTAAAGACCAACATATCAGGGAATAAGCTTTACCTTCTTACCAAACCTCTTCACCCCCTTCATGGGAGAGATTTTAAATACACATAATCACTAATCTCAAATTCAAGGTCTTTTCTTCTCACATTTGCATAAGATTTTTGTCAGATTTGGGCTTTCTTCATCCTTTCTCTAATTAACTGCACTTTCTCTAAAGCATCAAACACTAAGTGAGGCCCTACCACTGTGGCCTCACCAACTTCAAACCAATATGTAATACCTTATTTTTTCTTAGCCTAGATTAACCCTCAGAACATGGGTTATTCTAAATAAAAAATTTAAAATACTCAGTAATTTTTAGATTTGAGCCTGCCATTATGTAGGAAATTCAATTAGCTTTCCAATGATATAAAATTTTTCTAAATCCAAAAATCGGGTAAGAAGTTATAGAGATTTTATGTTTTAGTCATTAAACATCATGATTTAGGACAGTATCGCATCGCGGAGTTTGTTAAAATAACAATTATCAGTTTCCAGTATTTCTCCATGATATTGGAACATCGTGCCATAGAACTAGTTTATAATTATCAAATTCTAGTGTACCAACGCGATACACTTCCAGTTCACAAACAAAGTGGCAACGCGATACCACCACGTCGTCCCACCATGCAATTTTCTAGTCGTCAATTTCCAGTGGCCTGGCGTGATAGTGGCGCGTCGCGCTAGGGGTCCAAATTGGGAAAATTTTATAAAAAATTAAAGTTCCGCCTAGGGTTAAAATAGTCTTTTCCCATAATTTTATTCCACCCAGATGTGGGATTTATGCCCTAAAAATATGTGAAACCCTTCATTATTCACTTTTACCCAAAATCAAAAGGTGATTCTCTTTCAAGAAAACAAACCCTAGCTCTCAAGAATCAAGGTCAATCCAAAGAATTTCTCCAAGAACTCATCAAATAAAGGTATGTTAGATGTTCATCCATGGATCCTTACCTTCCATGGGGCCCAAGAATCCTTTTTCAATATACAGGATTTATGATTTATGATTTCCATATTTTAATTAGATTGAATTCATGTTCATGATGTTGTTTGAGTTTTAATCTATGATTTAGATTATGATTTCCAAGAATTGATTCTAGTATGTGTTGAGTTACATGATATTCATGATGAACCCTTTAATTTTCAAGTTGATTGTTGTAACCATGTTAACCCTAAAATGTGTATGATTTGATGAACCAAGTATGCTTTTTATGTGTTTGATAAATTGTCTATGAGAATTAAATAATGCCATTATAGCATGCTAACATGTATTCCCCATTCATGTACAAGTTAATGTATTACAAGTGTTTGATGGAATGTCTCTATGAATGAATTATGACCAAGTGAACATTGTTATGTTATTCAAGATTATGGTTTTCTTACTTTTCATGCTATCGAGTCTTAGGGGTATTTAATACCTGACAATTTAGCTGTTTACCTAGAGCCAGTGTTAGTTACAGAATATTATCATTCATTTCACGATCAGTAGTACTCTCAACCCGTTACAGAACTCCCTAGAATTCAGTCAGTGACAGAACTTAGGAAAACTCAGAAATCTCAATGAATTCTGTCCAGTTTAGTCTAGTACAATAGTTCAATGTCTTTCAGTTGGGGGTAGGATTTAGCACCGAATGAACCCAAGGATGGGGGCTCACCTACCAGAAGAGAGTGTGATCCTTAGAAGCAATTATTGTGTTCCAAAACTACATAGCCAGCATAGGTGGAGACATCATACCTGCCAGTTGAGGGTTGATGAGATGCTCTTCCTAACAATAAAGGGTACCACCATTCTCGTTTAGGGAACCTACTAGTAGAGGGTTACTTTTCAGCTTGTATTTACCCATTATACGATACTAACACCCTTCCAATAGGTGATACAAATTGGACCCTTGCTCAGTTATCAGTTCAAGTTTGGGGAATGTCGGTTAGATGATTACATCCCACAGTTTTAGTTTTGGTCTCATTCTTCAGAATAGAACTCAGTTTAGTTCTACAGAATCAGGATTGTCAGATACAGTCACTTATTTAATAGTAATTCAGATTATTAGTGATCCCAGATTATCAGTATATTCAGTTATCAGTTATCAGATTCAGTTCCAGTATAATCAGTCTTAGTATGCATAGTATGTTCAGTAGTTACAGATCCTCCAAGTATGCTAATCCAACTCTTCCATATCATCCAGTTAGTTATCAATCATGCATATAAACCCATTCATTCAGCCGTACCTCATTTATCATACCAGTACATTCCCATGTACTAATTGTATACCCATTTCTTGCGCTATGATATTTTATATCATAGGTTCGAACGCTCAGGTTCCTGACCATGCTTAGCCAGATTTAGTCAGCAGTAGAAGATATAGCAATGAGTCCTCTCTATCGAGGATATGCTTTTATTTTAGTACTTTAGTTAGCAGTATTTTAGTAGATGGAGTTAGTTGGGGGATTGTTCCATCAACTTCACTTTCAGACATATTTAGTTAGAGGCTTTTTCAGACTATATTTTCAGACAGTATTCAGATTCGGATATTATTATATTTTATCAGTATTTTAGATGTTTCAAACCTTATGGCATTTTAGCCCATTATTCCATATTTATCTCAGTATTATTGTTCATTGCTTACAGTAGATATCATTCATGGGTTGGCTTGTGGTCCTTTGGGGTCGTAAGCATCATATGGAGCAATCTGAATACTAGAATGATCATTGTTATTATATAAAAACTCAATCAAAGGTAAGTGATCATCCCAACTGCCCTTAAAGTCGACTACACATGCTCTTAACATATCCTCAAGGGTCTGAATGGTCCTTTTTTCTTGACCGTCTGTCTGAGGGTGGAAGGCTACTGAGGTGAACTTGGGTCCCAAGACCCTTATGAAAAGCTTTCCAAAAATGAGAGGTGAACTGCGTACCTCTATCTAAAATTATGGACAATGAGCCACCGTGTAGCCTAACCAACTCTTTGACATAGAGCCTGGCATAGTCTTCGGCTGAATAAGAGGTACGAACTGGAAAGAAATAGAAGGACTTGGTCATCCACTCTACAATAACTTAAGTCAAATCGTGTTGACGATGAGTATGAGGTAAACTCATCACAAAGTCTATGGTCACTTCCTCCCACTTCTATGTGGGAATACTAAACTCTTGCATATAACCACTAGGCTTTTGGTGCTCAATCTGTACCTTCTAATAAGTAGGGATCTTAGCCACAAACTCTACAATGTCTCTTTTCATCCCACTCTACCAATAAAATTCTCTCAAGTCGTGGTACATCTTAGTGGCCCTTGGATGAATCCAGTAACGTGAACCATGTACTTCTACAAGAATTCGCTGTCTCACGCTACCCATACATGGAACACATAATCTACCTTGACAACGCAACACACTATTTTCTCCTTGGGAGAAAACCTCTACTTTATGGTCTATGACCGACTCTTTCATCTTAACTAAAATGGGATCCCTGTCCTGCTTTTCTTTTACTTCAAAAACCAAAGATGATTCCAAACTATTTTGTACCCAAAAACTACCCTCATTCGAATCAACCAAATGGACACCTAGTCTAGAAAGCTGATGAACTTTCTGAACTAACTTCTTCTTACCATCCTTAATGTGAGCAACACTACCAATGGATAATCTATTGAGAGCATCTGTAACTACATTGGTCTTGATCGAGTGATACAGAACACTCATGTCATAATCTTTCAACAACTCTAATCACCTTCTCTAATATAAGTTTAGGTCTTTCTGGAAAAATACATATTGCAGGCTTTTGTGGTCTGTGAACATAGCAACATGCGCCCCATACAAATAGTGCCTCCAAATATTTAAGGCAAACACAATAGTTACTAACTCAATATCATAGGTGGGATAATTCTTTTCAGAGGGCTTAAGTTGTCTAGAGGCATAGGCCACGACCTTACCCTTTTGTATCAAAACACACCCCAAGCAAACTTTGGAAGCATCACAATATACAACAAATCCATCTGAACCATCAAACAAAGTCAAAACTGGGGCTGTAGTGAGTCGAGTCTTCAACTCCTGAAAACTCTTATCAAAAGAATCTGACCACTGGAACATGACTTTCTTCTGAGTTAATCGAGAAATAGGGGATGCAATAGACAAAAATCCTTCAACAAACCATCGGTAATAGCCAGCCAAACCTAAGAAACTCTTGATATCTGATGGAGAGCTAGGTCTAGGCCAGTTTCTCACTACTTCAATCTTTTAAGAACTAACTCTAATGCCATTACCAGAAACTATATGACCAAGGAAAGCTACTAACCTTAGAAAAAATTTGTATTTAATGAATTTGTCAAATAAATAATGGGCTCTGAGAGTCTGTACTACTATTTTGAGATGGTCTTCATGATTATTTTGACTGTGATAATAGACAAAAATGTTAGAAATGAAGACTATGATGAACATGTCCAAGTACTGCTTGAACACATGGCTCATCAAGTCCATGAAAACTGCTGAGGCATTGGTAAGACTAAATAACATGACTAGAAATTTGAAGTGACCATATCAAGTTCTGAAAGTTATTTTTGGAATGTCACATTCTATGACTCTGAGCTGATGATAGCCTAATATGAGGTCTATCTTAAAGAAAAAACTGGCAGCCTCAAGTTGGTTAAACAAGTCATCAATTCTAGGAAGTGGATACTTGTTCTTGATGGTGACTTTATTTAACTGACGGTAGTTAATAAATATTCTGAGAGAACCATCTTTATTTTGCACGAATAAAATCGGTGTGCCCCACGGCGAGATGCTGGGCTTGATGAATCCCTAATCTAGGAGATCCTTAAACTATTCCTTCAATTCTTTAAGTTTGACTGGAGCTATTCTGTATAGCGGAATAGGAATGGGCTGAGTATCAGGAAGAAGGTCTATTCAGAAGTTAATTTCTCTTTTGGGAGGAACTCCGGGAAGATCTTTGGGAAACACATCTAGAAATTCACTTACTACTAGAACTAACTCAAGATTAGAAGTCTCAAAACTAGAATGTTTAACTCAAACAAGATAATAGACACACCCCTTGGATATCATTTTTTTTGATCTAAGGTATGAAACAAGTTGACCCTAAAGCGCTGTGGTACTACCCCTTCACACTAGAATAGGTTCATTTGAGAACTAGAAATAGACAACTCTATTTCTACAATCAACTGAGGCATAGAATGAATGAAGCAAATCCATGCTGAGAATGACGTCAAAATTTGTCATCTCTAACTCTACTAAGTCTACTTAAGTAACTCTTAGCGATACCACAATCGGACAATTCCTATATACCCATCAAGCTATGATAGATTTAACCACTAGGGTAGAGACTGAGAAAAGCTCTATTAGGATTTCATGACAGACTCCAAAGTTGACAGCTATATAAGGGGTTACAAAGGACAAAGAATCTCCTGGATCTAAAATATAATAAATAAGTAAGTGGTAAGCTTGTAACATACCACTAACCACATCAGGAGAACTTTCTTGATCCTATTAGGACTAAAGTTCATAAAGCCTGTTTGTGCGTTGCCCACTTGTGGCACTAGAAGCGGCACCCTCCTGAGATGGGAGACCGAACTAAACTGAGGGATGATTATACTGACTATGTACACATACGAGTACACTCTATGGTCCTATGTCCTATCTTGTCATATCCTAAACATACATCACTTCCCGCTCTACAGACACCCTGATTGTTTCTGTCATACTTTTATAACTAAGAGGATTTGTTTGAGCACTGCTAACACTACCCTGAGATTTAGAGCCTAGCGCCCGTAATTATTACCATCTCTAAATTTAGGCACTGAAGCACTGGCTGAATATGAAGTTGGGATGGAGGATTTTGGGCAGAACTGAGGATGATTACCACTCTCCGACTTAGACTGAGTAAAGATAAAGCTATCTATTTTATCCCTCTTATTATCCCTCTCCTTTTCTTTAGTTTTATACTCTTTAATATGTTGAGAATAGACCATTAACATAGCCAAGTCCATCTCCTTAATTAGCATTGTGGTCCTACACTCCTTGACCACACTGTCAGACACACCAGACACAAACTTACTCATCTTAGACCTGCTATCAGCTACCACTTGAGGAGTATATCTAGCTAATTGAGTAAACTTGAGAGAATACTCCTTCATTGTCATGCTTCTCTACTTCAATTTAATAAACTCTAACACCCTATCTTCCCTCAACTCCAATGGGAAAAACCTATCTAGAAAGGCAGTAACGAACTCTTCCCATTCTATAGGCTCTGCATCTGCAGCCCTATCTACCTTCCACTGCTTAAAACATATGTGAACCACATCTTGTAACTGATAGGTATCTAACTCAACACTCTCACTAATGGTAACCCCCATAATATTTGTTACCTTCTGCACTATGTCAAGGAATTCCTGTGGGTCATCTTCAGACTCAGACCCTGAAAGTAAAGTAGGGTTTATTCGGGTGAATTCCAAAATTTTAGCTACAGCAGTATTGCCCACTGGGTTGGCTTGAATAGCAGTTTGTCAATTATTCTGGGCTGCCATAGAATGGGCTAGCGTGGTGAAAACTGCTCTGAATTCTGCATGAGAAATATGCTCATCAGAGGATCTTCCTAAATGGGAGGAGGTGCTGGCTGGTTCCCAGCCCTTCTTTCATTAGTCTTTTTAGGAGGAATGTTCTATGAACATAAGTGAAAATTAGATCAGATAGAGAGTTTAACTTGAGCACATGCCCATTCACACGATATGACCACTGAAAAAGGAAATGTTTTCCTAAAAATTCCTTATAGATTCTTGTCCATAGTGTAGTGCGCTAGACATCGATGCACAAAACTCTACATGACATGGCTTTCAGACTTCTTAGGACTTTGTAGAACCTTAGACTCTGATACCAAGTTTGTAAGGGGTAATACCCCGAGATTCTAACCAATAGTGCAACCATGACTCAGGCTTAAGAGAAATAAATTATGGTGTTTTGGTTGTTTTATGATCAAGGGTGAAGTGTATTAATTCCTCAAAGATTTCCTAGCAATTAGGTGCATCCAAACATTCTTTACTGATTGAATTTTTGGGAAGGATATTGACATATTCAACTTCAAATGATTATATCTCTCGTTATACTACAAATTATTGATCTCATGATCTACCAAAAGATAGATAATTGAATTAGATTTCCAATGATACCAATTTTGGAAAAATCCAGTAGCGAAGCTAAGAGTTATCCCTATTTTACTCCAGCATGTCAGGCTAGAAAACTGAGTGATGATATTCGTGATAAGCTGTTACAAGGATGATGACTTATGACCAATGTCGTCAGCCTAAGGCATATTTCCCCCCAGTGATGAAACTTTATGATAAGTCATTACAAGTGTGATGATTTATCACCAATGTCGTCAACCTTAACCAGAAAATCATAAATTTTACCCTTTTGTGATGACATTTCATGACGGTTATCACCAGTCTAATGATTTATCACGAATGTCGTCAGCTATTTTTTTCAGCAATTAAGGGATGTTTTTACAAGGGTTTTGGTCTTTTCCACCCCTTTTTAACCTCTATATATATATCCAAAATAGGGGATAAAAATTCATTTCTCTCCAATTCCTTTCCAAGAACATTCAAGAAGCTAGGGTTTTCTCTCAACCCAAAAATCAAATCTTCTCTAAGAAAATCAAGAATATTCCAAAGATTTCACCAAGTTGTTCAAGAATCAAGTTCTCTAAGTCAAAGGCATCAAGAAACTTAGCTCAAAAGTGTGAAGAGGAGTTTCCAATCAAGCTTGTTCATCTTAAAATCATAATCCAAGGTATGTGGGGTTTGAAAAAGAACACTTCTTTCGTTCTTGTGCCCAAAGATTTAATTTCATTATTGATTTCCATGAATTTGCAAAGTGAGTTTACACCCAAATTACTTTATTAATGATTTATGAGATTTGAGTTGTTCAAGTTTAATAGACAAGATTATTTCATCATTTTATTTTTTAAATTGAGAACTTATGGCATGAGTTGAATATTGTTATTATGAATTGATGATTTCCAAATGATTTGAGATAAGTGTCATGATTTAAGCTTTTCTATGAAGATTTGATTATTGAATATATATTGATATTTGAGCTTGAGAGTGAAGAATGAGTTCTTTGATGTTTTCTTGAAGTTTTTGACATTTGATATAAGTTAATGAGCAAGTACACTTGATGTTGAGAAATATTATTTGAGTTTGAGTCAAGATAGAAATCCACAATTGTTTTCATTTAAAGATGAGAAATATTTATGATTTGGTCTCTATAGTAGACCTTTAAGTTGATTAAGGTGGATTTCCTAACGCATTCTGAGCTTAAGTTTGGGAGTATTATTTAGGACCGAGCGGGAAGTGTGGGTTTTGCTCATCCTACTTCCCTAGAACTACGTGCCACTATAGTATTAAGATTAAGGGCTAAAGGATAAGATAATGATCACTAATTTAAGTTTCTACTATGATGGCAAGGATAGAATATCTCTCCCCAATGTGGGCAAGATATTGGACTCCATATAAGCTCACATGGTTTATGTCGGTTATAAGAAACTCCCAAGTCCATAATAGTCCAAGTTTCATGAGTTACCGAGTCACTCTAAGTCATGAGTCAAAGAGTTTGAGTTGAGTCCAATGGTTTATAAGATTTAAGAAGCATGTGTTATTATTGATGATTTATGGAAACTATGTTTCATGTAATTCAAGCGAAGAGAGTCATTAGTGTCAGCATGCATGATTTTTTTATACAATTATGATATTATTTAAAATATTACCTTAACCCCCACATACTCAGTATATTCCCAAGTACTGATTCACATACTCTTCTTTATTTTATACTTTCTCGTGATATAGGTTCAGGTGCTCAATCTTAGCGGCGATAGTAATTTTCATGTACCTCCATCTATATTTCTGCAGTTGGTGAGTTCTCATGGTTTGACGACCTATGTCCCTGACTTTTGATTTTACTAGCAGATGATTACTTCTTTTCAGTTCAGTATGAGTCAGTTGGGGATCTGTCCTAATGGGTCCTTACTCTTATATAGTAGAGGCTTGGTCAGACTAAAGTAAAGTGTGAGTATGTACAGAATTTCAGTATTTTAATTGTACAGGATAGTTTCTTATCTTATTATAGTATGTTCTTGATATGTCATTCTCTATTATTTTTGCATGACTATTGTCAAAGTGAGTTCTAGAAGTGATGACAGTCTTAGAGAATTAGCTTGAGGCCGCATTTGGTCTTAAGCACCGTGTGACATCTCGGGATGAGAACTTGGGGTGTTAAAAGCTTGGTATCAAAGCCTAAGGTTTAAAGAGTCCTAAGGCATCTGATAAGCCACCTTATGTAATGTTTTTATCATTGGTGTGTAGAACGCCACATCTATGAGCAAGAGGCTACGGGATATTTTAGGAAAAGTCATTTTTTTTTTCAAAAGTATATCGTACCTATGACTATTTCTCTCTACTATTAATTTGTGCTCTCTTATGAAAGATAATGCCTCCTCATAGAGCTCACAGAAATAATAAATAACCTCAACTCGTTGATAGTTAATGTGAGATGGTGTCCCACGCTGAATTTCGAGTAGCTTTTTAGGTGCTAGACTAGGTGGTTACCTCTAATGCTCAGGCCAATATTCAGGACGCAGTCCTACTTCTGCAAGAAGGTAATTCAGTGGCAAATCAAGTTTATGATTTTATGCGAATGAATCCGCCTGAGTTTTATGGGTCAAGGGCAGGTGAGGACCCACAAATGTATCTTGATGAGGTGAAAAAGATTACCCAAATTATGCATGTAACAGAGGAAAAAAGTGTAGAGCTAGCTTTCTATCGCTTAAAAGATGTTTCTCATGACTGGGTAAAGGTTTGAAGGAATAGTAGAGGGGAGAATGCCGCTTTCATGACTTGGCAATTATTCCAGGATGCCTTCTTTGATAGATTCTTTCCCCCAGAGATGAGGGAAGTGAAATAAGAAGAATTTATGAACTTAAGACAAGGCTCCATAACTATTAAGGAGTATTGTCTTAAATTCAACCAGTTGTCTATGTATTCTCCCAGTATGATGGCTGATTCCAGGACCAATATAAGTAAGTTTTTGACTGACGTATCAAGTTATATTGTGAATGAGTGTAGATCCTCTATGTTCAATAGGGACATGGATCTTTCTATATTAATAATACATGCTCAGTAGATTGAAGCGGACAAGGTAAAGGAGAGAGAGAGAGAGAATAAGAGGAAATAAAAGAGTTAGATTAGAGCAGCAGGGGTATGATCAACTAGATTTTCTAGAAGGATCCACCCTCAGTGTCAGAGTCATTCATTCGCGCCAGCAACTTCATCAGCTAGTAACCCTGCATCCATAATCAGGCAGGAGTAGGGTAATAGGCCTACTATGTCCAGGTCCTAGGACAGTGTGAGTAATAGACCTAACTATCCCCCATGTCATAAATCTGGCAGGATGCATCCCAAAAAGTGTTTAGATAAACAGAAAGGTTGTTTTGGTTATGGTAATTTGGGCCATAGACTCAGAGATTGCTCGTATGGTAGACAGAGGAGCTGTGACGTTCATCCCCGGAGTCAAGCTATCAGTGCCCCAGCCCCTTTAGCTCATCCAACTCCTTCTTAGGGTGCCTCGTCGAGTACTGCAAGTGATTAGCATCAAAATTGCTTTTATGCTATACCACCCTACCAGGAGCAGGAGGATTCCCCAGATGTTATTACTGGTATGCTCTGTATATTTCATTTTGATGTGTATGTGTTGATGGACCATGGGCTAAGTTTTTATTATGTGGCTCCTTTGGTGGCTATGAATTTTGAGATCAATACTAAAAAGATTCCTGAGCCTATCCTAGTTTCTACCCTAGTAGGTGAATCTGTTATTGCTAAACAAGTATATAAGAAGTGTCCTATCACTGTTCTTCACAGAGTCTTGTTCACAAACTTGATCAAGTTAGACATGGTTGATTTTGAAATTATTCTGGGTATGGATTGGCTTCACTTTTATTATGCATCTATAGACTGTCATACCCATGTAGTCAAGTTTCAGTTTCCCAATGAGCCAGCCTTTGAGTGCTCCGAAAATTCTGTATCTCCCAAGAGTCATTTCATATCCTATCTTAAAGCAAGTAAATTGATATCCAAGGGTTGCATCTATCATTTGGTTCAAGTTAAAGATACTAAGTCTGAGACTCCGACCATTCAGTCATTCAGCATTGTTAATGAGTTTCTCGATATTTTTACGGAAGATCTCCTAGGGGTACATCCCGATAGAGAGATAGAATTTGGGATTGATCTTTTTCCTGATACATAACCTATTTCTATTTCTCCGTATCATATGGCCCCATAGAACTTAAGGAGTTGAAAGAGAAACTCAAAGATCTTCTAGATAAGGGTTTTATAAGGCCTAGTGTATCTCCTTGGGGTAGACCCATTCTATTTGTGCAAAAGAAAGATGGTTCATTATGGATGTGCTTCGACTATCATCAGCTTAATAAGGTCACAGTCAAGAACAAGTACCCTCTTCCTAGAATTGATGACTTGTTTGATCAGCTACAAGGTGCCAGTTATTTCTCAAAATAGACTTGAAATCCAGTTATCACCAGCTTAAAGTTAGGGAGTGCGATATTCCAAAGATAGCCTTTCACACCCATTATGGTCATTTTGAGTTCCTAGTCATGTCCTTTGGGCTAACAAATGCCCCAACATCTTTTATGGACCTCATGAATTATGTGTTCAGATATTACTTGGATATGTTTGTTATTATGTTCGTAGATGATATTCTTGTATACTTCCAAAGTGAGAACAACCAAGCAGATCATCTCCGAATAGTCTAGCAAAACATTAGAGATCATCAACTATTTGGCAAATTTAGCAAGTGCGAATTTTGGGTAAAGTTAGTTGCTTTTGTGGGTCATATTATTTCTTCTGAAGGTATTCGAGTTGATCCTCAAAAGATAAAAGTTGTTAATAATTGGCCTAGACCTATTTCCCCATCTAATATTAGGAGTTTCTTGGGTCTAGCTGGCTACTACCATCGTTTTGTTGAGGGTTTATCTTCTATCGCGTCTCCTTTGACTCGGTTGACCCAAAAGAAAGTTAAATTCCTGTGGTCTGATTCTTGCGAGAAAAGATTTTAGGGGTTAAAGACTCGACTTACTTAGGCCCCTGTGTTGACCCTTCCTAATGGTATAGATGATTTTATCATGTACTATGATGCTTCTAGAGTTGGATTAGGTTGCGTGTTGATATAGAAGGGTAAGGTTATATCCTATGCCTTTAGGCAGTTGAAGCCGTATGAGAAGAATTACCTGACCCATAACATTGAGTTAGCTGCAGTGGTTTCTACCTTGAAAATCTAAAGACAATATTTGTACGGTGTTCATGTTGATGTCTTTACTGAACATAAGAGTTTACAATATCTGTTTACTCAGAGAGAGTGTAATCTTCGATAAAGGCGATGGTTAGAATTTCTAAAGGACTATGATATAAATATTTTGTATCACCCAGGCAAGGCCAATGTAGAGACAGATGCCCTTAGCAGGTCGCACATGAGTAGTGTGGCACATGTCGAGAAAGATAACAAGGAGTTAGCTCATGAAGTGCATCGTCTAGCTAGGTTGGGAGTTAGATTGCTAGATTCAACTGAGGGTGATGTCTGGGTCCAGAGTAGTTCCGAGTCTTCTCTAGTTTCAAAAGTAAAGGAGAAGCAACATATGGATTCTTGTTTGGTTAAACTGAAAGAGTCAGTTAAAGACCAAAATATGGAGGTTTTCTCCTATGGGGGAGATGGTGTATTGAGATTTCAGAATAGATTGTGTGTACCTGATGTTGATTATTTAAGGTAGAGAATTATGGCTGAAGTGTATGGTATGCAATATTCTATTCATCTTGGAGCTACCAAGATGTACCGCGATTTGCGGGAAATCTATTGGCGGAATGGTATGAAAAAGGATATAGCAAAGTTTGTAAAGAAGTGTACAACTTGCCAACAAGTTAAGATAGAGCACCAAAGACCTAATGGAATGATGCAAGAATTTAGTATTCCTACTTGGAAGTGAGAGGAAGTGAATATGGATTTTGTGACTGGTTTACCTCCTTTTCGTTGTCATCATGATTCAATTTGGGTCGTTGTAGAAAGGTTGACTAAGTCTGTGTATTTCTTGCCAGTGCATACATCTTTCACCGCTGAGGACTTTGCTAAGATGTACATTCGAGAATTAGTCAGGTTGCATGGAGTTCCTTTATCTATTATCTCTGACAGGGGTACTCAATTTACTTGTCATTTTTGGAAGGCTTTTCAGAAGGGTCTCGATACCCAAATTTATCTTAGCTCCGCTTTTCATCCGCAGACCGATGGTTAGGCTGAGAGGACCATCCAAACCTTGGAGGATATGTTGAGGGCCTGTGTTCTTGATTTTAAAGGAAGTTGGGATAAATATTTTCCATTGATTAAATTTGCTTATAACAATAGTTTTCATGCTAGCATTGGAATGGATCAGTTTGAAGCTTTGTATGGGAAGAGATGTAGGTCGCCCATAGGTTCATTTAAAGCGGGTGAAGCCGCTGTGATTAGACCTAATGGTATGTTTGAGGCTATGGAGAAAGTTAAGCTGATTTGAGAATGGTTGAAGACAACCTGAAGTCGTCAAAAGTCATATGCAGATGTGAGAAGAATAGCTCTTGAATTTGAAGTTGATGATTTGGTCTATCTAAAGATTTTACCCATAAAAGGGGTGAAAAGATTTGGTAAGAAAGGGAAGCTTAGTCCCCGCTATGTTGGTCCTTATAGAGTTTTGTATCGTGTTAGGAAAGTAGCTTATGAGATTGAATTACCAACTGAGTTGTCAGTTGTCCATCCTGTCTTTCATGTATCTATGCTTAAGAAGCACATTGGTGACTCTGTTGTTGTTGATCCATCAGAAAGCTTTGATGTTCAGGATAGCCTTTCGTATGATGAAGTTTCGGTTGAAATCCTAGATTATAGTGTTCATAGACTAAGAAATAAGGAAGTTTCCTTGGTCAAGGTTCTGTGGAGAAATCAATCTATCGAGAGTGCTACTTGGGAAGAAGAAGCAGATATGCGAGCCAAGTACCCTCACCTCTTTTCTGTGAGTTTGAAGCGATCAGAAGGTACCATTCTTTCTTAATTCTGCCCTATTCTTATTAAAGATTCAGCTGTGTGTCTACTTCCATCATGAATTCATGCATTTTGTATGGTATCATAAGGTATAGAGTGAAGTAATCCCTTTAAGTGAGTCTTTCTAGCTATACGTCCTTATTTTTTTCTCTCTTGTTCTTGGCCTATCTGGCAACATTCGAGGACGAATGTTTCCAAGGGGGAGATATTGTAATACCCCGAGATTCTAACCAATAGTGCAACCATGACTCAAGCTCTGGAGAAATAAATTATAGTGTTTTTATTGTTTTTGATCAAGGGTGATGTGTATTAAGGCCTCAAAGATGTCCTAGCAATTAGGTGAATCAAAACATTCTTTACCGATTGAATTCTTGGGAAGAATATTGCCCTATTCAACTTCAAATAAACATATCTATTGTTATACTAAAAATTATTGAGATCATAACCTACCAAAATATAGATAACTGAATTAGCTTTCCAAAGATACCAATTTAACCAAACTACGGTATCGGACCAAAGAGTTATGCCCATTTTACTCAGCATGTCAGGCTGGAAAACTGACTGACGAATTCGTGATAAGCTGTCACATGCATGAAGACTTATCACCAATGTTATCAATCTTAGGTAGATTTCCCCACCAGTGATGAAATTTTATGATAAGTCATCACGAGTGTGATGAGTTATCACCAATGTCGTCAACCTTAACCAGCAAATCATAAATTTTATCCTTTTATGATGACATTTCATGACGACTTATCACCAGTCTGACGACTTGTCACGAATGTCGTCAGCTATTTTATTTAGAAATTAAAGGATGTTTTTGCAAGGGTATTTTGGTCTTTTTCACCCGTTTTATCAGCAATAAAGCCAATCCATGTTGAGAATAACATCAAAATTCATCATCTCTAACTCTACTAAGTCTGCTAAAGTAACTTTCAGAGATACCACAATCGGACAGTTCCTATATACCCATCGGGCTATGATAGATTTAACCACTTGGTTAGAGACTGAGAAAGGCTCTGTTAGGATTTCAGTACTGACTCCAAAGTTGACATCTATATAAGGAGTTACAAAGAACAAAGAAGCTCCGGGAACTAGCAAATCATAAATATATAAATGGTAAGCTTGTAACATACCACTGACCACATCAGGAGAAATTTCTTGATCCTATTAGCACTAAAGTGTATAAAGTCTGTTTGGGCATTGCCCACTGGTGTCACTGGAAGCGGCACGCTCCTGAGATGGGAGACCAAACTAAACTGGGGGATGATTATTCTAACTCTGTGCACATACCTGAGTACACTCTTTGATCCTTTGGCCTGGCTTGCGACACCCGAAACATATATCACTGACAGCTCTACAGACACCTTGATAGTTTCTGCCATACTTCTAACTAAGAGGATTTGTTTGAGCACTGCTAACACTACCCTGATATTTTGAGCCTAGCGCCCATTTTTATTACTATTTCTGAATTTAGGCACTGAAGTACTGGCTGAGGATGAAGTTGGGATGGAAGATTTTGGGTGGAATTGAGGATTATTACCACCTTCTAACTTAGGCTGAGTGAAGATGAAACTATCTATTCCATCTTTCTTGTTCTCGCTTGCCTTCTCCTTAGTTTTCTATTTCTTAATATGCTGAGCATATACTATCAACCTAGCAAGTCCATCTCCTTAATCAGCATTGTGGTCCTACATTCCCTGACTATACTGTCAGACACACCAGACATGAACTAACTCATCTTAGACCTGCTATCAGCTACCACTTGATGAGCATATCTACCTAACTAAATAAACTTGAGATAATACTCCTTCACTGTCATGCTTCTCTACTTCAAGTTAATAAACTCTAACACCTTAGATTCCCTCAACTCCAATGGGAAAAACCTATCTATAAAGGCAGTTGCGAACTAGTCCTATTCTATAGACCCTGCATTTGCAGCCTTATTTACCTTCCACTGCTTAAACCATATGTTAGCCACATCTTGCAATTGATAGGTAGATAACTCAGCACTCTCACTAATGGTTATCCCCATAATGTCTATTACCTTCTACACCATGTCAAGGAATTCCTGTGGGTCCTCTTCAAACTTAGACCCTGAAAATGAAGGAGGGTTCATTCGGGTGAATTTTAAAATTCTAGCTGCAGTAGTATTGGCCACTGGATTGTCCTGAACAGAAGTTGGTCGATTATTCTGGGCTGCCATAGATTGGGCTAGAGTGGTGAAAGCTGTTCTGAATTCTGCGTAAGAAACATGCTCATTCAGGGATCTTCCTGAACGGGCGAAGGTGTTGGATAGTTCCCAATCCTTCTTTCGTTGGTCTTTTAAAGAGGCATCTTCTGTAAACATTAGGGAAAATTAGATCAGGCAGAGAGATTAACTTGAGCTCATGCCCACTCGCATGATATGAACACTTAAAGAAGTGAAAGGTTTTCCTAAAAATGTCTCATAGCTTCTTATCCATAAGTATAGCACACTACACACCTGTACAAGACTCTACATGACATGGCTTTTAGACTTCCTAGGACTCTTTAGAACCTTTGACTTTGATACCAAGTTTGTAACGTGTAATACCCCGAGATTCTAACAAATAGTGCAACCATGACTCAAGCTCAGGAGAAATAAATTATGGTGTTTTGGTTGTTTTCTAACCAAGGGTGATATGTATTAATTCCTCAAAAATGTCCTTGCGATTAGGTGAATCAAAACATTCCTTACCGATTGAATTCTTGGGAAGGATATTGCCATATTCAACTTTAAATTAGAATATCTCTCATTATACTTCAAATTTTTGAGATAATGAACTACCAAAAGATATATAATTTAATTTTCTTTCCAACGATACCAATTTTTCCAAAATTCGATATCGGAACAAAGAGTTATACCCATTTTACTCCAGTATGTCAAGCTGGAAAACTGAGTGACGACATTCGTGATAAGCTATCACAAGCGTGACGACTTATCACCAATGTCGTCATCCTTAGGCATATTTCCCCCCAGTGATGACATTTTGTGATAAGTCATCACGAGTGTGATGACTTATCACCAATGTTGTCAACCTTAACCAGAAAATCATAAATTTCACCCTTTTATGATGATATTTTATGACGACTTATCACCAGTATGACGACTTGTCACGAATGTTGTCAACTATTTTTTTCAGAAATTAAAGGACCTTTTTTCAATGGTATTTTGGTCTTGTCCACCCCTTTTTAACCTCTCTATATATCCACAACATGGGAGAAAAATTCATTTCTCTCCAATTCCTTTCCAAGAACATTCAAGAATTAGGGTTTTCTCTCAACCCAAAAATCAAATCTTCTCCAAGAAATTCAAGAATCTTTCAAATATTTTACCAAGTTGTTCAAGAATCAAGTTCTCCAAGTCAAAGGAATCAAGAGACTTAGCTCAAAAATATGGAGAAGAGTTTCTAATCAAGCTTGTTCATCTTAAAATCATAATCCAAGGTATGTGGGGTTAGAATAAGAACACTTCTTTCGTTCTTGTGCCTAAAGATTTAATTTCTATTATTGATTTCCATGAATTTGCAAAGTGGTTTTACACCCAAATTACTTTATTAATGATTTATGAGATTTGAGTTATTAAAGTTTAGTAGACAAGATTATTTCATCATTTTATTTCTTAAATTGAGAACTTATGCCATGAGTTGAATATTGTTATTATGAATTGATGATTTTTGAATGATCTGAGATAAGTTTCATGATTTGGGC
Organism: Capsicum annuum; assembly: GCF_002878395.1. Classification (NCBI taxonomy): domain Eukaryota; kingdom Viridiplantae; phylum Streptophyta; class Magnoliopsida; order Solanales; family Solanaceae; genus Capsicum; species Capsicum annuum. The sequence goes on along the minus strand of NC_061111.1, from coordinate 101,766,260 downwards.
TTTTCTATGAGGAGTTTATTATTGAATATATATTGATATTTGAGCTTGAGAGTCAAGAATGAGTTCTTTGATATTTTCTTGACGTTTTTGACATTTGATATGAGTTAATGAGGAAGTACACTTGATGTTGAGAAAGATTGTTTGAGTTTGAGTCGAGATAGGAATCCACAATTGTTTTGATTTGAAAATGAGAAATATTTATGATTTGGTCTCTATGGTAGACCCTTGAGTTGATTAAGGTGGATTTCTTAACGTGTTCTTAGCTTAACTCTGGGAGTAGTATTTAGTACCGAGTGGGATGTGTGGGTTTAGTGCATCCTACTTCCTCATAACTACGTGCCATCATAAGAGGAAGATTAAGGGCCAAAGGTCAAGACAGTGATCAATAAAGTTAATGTTCTACTCCGATGGAAAAGATAGAACAACTCTCCCCAACGTGGGGAAGACATTGAACTCCATGTAAGCTCACATGGTTTATGTTGGTTATAAGAAACTCCCAAGTCCATAATAGTCCAAGTATCATGAGTTACCGAGTCACTCTAAGTCATGAGTCAAAGAGTTTGAGTTGATTTCAATGGCTTATGAGATTTAAGAAGCATGTGTTATTATTGATGATTTATGGAAACTATGTTTTAGGTAATTCAAGCGAAGAGAGTCATTAGAGTCTGCATGCATGATTTTCTTATACAATTATGATATTATTTAAAATGTTGCCTACACCTCCGCATACTTAGTAAATTCCCAAGTACTGATTCACATACTGTTCTGTGTTCTATACTTCCTCGTGATGTAGGTTTAGGTGCTCAGTCTCAACGGCGATAGTGATTTTTGAGTACCTCCATCTATATTCCTGCAGTTGGTGAGTCCACATGGTTCGTGGACCTATGTCCCTAACTTTTGATTTTACTAGCAGATGATTACTTCTTTTTTGTTCAGTACGAGTCGGTTGGGGATCTGTCTTAATGGCTCCTTACTCTTATATAGTAGAGGTTTGGTAAGACTAAAGTAAAGTGTCAGTATGTACAGAATTTCAATATTTTGATTGCACAGGCTAATTTCTTATCTTATTCCAGTATGTTCTTGATATGTCATTCTCTCTTATTTTAGCATGACAATTGTCAAAGTGAGTTCTAGAAGTGATAACTGGCTTAGAGGGTTAGCTTGATGCCACGTGTAGATGTAAGCACCATGTGACATCTCGAGATGGGATCTTGGGGCATTACAAAACGCCCCGAGTCTACACCCTGAATGTCTCATAGTGCTTACAACCCTGAAGGATAACAAGCTAACCCATGACTGGTACCTGCAGTGCGCACTTGAATAATAATACTAAAAATATATGCACTAGTTAGGCTGAAAATGCCATAAGGTTCATAAACTAAAAAAAAATACTGAATACTGCTAATAGTGCTAAAAAACTAAACATTTGTTTAAAGTAGACTAGTCCGAAAGCCTCTAATTATCTGAATGTGGAGTTAATAGGAGAAGTACCCAACTAACCCCAACTACTGAACATGCTAAATCTGCTGAAGAGATAAAATAAAATAATGTCCTCGATTGATGAGGACTTACTATTGAATTCGCCACTGATATCCTGAGCTGGTAAGTACCGTCAGGACCCTGAGCGTCCGAACCTATGATATGAGACATCATACCGCAAAAGAGAGAGCATACATCAGTATGTGGAATGTACTGTTATGCTAAGTGAGGTAAGGATGATATACATGGGTTCCTATGCATGAGATGATACTGACTAAATGAACATCATGAAGCAACTGGAAGAGGGTACATACAAAACTGTTATTACTAAACATGCGAATATGCAACACTGTGCATATAAATATACATCATGTATCTAAGATTATACTGAAACTGAGTACTGAATTTTGATGGCTGAGTAACTGATAACTGATATCCATGGTACTGTAGAACTGTCTGAGTTCTTTACTGAACACTTAAATATGAAAAATGTACAAAAAAAATTTAAAGAACATAAGTTAAAACGACCATACAAGATCTTCAGATAGAATTATTAAATCTAAAGGAATAACTTAAGCAAGTTAAGCAGACTTACCAATCTAGAAACAGAATCGCTTGCTAATAAAATATTAAAGTATTTAACTCCAAACCAAGACCCCAAATCATATCAGTTTGATTAATCCAAGAGTAACACTAATTTTGACTGGATATAGGACAACGTAATGCTCTAGCTGTTCCGACTCATACTCAGACTCCCTCCCTGACAACTTGGCTTTAATACCATTTGGGGATGGATTGGGATAATGGAGAGAAAAATCATAGTTTAAAATAATTACTACTTTAAAAGTAGATTAAAGTGTCAAATTTAACTTTAAAACAGATTCAACTTTAAAACAACAAAAATAAGAACAAAATAATCTAAAGCAAAATTAATTAAAACAGTAGAGAATAAAGAAATTTATTCTTACAAAAACTTTTTATTGATATGGGAAATGAGAGAATTTTACAGGGGGGATGGGAAATATGGGAGATGGTAGAGAGATTTCTGAGCTGTGGAAATTTAAGAATGCCCTTCGCTATTACAAATTGAAAGCCTAAATAGGCCTCATAATATGCAGATTAATATTTTCTCTACTCTATCTATTTTACATCTGTGCATTATACACTAATATATGATATTTACTTTCCACCTGTCCGGTTGTTGATGAATATATATCCATTGCTTTTGATGACTCTTTGGAAAAATGTGTCTTTTATGTATTTTGTAGGGATTTTTGGTCTTTTGTCCTTTGTTACATAAAGACTTGTGTTGTTTTGTCTTGATGTGGCATGGGTTTTTGGGTGGATTCCATGGGGTCTACAATTGTTGTGTCTTGTGCCTTTCGTCTTGTAGTGGCATGTTTTTATGTGGTGTTTCTCTTTTGCTGAATGCTTAGGTATTCCCTTTTGAATAGATATTGTAGTATCTATTTTAGCTCCATTTTCTGGGTTTGAAGGCAGGATTCGATTGAAAAAGAACCAGATGTAGATTTATTTTACCATAAATATTTAACTTTTAAAAAGACTAATAATATATGAAAATCCTTTACTACGTAGAGATATTTTACTTAATATTTTGTATTTTACGCAAAATATTTTATCAACTCTTTTTATTGCAAAATACCGCAAAGGACCCAAAATGTTTGTAACCTTGTTATGCATCTTTATTGAGTGCCATAATTTGGCGAAGCTATTAATTTTGCAAAATATGTTGCTTATTTAAAATATCTCTATTGATAAAAATAGTAACTAGTGATGAGATTCAATATTCTTTAATAGTGTCAAAATACTCTGTTAAAATTAACTCACTAATTTCTTCGGGTTTCGAGGGGATTATTTGCCTCAGTTTGTACATCAAGGATTTAACGACTCTCGTACCTTCATAATTTTTATCAAGTACTCTGATTGGTTGTACTTGTAGATTTACTACCTCAAAATGCTTTTTATCAGGAATACTCTATTCTTCCCTTTTTATGGTGTGACTGGGGAGACTGCCTGTGTGTATGCTTCCGATAGTTTCATCGATACTTTTGATGGTAGGGAAGTGGTAGGATCTGGCAGAGATGGAACTTCTACCAGGACTAAAAATTTGATATCTGGATTTTTATTTTCTTCGTTAAAAAATTTCCTAAAGATTTGAAACTTATCAAATTTTTATATTACCAGAATTATCTGAAGATAAATTTCCTAAATTTGAGGAAAAGTTTAAAGTAATTGATGATATTTTAGGAAAAAATAATGAAAGATTAAAATTCAAATTAAAAATCACAAATGACAAGGTTATCAGAACTTTATCGAAAAAAAATGATAATGAAATTAACAAACTAAGCTCTAATTATTCAGTGAAAAAGAACTATTATAAAAAGCTCACATTTCTGGATATGCAGTATGAAGAAAATGAATTTTTATCTCATACTTCACATTCTGGAAAAGAAGTCGCAGAATAGAATATTGATAGATTAGAAGAATATCAAATATATATTAAACTACATGAACTGGGAATGGCCATTACGGCATATAAAATTGCCAAAATGTCAGATAAACAAGCACCGTTTATGATTATATCAGGTTTTATAAGTACTAAAAAATATTGGTGGGATAATTACCTCACAGATAATAATAGACAAAGCATTTTAAATGCTACAACTATTACTCAAACTATTAAGACTGAGTCAACACGGCAAACGGTTGAAAATCAAGTCTCAGAAGATGCCACCGCCACTTTAATTTATAGTATAGCTAAACATTTTATAGGAGAACCTCAAATTTTCCAAGATAGAAGTTTAGAAATATTATCAAATCTATCATGTCCAAAGTTAGACGGTATTAGATGGTATAAACATGTATTCCTCAACAAATTCATGATTAAAGAAGATTGTAATCATGATTATTGGAAGAAAAAATTTATAAGTGGCTTACCAACATTATTTGCAGAAAAGGTTAGAACAAAATTAAAAGATAGGTTTAAGGGAAAAATTTCCTTATAGTAATTTAACTTATGATGATATTATAAGTTTTATAAATGTCACAGCACTAGAATTGTGTACAGATATTAAGCTTAAAAATCAACTAAAAAGAGATAGTAAAATAACTGGCAATGAGTTCGGAAGTTTTGGCGAAGACTTTGGTTATATAAAATTATCAGCCCCTTCAAAAGAAGCTACGAAAAAAAATTTAAAAACAACATAAAAATTATAACGATAAATCTGAGAAATCTCATTTTTATAAAATTTGATTTAAAAAATCTAAAAGGTCTCCTAAGGGAGAAAATAAAACCTATAATGAAACATATTGAAACTGCAATAAAACTGGACTTAGGGCTAAAGATTGCCAAGTTCCAAATAAAAAAAAAGAAAAGATAAATATGTTAGAATTAGGAAACGATGTTAAAAAAAATTATATTCAATACTTGATGAAAATGAAATTAGTTCTTCTTGTGACGAAAGTCTCAGTGATGATAATCTACTTAATGCTGCATACAGCTTAGATAGTAATGAATTAACAAACCATTATAATTGTAGCAGTGTAATTTGCATTTGTGATAGTCATTCTATAAATGTTATCACAATAATAAAGAGAAAGAGGCCTTATTTGACATGATAGATAATCTAGACGACCCAACTCTTAGGAAAAAATATTTAAATCCTTAAAAGATATTGTTCTTGATCAACAGGTTGATAATAAACAAATTATTAAACCTTTTAATATGAAAATTTTACTAAATAAATTTACAGAAGATAAGTCTGAAACAACCATGCGAGATCTTCAAACTTAATTATTATACCTAAAGGAAGAACTTAAGCAAGTTAAGAAAAGACTTAACAATCTAGAAACGGAATCACTTGCTAATAATATATTAAAGGATTTAACTCCAAATCAAGACACTAAATCACATAAGTTTGAGCTTGGTGAAACATCATGAGTAAATAATGACGATAAAGAAATAGAGTTTCTAGAAATAGAATCTCTACAAGAACTTCCTATAAACAAATCAGGAATTAATACAATTACTATAGTTAAACCACAAAGTTACTATATACCAATTACTAGAGTTACCAATAAAGATTATAAAATTCATAAGATTTCCTTATTGGATACAGATGCTGATGAAAATTGCATTATAGAGGGATTAATACCAATAGAGTACTTAGAAAAGGGTACTACATGCTTATTCTCTGCAATAGGGAAAAAATTAAAAATAGATTATAGACTCCCCAAAGCCCATATTTGCAATGAAGGAGTTTATTTTATTAATAATTAGGTAATCACTAGAGATATCAATGAAGAGATAATATTAAGCCTTTCTTTTATCACTCAAATAAAACCTTATATTGCCGAGCTAGATGTCATCTACACCATTATTTTGTGAAAAAGGATTATTTTCCCTAATCTAAACAGTATATCAAAAGAAGAAAGTGATTTTATAAAAAATCAAACTATTTTTAGAGAAAATTCAGTCCAACGGGGATTAGAGAAAATCTAATCTACCATTAAAGGAAAATTTTATAGTATTATGAGTTACCCAATTTTAAAATTCTATTTTATAAAAAATAGTCAACCAATTTGATTTTATAAAGGGAGAAATTTTCATCTAAAAACCATTTTTAAAGGGAAATTATGACACCTGAAACACCAGGATCAAGGTTAAGGCCTCTATTTCAGCCTTTTCGACTAGAGGAAAAATAAAAAGACCTTTCATTGAAGAAGATAAAAAGTCAGACAAAAGGTTAGAAAATAGGTTTTCAGTTCTTAAAGAGTTTCCATCACTACCAAAACCTACAGTTCCGCTATCGTCAAAAGAGTCTATTACTAGTGTACCTAGAATTCAACCACTTAAGCAGATATTTAAGGAAGAATACTCATTAGCCAATAAAAATAATGTCATCCAAACTAATTAAAGTTATGTGATGAAACCATCGAAGACCTACTCACAAGCAGTATCCCTAGCCACTCCGCAATAGAAAGAAGAGAAGAGTATTCCTGATAAAAAGCAATTCGAGATAGTAGATTTGCAGGTATTGCCGATGATGGCACTTGATAAAAAGTACAAAAAATTTTAAGTACCAAAATTATTAAAGCCTTGTTATACAAATTGGGACTATGTGGAGACAAATGATCCCTTCAAGACCTAAAGGTATTATGAGTTCATATTAACAGAGAAATATTTATTACAAATCGAGCACAAATTAGCAGATATAAGTGATCCTAATAGCATTCAATATTCAAAATTTACAATCAAAAAAATACTAAGACTATTTGAATGGTATGTAGACCACCTACATACACCCATTCCTCTATCAAGAAATCATCGACCTCACACCTATAATTGGTACGATTATAAGGCAGTATGGTACAACTTTATGTATGTTTGGCCTAACACTCACTCTTGGTTTGTGAAATGTTCAGAGAGGATGAAGATTGTTGTAATTTCCCGATGGTTCTACAACTGGTGAAATGAACAAGTATTGTCTAGAAAGTTTTAAAAACAATTTGAAAAGTTCTAGGTAGAGTAGAATATTTCTACACTACCAGAAAATGTTAAATGGTGTAAATTTTTAATTGCTAAAAGAATTTAATATATTATCTATTAGTCCTTTAATATTCATGAAATCTAAAAGATTAAATACTTAAGCAAAACCATTAAGATCAAAGGTTGGAGTCCAACAGAGAAGCCAACTACAAGCTCATCCTCAAGAAGGAAGTGCACCTCTCCAAGGAGGAATTAAAAAGAAGGCTCAAAGAAGCCTTGTCAAATCTAGATAATGAGAATAATTCAATATAGATTATGCAGTTATTAGATACTATATCCTCTCATGCCAGCGAACCTAGCAACGGGGATATGCTGGACCCATAAGAAATAGCACAGGCATACCTTCTAAATTAAAAGAAAGGTGCCCACACCCCTTTAAAGTTTGAAAATCTCCTTAATGGACCCCACAAATAAAATGGCATCTAGAAGATATGGCATCAATCTTCATGGAAGAAAAAGGCAAATCTTCTCAACATCATCAAAAGACAAGTTCAAGATAAGGATGAAAAGATATTCAGAGATATGTGTAGGACAAGTCAATAATTCATCAGCTACTCCTAGATAGGTGTAAAATAAATAACTTGTATTAGTGTATGGACAAATGTAAAATTGATAGTATTTATTAAATTTTAGCAGCACTTTTGAGGCCTATTTAAGACTTTCAACTTGTAATAAGAGAGAGCTTTCCAAAATTTTCACAACTCAGAAATCTCTCTACCATCTCTCATATTTCCCATTTCCCTCTGTAAAGTTCTCTCATTTCCTATATCAATAAAAAGTTTTTGGAAGTATAAATTTCTCAATTTCTCTACTATTTTAATTAATTTTTCGTATTATTATTTTGTTCTTATTTTTGTTGTTTTAAAGTTAAATTTGGGAGATATTTTCTCCCTTCATAAAATTGAATTTGTTGATTTTTTTATAAAATAGAATTTTGAAATTCGATAACTCATAATACTATAAAATTTGCCTATAATAGTTGATTGACTCCATAACGGAGCTATAAATAGAAGAAGAAAATTCAAATATTGAACAAGTAGTACAATATCCAGATGGATCAATAGATTTAAAATTTCTAAGATTCCAATCCTTTAATCAAGCGTCTTCAAGTTAAAAAATGTCCTTTTCTGAACCACCAATCTCCAAATCTGTAGAAGAAGGGGAAGTAACATTAGAAGATATTGAAAGAAAATTAAACGGAGTTGATTTCTCAAAAAGAATTTCAAAAGTAAAATATGAATCTATAAATTTAAAAGCTAAAAAATCAATAAGTCTCACTGCTAGTGAAATGCTAGGAGTAAGAAATTCCCTATGCATGATTAGGTCAGATGTAATATTTGAACCTGAATTTGAATGTTTAGATAAATTATGGAATAGTCCACAAAATTCTATTAAAAAGGAATGGTATAAACAAAAATATTCATTAAAAGAAAGATATTCTTTTAAAGAAAAATGGTGCAATGATATGAAAAGATTAAAATGTAATATTGAATTTTTAAATGGTTCAAAATAACAGGAAAATTAGATGATCAAAAGGATTCGTTAAACATGATTTTTAGTAAATGGTATGCTAATAATAATAAAATTATAGAATCAATAATTCCTCCGTTAGAAGAAATTAGCCTACCAGTAGAGGGTAGAATTGTTACTGCCTCACCTTATAAATTAGATATAGTAGATACTAAAGGTGATCCTACAAATAAGGATATAAATAAAATACCCCAACAAAATAATTATACAAATCAATTATTACATGTGATTTCTAAACAGATTCTCGAAGCTGATAATGAATCAACTTTTAAAGATAAAGCAAGTTCTTCTCATTATGATAAAAAAATTAGAAACTTATCCAATGTATAAATTACCTGAATTCGCTAAAGATAAATTTCATAAATTGGAAGAAAAGTTTGAAGTAATCGATGATATTTTAGGAAAAGTTAATGAAAGATTTAAATTCAGATTAAAAGTCACAAATGACAAGGTTATTAGAACTTTATCGAAAAAATGAAAATGAAATTAACAAACTAAGCTCTAAATATTCAATGAAAAAGAATTATTATAAAAAGCCCACATTTTGGGATATGTTGTATGAAGAAAATGAATTTTTTATCTCATACTTCACATTCTGGAAAAGAAGTCGCGGAATATAATATTGATGGATTAGCATAACATAAAATGTATAAAATAAACTACATGAAATGGGAATGACCATTATGGCATATAAAATTGCCAGAATGTTAGATAAACAAGCACCTTTTATGATTATATCAAGTTTTACAGGTACTATAAAATATTGGTGGGATATTACCTCACAGAAAATAATAGACAAAGCATTTTAAAAGCTACAGCTATTACTCAAACTATTAAGAATGATCAACAGGGTAAATGGTTGAAAATCAAGTCTCATAAGATGCCACCACCACTTTAATTTATAGTATAGCTAAACATTTTATTGGAGAACCTCAAATTTTCCAAGATAGAAGTTTAGAAATATTATCAAATCTATCATGTCCAAAGTTAGACAATTTTAGATGGTATAAAGATGTTTTCCTCAACAAAGTCATGATTAGAGAAGATTGTAATCATGATTATCGGAAGAAAAAATTTATAAGTGGCTTACCAACTTTATTTGTAGAAAAGGTTACAACAAAATTAAAAGATAGGTTTGAGGGAAAAATTTCTTATAGTAATTTAACTTATGTTGATTTTGTAAGTTTTATAAATGTCACAGCACTAGAATTATGTATTGATATTAAGCTTAAAATTCAACTAAAAATAGATAATAAAATATCTCGTAATAAGTTAAGAAGTTTTTGCGAAGATTTTGGTTATATAAAATTATCATCCCCTTCAAAGGAAACTACCAAAAATATTAAAAATAACATAAAAATTATAAAGATAAATCTGATAAATCTTATTATTATAAAAGACAATTTAAAAAATCTAAAAGGGCTCCTGAGGGAGAAAATAAAACCAATAATGAAACATATTGGAACTGTGGTAAAACAGGACATCGGGCTAAAGATTGTCAAGTTCCAAATAAAAAGAAAGACAAAATAAATAAGTTAGAATTAGGAAAAGACGTTAAAGAAAAATTATATTCAATATTTGATGAAAATGAAATTAGTTCTTCTTGTGACGAAATTCTCAATGATGATAATCAACTTAATGTTGTATACAGCTTAGATAGTAATGAATTAATAGACCATTGTAATTGTATGTAAATCCCCTAGTCTACACCCTGGATGTCACATTGTGCTTATGACCCTGAAGGATCACAAGGTAAACCCATGACTGGCACCTTCTGTGAGCACTTGAATAATAATACTGAAAATATATGTGGATGTGAGGCTGAAAATACCATAAGTTTCATAAACTGTAAAGACATACTGAGTACTGATAATAATACTAAAAAAATGAACATCTGTCTGAAGTAGTCTAGTTTGAAAGTCTCTAACTGTCAGAATATGAAGTTGATGGAAAAAAATCCCCAACTAACCCGACTATTGAACATAATAAATTTGCTAAAATGCTGAAATAAAATAATGTCCTCAATGGATGAGGACTTACTATTGAATCTGTCGCTGATATCCTGAGCTGCTAAGTATGGTCAGGACCCTGAGCATTCGAACCTATGATATAAGACATCATAGCACAAAAAAGAGAGTATGCATCAGTACGTGGAATATATTGGTATGCTAAGTGAGGTAAGAATGATATACATGGGTTCATATGTATCAGATGCTACTGACTAAATGAACATCATAAAGTAATCGGATGAGAGTATATACAAAACTGTAATTACTGAACATGCTAACTATGCAACACTGGGCATATAAATATACATCATTTATTTGAGATTATACTAAAATTGAGTACTGAATTCCGATGGTTGAGTAACTAATAACTGATAGACATGATTCTGCAGAACTATCTAAGTTTTTTACTAAATACTGAGATTGAAACTATAGCTGTGGGAGTGTTGATCTAACTGACAAACCTCGGTATAGATTGATTTGGGGTCCAACTTGTGACCCCGGTTGGAAGGGTGTTAGCACCTTGCCATGGGATACTAACAATGTTGAGTCAACCTAATCTGGTAGGAAGAGTCATGAAATATATATATAATGGCGTCAACCCTAGTCTGGTAGGAGGATGACTTACCCTACGATGGCTACGTAGTTCTATAATGCAGGGACTACTATCTACTGGAAGAAATGTACCCATCCCTGGTTTTACTTGCTGCTGAATCCTACTCACAACTGAATCAACACTGAATTGATCACTAGACTATACTAGGCTTGACTGAGCTGACACTGATAGTGTTGACTGGATGAACTGGACTAAGTTCATTGAATTTTGTTACTGACTGAGTACTACTGTTATTAACCTTTACTAGGAATATTCTACAACTACTGCAACTAATTAAACAACTAGATTTTGGATAATAAATACCCCCAAGACTCGATAGCATAATAGATAAAACATAGCAAATCTTGAAAGCATGGCAATAGTCAATTGTTCACAATTCATTCAATGAGACGTTTAGTCAAACACTTGGAGGTCATGACCTTATACATGAATGAGAACACATGCTAACATATCATGATTACACTATTCAATTTACGTGGGCATTCAATTAAACCCTTGGGGAGCATAATTTATGTACATGATAATGAACAACAGATAAGCATCATGACTGCAACTTAAACTTGTAATTTCAAGGGTTTTGACATGGGAATTACATCAATCAACATACATATTTTATGTTCATGAAACTTATAATTAAATCTTTATTGAAACCCATACAACAACACAAACATGGATATGACCCAATTTGCACATGTAAATCATAAATCTATCAACTCGCAGTTTTTAAAAAAGGTTCTTGAACTCCAAGGGTAGAAGGAGACCCAAGGATGGACACCTAACATACCTTGGTTGTTGATTTTATAATGATTGTTGGGGATTTCTTAGAACTTGGACTTGAGCTTGATGAACTAGGATTTATTTCTTGAGAGGATTTTGAGAAGAATGTATGTATTATGCCATTTTGGGAGCTTAATTTTTTGTTTTGGCTGAATTAGGTAAGGGGAAAAGGACCTCAATGCCCTTGGAAACTCATAAGTTGATGAGAAAACTATCCCAGTGATGCAATAGGTGACGTGCTACATCGATGGGGTTGACACGATCACCGATGTATCGCGTCGATGGGTGCAATACGATAGCCATGCGACATATCAAGATCCCATTAAACACTACTCAAATGATGTCTGAAAAATCCTAAAACTCACCCATTATGACCTATTGACATCCCTAATAATGAATTAATAGATCATAAATCACCAAAAATGAGACTACTTGTCAACACTTCACTAAAATTTTCTAAGTCTGGGACCTCTTTTGGCATGCTATATAGGACTGAAATGTGTAGGACTTTGCAAGTTCTTATAATATCTTACTCTTGGGAACATTTATCCTCGAATGAGACTGATTGAAATAAGACAAACTGAGGAGCTGTACTTACATTAACATGCATAAATGAAGAATGGCTGAATTTTGGAGACATGACATATGACTGAACTTTTTCATGAATGCATGAATGATATGAGAATGTTATACAGCTGTATATGAACGTGGAATAGAGTAAATCTAAGAAAGACTGTTATTTTAGGCTGAGTTTGAGTTTGTGAAGAAGAGGTGAGGTTACTTGGTTCACATGTCTGCCTGTGCTTCCCAAGAAGCTCCCTTAATGGACTAATTTCACCAAAGAATTTTAACTAAGGGAACTTCTTTCTACCTTAGTCTGTGAATCTGGCAATCAAGGATTTCTGCTAGTACTTTCTCATAAGATAGACTGTTCTAAACATCTACACTCTCTATATGGACTACAACAACTGGGTTACCAATGCACTTTTTAGCAAGGAGACATAAAACACTGGTGCGTTAATGCTAAGTCTATAGGCAATTTAAGCTCATACGCTACCTTACTGAAATGACTCAGAATTCTATAAGGACCAATATTTCAAGGACTAAGCTTCCCCTTCTTACCAAACCTCTTCACCCTCTTCATGGGAGAGATTTTAAATACACATAATCACCAATCTCAAATTCAAGGTATTATCTTCTCACATCTGTATAAGATTTTTATCAGATCTGGGCTACCTTAAGCCTCTCTCTAATTAACTAAACTTTCTCTAAAGAATAAAACACCAAGTTAGGCCCCACTACCATGTCCTCACCTACTTCAAACTAACTTGTAATACCCTATATTTTCCTAGCCTAGATTAACCCTCAATACATGGGTTATTCTAAATAAAATTTTTGAAACACTCAGTAATTTTAAAATTTGAGTTAGTCATTACGTAGGAAATTCAATTAGCTTTCCAACGATATAAAATTTTCCCAAATTCGACAACCGGGTAAGAAGTTATGGAGGTTTTATGTTTCAGTCGTTAAACATCATCATTCAGGCCAGTAGCGTGTTGCGGAGTTTATTAAAATAGAAAATGTCAGTTTCCAATGTTGCTTCATGATATTGGCATATCACGCCATAGACCTAGTTCACAATTGTCAAATTCCACTGTACCAACATGATTCCACTGCATCGCGGTACACTTCTAGTTCACTAACAAAGTGGCAACGCGATACCACTGCATTATGCCACTATATAATTTCATAGTTGTTATTTTTAGTGGCCTGGAATGATAGTTCCAAATTGAGCTAGGGTTCCAAGAATTTGAGTTATTCATTATGTAGAAAATTTAATTAGCTTTCCAACGATATAAAATTTTCCCAAATCCAACAACCGGGTAAGAAGTTATGGAGGTTTTATGTTTTAGTCGTTAAACATCATCATTCTGTCCAGTAGCGTGTTGCGGAGTTTGTTAAAATAGAAAATGTCAGTTTCCAGTGTTGCTTCATGATATTGGCATATCACGCCATAGACTTAGTTCACAATTATCAAATTCCACTGTACCAACATGATTCCACTGCATCGCGGTACACTTCTAGTTCACAAACAAAGTGGCAACGCGATACCACTGCGTTATGCCACTATATAATTTCATAGTTGTCATTTTCAGTGGCCTGGTGTGATAGTGGTACGTCAAGCTAGGGTTCCAAATCGGGAAAAATTCACAAAAAAAAAAATTGCGGCCAGGTTAAAATAGTCTTTTCCCATATTTTATTCTATCCAGATGTATGATTTATGCCCTGAAATGTGTAAAATCCTTCATTATTCACTTTTTCCGAAAATCAAAAGGTGACCCTCCCTCAATAAAACAAACCATAACTCTCAAAAATCATGGTCAATCCGAAGAATTTCTCCAAGAACTCATCAAATTAAGGTATGTTAGATGTTCATCCATGGATCCTTACCTTCCATGGAGCCCAAGAATTCTTTTTCAATATACAAGATTTATGATTTATGATTTTCATGTTTTAATTTGATTGAATTCATGTTCATGATGTTGTTTGAGTTTTAATCTATGATTTAGATTATGATTTCCAATAATTGATTCTAGTATGTGTTGAATTATGTGATATTCATGATAAACCCTTCAATTTGCAAGTTGATTGTTGTAACCATGTTAACCCTAAAGTGTTTATGATTTGATGAACCAAGTATGCATCTTATTTGTTTGATAAATTATCTATGAGAATAAAATAATGCCATTATAGCATGCTAACATGTATTCCCCGTTCATGTACAAGTTAATGTATTATAAGTGTTTGACGAAATGTGTCTATGAATGAATTATGACCAAGTGAACATTGTTATGTTATTCAAGATTATGCTTTTCTATACTTTTCATGCTATCGAGTCCTGGGGGTATTTAATACCCAACAATTTAGCTGTTTATCTAGAGCCAGTGTCAGTTATAGAATATTATCAGTCATGTCACGATCAGTAGTACACTCAGCCTGTTATAGAACTCAGTAGTATTCAGTCCGTTATTGAACTTAGGAAAATTCAACAATCTCAATGAATTCAGTCCAGTAGAACAGTTTAGTGTCTTTCAGTTGGGAGCAGAATTCAGCACCGAGTAAACCCAAGGATGGGCGCTCACTTACCTGCAGAGGGTGTGATCCTTAGAAGCAATCCTTGTATTCCAAAACTACATAGCCAACGTAGGTGGAGATATCACACCTTCCAGTTGAGGGTTTATAAGGTGATCTACCTAACAGTATAGGGTACCACCATTCTCGTTTAGGAAACCTTCTAGTAGAAGGTTACTCTTCAGCTTTTCTTTACCCGTGGCACGGTACTGACACCCTTCTAATTAGGGTTACAGATTGGACCCCAGCTCAGTTATCAGTTTAGGTTTGGGGAATGTCGATTAGATAATTACCTCCCATAATTTCAGTTTCAGTCTCAGTCTTCAGAATAGAACTCAGTTTAGTTCTACAGAATTAGGACTGTCAGTTACAGTCACTTAGTTAGCAATAATTCAGATTTATCAGTGATCCCATATTATCAGTATATTCAGTTATCAGTTATCAGATTCAGTTCTAGTATACTCAGTCCTAGTATGCATAGTATGTTCAGTATTTACAGATCCTCTATGTATGCTAATCCAGCACTTACATATCATTCAGTTAGTTATTGATCATGCATATAAATCTATGCGTTCAGCCTTACCTTTTTTAGCATACCAGTACATTCCCACGTACTGACCGCATACCTGTTTCTTGCGCTATGATGTTTTATATCATACATTCAGATGCTCAGGTTCCTGATCGTGCTTAGTCAATTCAGCCAGCAGTAGCAGATTTAGCAGTGAGTCCTTATCTATTGAGGATATGCTTTTATTTTAGTACTTTAGCTTAGCAGTATTTTAGTAGATAGAGTTAGTTGGGGGATTGTCCCACCAACCTCACTTTCAGACAGATTCAGTTAGAGGCTTTTTCAGATAGTATTCAGATTCAGATGTTATTATATTTTATTAGTATTTTAGATGTTTCAAACCTTATGGCATTTCAGCCCATTATTCTGCATTTATTTAGTATTATTGTTCAGTGCTCACAGTAGATATCATTTATGGGTTAGCTTATGGTCCTTCAAGGTCGTAAGCACGGTGTAGTGTCCAGGGTACAGAATCAGGGCATTACATAACCAATGGGAGATCTACATCTTCTCTCATAAAGAGACTCAATGCAGCCATCTGAATACTAGAATGATAGTTGTTATTATATGTTAACTCAATCAAAGGTAAGTGATCATCCCAACTGCCCTTAAAGTCGACTACACACGCTCTTAACATATCCTTATAGGTCTGAATAGTCCTTTCTTCTTAACCGTCTGTCTGAGGGTGGAAGGTTGTACTGAGGTAAACTTGGGTCCTAAGACCTTTCTGAAAATCTTTCCAAAAATAAGAGGTAAACTGTGTACCTCTATTTGAAATGATGGACAACGGGATATCATGTAGCCTAACCAACTCTTTGACATAGAGCCTGGCATAGTCCTCGGCTGAATAAGATGTATGAACTGGAAAGAAATAAGAGGACTTGGTCATCTACTATACAATGACCTAAATCAAATCGTACTGATGACGAGTACAAGGCAAACCCATCACAAATTCTATGTTCACTTCCTCCCACTTTCATGTGCGAATAATGAACTCCTGTATGGAACCACTAGGCTTTTGGTGCTCAATCTTCACCTTCTAAGAAGTAGGGCACTTAGCCACAAACTCTGCAATGTCTCTCTTCATCCCACTCTACCAATAGACTTCTCACAAGTTGTGGTACATCTTAGTGGCCCTTGGATGAATTGCATAACGTGTACCATATGCTTCTGCGAGAATCTGCTGTCTCACGCCATCCACACATGGCACAATAATCTACCTTAGAAAATAACACACCATCTCCTCCATGGGAGAAAACCTCTACCTTCTGGTCTCTAACTAACTCTTTCAACTTAACTAAACTGGGATCCATGTCCTGCTTTTCTTTTACTTTAAAAACCAAAGATGGTTCCAAACTATTTTATACCCAAACACTACCCTCAGCCGAATCAACCAAACAGATACCTAGTTTGGCAAACTGATGAACTTCCTGAACTAACTTTTTCTTACCATCCTTAATATGAGCAACACTACCAATGGATAATCTACTAAGAGCATCTGCTACTACATTGGCCTTGCTCGGGTGATATAGAACACTCATGTCATAATCTTTCAACAACTCTAACCACCTTCTTTGATGCAAGTTCAGGTCTTTCTGGGAAAATACATACTGCAGGCTTTTGTGGTCTGTGAACATATCAACATACACCCTATGCTAATAGTACCTCCAAATCTTTAAGGAAAACATAATAGCTTCTAACACAAGATCATGGGTGGGATAATTTTTTTTAGAGGGCTTAAGTTTTCTAGAGGCATAGGCCACAACCTTAATTGGCTATATCAAAACACACCCCAAGCAAACTCTAGAAGCATCACAATATATAACAAATTCATCTGAACCGTCGGGTAAAGTCAAAACTGGGGCTGTATTGAGTTGAGTTTTCAACTCCAAAAACTCTTCTCAAAAGAATCTCACCACTGGAACACGACTTTCTTCTGAGTTAATATAGACATGGGGCATGCAATAGACAAAAATCCTTTAACAAACCATCGGTAATAGCCAGCCAAACCCAAAAAACTCCTGATATCTGACTGAGAGATGAGTTTAGGCCTATTTCTCACTACTTTAGTCATTTGAGGATCAACTCTAATTCCATCACCAGAAATTATATGACCAAGGAAAGCTACTAACCTTAGAAAAAATTTGTATTTAATGAATTTGGAAAACAACTGATGGGCTTTGAGAGTCTGAAATACTATTTTGAGATAGTTTGCATGATCATTTTCATTGTGAGAGTAGACAAGAATTTTACCAATGAAGACTATGACGAACATGTCTAAGTAATGCTTGAACACATGGTTCATCAAGTCCATGAAAGCTGTTGGGGCATTGGTAAGACTAAATGACATGACTAGAAATTTGAAGTGACTATATCGAGTTCTGAAAGCTATTTTTTGAATGTCACATTCTGTGACTCAGAGCTGATGATAGCTTAATATGAGGTCTATCTTAAAGAAAAAACTGGCACCCTAAAGTTGGTCAAACAAGTCATTAATTTTAGGAAGTGGATACTTGTTCTTGACGGTGACTTTTTTAACTGCTGATAGTTAATACATATTCTGAGAGAACCTTCTTTATTTTGCACGAATAGAACTGGTGTACCCCACGGGGAGATGTTGGTCTTGATGAATCCCTTATCTAGGAGATCCTTTAACTATTCCTTTAACTCTTTAAGTTTGATTGGATCCATTCTGTATGGGGGAATAGGGATGGGCTGAGTATCAGGAAAAAGGTTTATTTTGAAGTTAATTTCCCTTTTGGGAGGAACTCAGGGAAGATCTTTAGGAAACACATCTGGAAATTTACTTACTACTATAACTGACTTAAGATTAGAATTCTCGAAACTAGAATCTTTAAATCGATTAAGATAATAGACACGCCCTTTGGATATCATTTTTCTTGCTCTAAGGTATGAAACAAGTTGACCCTAAAGCGTTGTGGTACTACCCTTTCACTCTAGAATAGGTTCATTCAGGAACTAGAAATAGACAACTCTATTTCCATAATCAACTGAGGGATAGCATGAATGAAGCCAATCCATACCAAGAATGATGTCAAAATTTGTCATCGCTAACTCTACTAAGTCTGCTGAAGTAACTTTTAGAGATACCACAACCGGACAGGTCCTAAATACCCACTGGGATATGATAGATTTAACCACTGGGGTAGAGTCTGGGAAAGGCTCTGTTAGGATTTCAAGACTGACTTCGAAGTTGTCAGCTATATAAGGGTTTACAAAGGACAAAGAAGCTCCTAGATCTATCAAATCATATATATGTAAATGGTAAGCTTATAACGTACCACTGACCATATTAGGAGAACTTTTCAGATCTTATCGGGATTAAAGTGCATAAATCCTTTTTGGACATTGCCCACTGGTGGCACTGGAAGCGGCACCCTCCTAATATGTGCAACCAAACTAAGCTGGGGGACGATTATGCTGACTCTGTGCACACACCTGAGTACACTCTTTGGTCCTATAGTCTAGGTTGCCACATCCAAAATATACATCACTTCCAGCTCTATAGACACCCTGATGGTTTCTGCCACACTTCTAACAAAGAGGATTTGTTTGAGCACTACTAACACTACACTGACATTTAGAGCCTAGAGCCCTATCCTTATTACCATTTCTAAATTTAGGCACTGAAGCACTGGCTGAGGATGAAGCTGGGATAAAAGATTTTGGGCAAAACTGAGAATGATTACCACCCTCCGACTTAGGCTGAGTAAAGTTAAAACTACCTATTTTATCCCTTTTATTCTCCCTCTCCTTCTCCTTAATATTATATTTCTTAATATGATAAGCATAGGCCATCAACCTAGCTAAGTATATCTCCTTAATTAGTATTGTGGTCCTACACTCCTTGACAAACTGTTAGACATACCATACACGAACTTACTCATCTTAGACCTGCTATCAGATACCATATGAGGAGCATATCTAGCTAACTGAGTAAACTTGAGATAATACTTATTCACTATCATGCTTCTTTACTTCAAGTTAATAACCTCTAACACCTTATCTTTCCTTAACTCCAATAGGAAGAAACTATTTAGAAAGGCAGTAGCGAACTCTTCTCATTCTATAGGCCCTGCATCTGCAGCCCTATCTACCTGTCGCTGCTTAAACTATATATGAGCCATATATTGTAATTGATAGGTAGCTAACTCAGCACTCTCACTAACGATTACCCTCATAATGTTTGTTACCTTCTGCACCATGTCAAGGAATTCTTGTGGGTCCTCTTCAGACTTAGACCCTAAAAATGAAGGAGTGTTCATTCGAATGAATTCCTAAATTCTAGTTGTAGTAGTATTAGCGACAAGGTTTCCCTAAACAGCAGTTGGTCAATTATTCTGGGCTGCCATAGAATAGGCTAGAGTGGTGAAAGCTGCTCTGAATTCTGCGTAAGAATCATGCCTATTCAGGGGTTCTTCCTGAACGGGCAGAGGTGTTGGCTGGTTCCTAGTCCTTCTTCTGTTGGTCTTTTTAGGAGGCATATTCTGTAAACATAGGGGAAAATTAGATTAGACAGAGAGTTTAAGTTGAGCTCATGCTCACTCGCACGTTATGAACACTGAAAGAAGCAAAACCTTTTCCTAAAAATGCCTCATAGCTTCTTGTCCATATGTGTGGCGCGCTACACACTGATGCATAAGACTCTACATGACATGCTTTCAGACTTCCTAGGAATCTTTAGAATCTTAGGCTCTGATACCAAGTCTGTAACACCTAGAGTCTACACCTTGGATGTCATATAGTGCTTACAACCCTGAAGGATCATAAGCTAACCTATGACTGGTACCTGCTATGAGCACTTGAATAATAATACTAAAAATATATGCACTAGTTAGGCTAAAAATGCCATAGGGTTCATAAACTAAAAAGAAATACTGAATACTGATAATAATGCTAAAAAACTAAATATCTGTCTGAAGTAGTCTAGTTCGAAAGCCTCTAACTGTCTGAATGTGGAGTTAATGGGAAAAGTATCCATCTAACCCCAACTACTAAACATACTAAATCTGCTGAAATGATGAAATAAATAATGTCCTTGATGGATAGGGACTTACTATGGAATCTACCATTGATATCCTATGCTGGTAAGTACCGTCAGGACCCTGAGCGTTTGAACCTATGATATGAGACATCATACCGTAAAAGAGATAGTATGCATCAGTATGTGGCATGTACTATTATTCTAAGTGAGATAAGGATGATATACATGGGTTCCTATATATGAGATGATGCTGACTAAATGAACATCATGAAGAAACTGGAAGACGGTACATATAAAATTGTAATTACTAAACATGCTGAATATGAAACACTGTGCATATAAATGTACATCATGTATCTAAGATTATACTGAAACTGAGTACTAAATTTTCATGGATGAGTAACTGATAACTAATATCCATGGTATTGTAGAACTGTCTGAGTTCTTTACTGAACACTGATACTGAAAATGTTGAAAGGGTGTTAGCACCTTGCCATGGGATACTAATAATACTAGGTCAACCCTAATCTAGCAGGAAGACTAATGAAATATATATATGATGGCGTCAACCTTAGTCTGGCAGAAGGACGAGTTACCCTATGCTGAATACGTAGTTCTCTAACACAGGGACTGATACTAAGGGTCAAACCCTCTATTGGTAGAAATGCCCCTAGCCCTAGATTTACTCAGTGCTGAATCCTACTCTCAACTGAATCGACACTGAACTGATCACTAGACTGTACTCGGCTTGATTGAACTTACACTAATAGTGTTGACTGACTGAACTGGACTACGTTCACTGAGTTCTATTACTGACTAAGTAATACTGTTCTTGACCTTTACTAGGACTATTATATATCTACTACAACTAATTAAATAGCTAGATTTTGGGTAATAAATACCCCAGAACTCGATAGCATAATTGATAAAACATAGCAAATCTTGAAAACATGGTAATAGTCAATTGTTCATAATTCATTCACTGAGAAATTTAGTCAAACACTTGGAGGTCATGATCTTGGAGTTCATATGCTAACATATCATGATTACACTATTCAATTCACATGGGTATTCTATCAAACACTTGGGAGTATAATTTATGCACATGTTAATGAACAACGCATAAGCATTATGACTATAACTTAAACTTGTAATTTCAAGGAGTTTGACATGAAATTACATCAATCAACATACATGCTATCTTAGGTTCATGAAACTTATAATTAAATCTTGAACCAAAACCCATACAATAACACAAACATGAATATAACCCAATTTGTGCATGTAAATCATGAATCTATTAACTTGTAATTTTTAAAAAAAGGGTGGAAGGGGACCGAAGGATGAACACCTAACATACCTTGGTTGTTGATTTTGTGAAGATTATTGGAGATTTCTTGGAACTTGGACTTGAGCTTGATGAACTAAGGTTTATTTCTTGAGAGAATTTTGAGAAGAATAAATGCATTTTGCCCTTTTGGGGCTTAATTTTGTATTTTGGATGAATTGGGTGAGGAGAAAAGGACCTAAATGCCCTTGAAAATTCATAAGTTAATGATCAAAACTAGCCCATTAATGCGATAGGCTCCACACTGCGTTGATGGGTTTGATGCGGTTACCGTCTCGTCACGTCGATAGGTGTAATGCGATAGCCAATGCAACGCATCAAGATCGCGTTGGCTTGCTGTTTTGACCATCCAAGCACTACTCAAATGATGTCCGAAAATTCCAAAACTCACGCAACATGACCTATTGACATCCCTGATCATGAATCAATCTAAAAATCGACAATCTAAGGCCGGAAAGATCATAAATAATTGCATTGAAATATCGAGGCCAAAAATGAGACTAAGTGTCAATACTTAGCTTTTATTTTCAAAGTATGGGACCTCTTTTAGCATGCTATATAGGACTAAAATGACTAGGACTTTGCGGGGTCTTACATTATAGTGGTACAATTTGAACTTGTGATAGTCATTCTATAAATGTTATCACAAATAATAAAGAGAAAGATGCCTTTTTTGACATGACAGATAATCTAGAAGACCAAACTCTTAGGAGAAAATATTTAATAGCCTTAAAAGATATTGTTCTTGATAAATTGGTTGATAATAAAGAAATTACTAAACCCTTAAATATGAAAAATGTAAAAAATAAATTTAAAGAACATAAGTTGAAATGACCATACAAGATCTTCAGATAGAATTATTAAACTTAAAGGAAGAACTTAAGCAGTTTAAGCAGATACTTAACAATCTAGAAACAAAATGACTTGCTAAAAAAATATTAAAGCATTTAACTCCAAACCAAGACCCCATATCACATCAGTTTGATTAATCGAAGAGTAACACTAATTTTGACTGGCTCTAGGACAACATAACACTCTAGCCGCTCCTACTCATACTCAGACTCGGGCAACTTGGCTTCTATACTATTTAGGGATGAATCGGGATAACGGGGAGCAAAATAACAGTTTAAAATAATTACTACTTTAAAAGTAGATTAAAGTGTCAAATTTAACTTTAAACAACAAAAATAAGAACAAAATAATCTAAAGAAAAAATTAATTAAAACGGTAGAGAATAGAGAAATTTATACTTACAAAAACTTTTTATTGAGATGGGAAATGAGAGAACTTTACAAGGGGAGATGGAAAATATGGGAGACGGTAGAGAGATTTTTGAGTTGTGAAAATTTTAGAATGCCTTCCGCTTTTACAAATTGAAAGCCTAAATAGGCCTCATAATATCCAGACTCAAATTTTCTCTACTCTATATATTTTACATCTGTGCATGTATACACTAATATATGATATTTGCTTTCCACCTGTCCGGTAGCTGATGAATATATATCCATTGCTTTTGATGACTCTTTGAAAAGATGTGTGTTTTATGTATTTTGTAGGGATTTTTGGTCTTTTGTCCTTTGTTACTTAAAGACTTGTGTTGTTTTGTCTTGATGTGGCATGGGATTTTGCATGTAATCCATGGGGTCCACCATTGTTGTGTCTTATTCCTTTCGTCTTGTAGTGGCATGTTTTTATGTGGTGTTTCTCTTTTGCTGAATATAATTCCTGCTAAATGTTTAGGTCTTCCCTTTTGAATAGATATTGCAGAATCTATTTTAGCTCCATTTTCTGGCTTTGAAGGTAGGATTCAGTTGAGAAAAAACCAGATGTAGATTTATTTTACCATAAATATTTAATTTTTAAAAAGACTAATAATAAATAAAAATCCTTTACTATGTAGAGATATTTTACTTAATATTTTGTATTTTACGCAAAATATTTTATCAACTCTTTTTATTGCAAAATACAGCAAAGGACCTAAAATGTTTGTAACCTTGTTATGCGTCTTTATTGAGTGTCATAATTTGGCGAAGCTATTAATTTTGCAAAATATGTTGCTTATTTAAAACCTTTTTATTGATAAAAATAGTAACTAGTGATGGGACTCAATATTCTTTAATAGTATCTAAATACTCTGTTAAAATTAACTCACTAATTTCTTCGAGTTTTGGGGGGATTATTTGC
Organism: Capsicum annuum; assembly: GCF_002878395.1. NCBI lineage: Eukaryota > Viridiplantae > Streptophyta > Magnoliopsida > Solanales > Solanaceae > Capsicum > Capsicum annuum. Next base: position 101,742,046 of record NC_061111.1, on the reverse strand, counting down.
CTCAGTTTTTACATCAAGGCTTTAACGACTCTCGCTCCTTAGTAATTTTTATTCAAGTGCTCTAATTGGCAGTACCTGTAGATTTACTACCTCGAACTGCTTTTTATCAGGAATACTTTGTTCTTCCTTCTTTTGTGGTGTGACTGGGGAGACTGACTATGCGTATGCCTTCGGAGGTTTCATGGATACTTTTGATGGTAGGGAAGTGGTAGGCTCTGGCAGAGATGGAACTTCTACCAGGACTGAAAATCTTATATCTTGATTTTTATTTTCTTTATTAAAAGGCCTTTTATTTTTTCTTGGGTCAAAAAGACCTATATGGAGGCTTCGTCTTTATTTTGGGTTTTCAGAGTCTCCTAATTTTTTCCTAAAGAAATTCTCTGGCCAAAAAATCTGGGAGAGAATTATTTTCTCCCGTTATAAATTCTATTTGAAAATCAAAACTTGATAACAAAGCTTGCCATTTGGAAAATATCTGTTTAGAAATTAAATTTTTAACATCTTTTTGTAAAACATCTTTGGCTGCTTTGCATTATAATCTTAGTAAAAATTCCTTATTTATTAAATCATTTTGTAGTTTAGTTATACATAGTACTATAGACAAAATTTTCTTTTTAATAGTACTATAATTTTTTTTAGTATCATTCCAGATTTTTGATGTGAATCATACTAATAGTTCAGTAGATTCTATGGAAATCCTTTATTTAAGAATCCCTTCATATACTATGTCCGAGGCATCAGTCTCTACAATCATGAGAGTCTTTGGGTGTGGTATCCCTAGGCATGGAAGTTCTTGAACTATTGATTTAATTTTTCAAATGGTATTAGTGTGCTCTATACTCAAAGGCACTGAATTTTTCTTAAGACATTGATAAAGAGGCTTACAAACCTGTCTAATATTAGGAATAAAATCTGCAACATAGTTGACACTTCCTAAAAATCTTTAGAGCTGAGTTTTATCAGTTAATTCATATGAAAATTTAGAGGAGATCTCTATGATTCTACAAATGGGTTTATAGGTTCCTTGATATAAATCGCGACCAAGAAATCTAATAGAGGTTTGGAATAATTTAATCTTTTTAGCACTAACTAATAGTCCATTTTGTTTCACAATTTTTAAAAATGTGTGGAGGTGTTTAAAATGTTTGTCAATATCTTCTCAAAATATTGAAACATCATCTATATAGACTATAGAAATTTTACTATATTGATTAAATATATTGTTCACAATATTTTGAAATTCAGATGGAGCATTTTTTAGTCCAAAAGGCATTACATTTCATTCATATTATCCAAAAGGAACATTGAAGGCTATTTTAAATTTATCTTTTTCTGCAATTTGTATTTGCCAAAATCCTAATTTCATATCAAACTTGCTATAAATATTAGCTTCATAAGTTCTTTTAAGAAGATCACATATGTTAGGTATCAGGTACCTAATCCATTTTAATACTTTATTAAGAGGCTTGTAATTGATAACTAGTATTGGGGCACCTCTTTCCTTTTTAGCACTATTATTAACATAAAAGGCTGAACAACTCTAAGGAGATTTAGAAGGTCGAATAATCTTCTTATCTTATTAATCGTTAATTTTCTTTTTATAGTATTCCATTAATTCATGGTTTATTTTAATGGGTCTTGCTTTTGTTGGAATAATCCTTTCGTCAAATCCTTCAATATAGGGTAATTCAACTGTATGCTTTTTTCTTTCCCAAAAGGCATTAGGAAAATTCGAGCAGACCTCTCGCTCTATAACTTCTTGTAGATTTTTAATTTTTGCCACTACTTCTAGAGTTTTTCAAGTTGATTCAATTCTTTTGATTTTTATTTCTTCTTTTAAATAATTTATCTGTTGTGAAATTAAATTAATTGTAAAGACTATTTTATTTTTTATAAGGTCACTTTTTATTTTTGATAAACTGTTTTATTTTTTATAAGGTCACTTCTATTTTTGATAAACTATTTAGATAAGAAAAAAAATCTCCAAAATAGTGGTGTGGATGCCATCTAATTTGGCCGTATAAGTTTTTATTTGATTTGTAAAAGGTATACCTAAAATTATCTCTTCATTATATCTTTGGTTATTACAAAGTCATTTTTGAAACAAATTCCATCATTACATATGCGTGTATTGTATAGTTTAAAATTTATTTTTAATTTTTTGCATGTGGCAGAGAATAATTTTGTAGTACCTTTTTCAAGATACTTAGTGGGGATCATTCATTCAATGATGCAGTTTAGATCGACTCTTGTGTTTAATAATGCCACCTTTTGAAATGTGTAATTGTTATTTATAACTAATGTAATGGGTATGTGGTAACTTTGTGCTTTGTCTTTTATAATTTTGTAAATTTTTTATTATTTTTGTGAGACCTGATATGTTTATTATTTTTGATGTCTCTCCAAACTCTAATTGATATGGTTCTGATTTTTTATTAGAAGTTAAATTACTAGTGTGAGCAAGTGATTCATTACTAAATTACTGCTTAATTTTTTTAGTTTCTCTTTTTAAATATTGTAACTCTATTTGAAAGTCCTATATAGTTGTTTCTAATTTTTATTTTTTGTATTCATTTGACATCTCCTTCATGTTAGAGAATTCAATGAATATTTTTAGACGATTTATTAAGAACAATATTTTTTAAGGCTATTAAATATTTTTTTCTAAGGGTTGGGTCTTCTAAATGATTGATTATATCAAATAAGATGTCTTCCTCTTTGTTGCTATTAGTAATAATATTTATAGAAAGATTATTACAAGTGTAATGTGTACTAGTGCATTTGCAATGATTAACTAATTTATTAATGCACATACTATTAAGATTTTCTTTTGAAGAGTAATCATTTTCATTCTCTTTTGTTAGTTCTAAGATATTTATCATGTCTTTCTTATGTATGATTCTACATTGTTTAAGTTCATGTCTTGTTTTTTCATGGTTGCAACATGGATTATTATTAGGGGATTTTGATTCTAATTTTTTATTACTTTCTTCTATAACATCGTTGGTGATATTAAAATCCTCTTTAAATATAGGAATTTTATCCTTTGATAATTTAAATGTTGGGTGAGTTTTTAACCTTTTATCCGGATAAGAAGAACTGGGTTTATCTTTAAAATTTGATTTATTCTCTGTTTTTAGAATCTGGTTAGATACTACATAATTATTCTGTTGGAGTATTTTATTTATATCCCTATTTGTAGGATCACCATTAGTATCTACTATATCTAATTTAAAGGGTGAGGCAATAACGACTCTACCTTGTACTGGTAGACTAATTTCTTCCAACGGAAGAATTGTTGATTCCACTACGTGATTATTAGTAGTATACCATTTATTGACAATCATGTTTAACGGGTCCTTTTGATCATCTAATTTGCCTATAATTTTGAACCATTAACAAAATCAATATTACATCTTAATCTTTTCATATCATTGCACCATTTTTCTCTAAAAGAATATCTTTCTTTTAATGAATATTTTTATTTATACCATTCCTTTTTTATAGAATTTTCTGGACTATTCCATAATTTATCTAAATATTCAAAGGCAGGTTCATATATTACATCTGACCTAATCACGCATAAGGAATTTCTTACTCCTAGCATTTCACTAGCAGTGGGACTTATTGATTTTTTAGCTTTTAAATTTGTAGATTCATATTCTACTTTTGGAATTATTTTTTGAGAAATCAACTCCTTTTAATTTTCTTTCAATAACTTCTAATGTTACTTCCCCTTCTTCTACAGATTTGGAGATTGAAGGTCTAGAAAAGGACATTCTTTTACTTGAAGATGCTTGATTAAAGGATTGGGATCTTAGAAATTTTAAATCTAGAGATCCATCTGAATATTGTACTACATGTTCAATATTTGAATTTTCTTCTTCTATGTCTGGCTCCGTTATAGAGTCGAAATGACAATTATCTTTTAGTAATACATCATCCCATTTTGTCATTTTTGGGACAAAGGTATTATTATGATTAATGTTAGCTTTCATAAGCATGGTAGCTCCTTTATTACTAATTATTTTAGCCTTAGGGGCTAAGGTTGTTGTAACGACCTGAGACTACCCCTAGTCGTTACACGATGCTTACGATCCTGAGAGACCATAAGCTAACCCATGAGTTGGTACCTGTTGTGAGCACTGAATAATATAATCATGAACGTAGAAGAATAACTGAAATGGAATAAGGTTTTAATAATGAAATAACAACTGAATTATGAATCAGGTAAAATACTAAAATCTGAATAGTCTTAATAGCTAACTATGGTGTCTAAAAAGCCTATAATCTAGCTACTATGAGTTAATGGGACAGGCCCCAACTAACTCTACTAACTACTGAGATAAAGACATAAAGTAATATAATCTATCCTCGGATGATAAGGACTCACCACTGCTACTGTACTGCTAATAATCTAAGAATCTAGGTACGATCCGAGAACTTAGCATCAACACCTATGATATGAGATATCATAGCGCAAAAGAAAAGGTATGCAATCAGTACTTTAATAACTGAAATCTGTATGTTGGTCAAACAATGCTAAGACTGAATAACTAAGCTGGGACTGTAACCTCAGTTGGAGTTATCATCTAACCGGCATTCCCTAATTTGAGATAATCGGGTTCCAAACTGTAACCCCAGTTGGAAGGATGTTAATACCATGCCACGGGTACTGAAAGTGGTTGTGTGGATCCACTAAACTGATATAGTGTCCAAAGGACTAAGGGTGTCAAGCCTGAACTGACAGGTGACGCCTGTGAGATAGTAAAGCCTAATATGATGGGTGACTACTCGTATCCTATACTAGCTACGTAGTTCTGGAGTATAGGGACTGCTAATAACTACTCTGCCAATCTGACGGGGAAGTCTCCATCCCTATACTCACTCGGTGCTAATTCCTACTCCCAACTCAAAGACTCTAAGATACTAGACTGTTCCAAGTTGAATAACTGATATCTGACTATTATGATAATACTCATAATATAATCTGAAGACTATTCTGTAATGTACTGAGGCTAGACTAAATAAACAGCTATGGTTTTTGAGCATTCAATACCCCCAAGACTCAAAATAATAATACTGAAAAGACACTAAATCTTAAAGATTAAGACATGAGTGTTCTTATTAAATAAATTACTCTTGTAGGCATTTTATCAAATACTTATATTCCATGGTTTAAAACAATCATAGGAATGTCATGGAATTTGTAGGAATAGATGAATTCATCATAATACCATTAAATCATGGTTTAATTCAGTAAATAATAATATTAAAACATGGAACATTAATAATAACAATAAGTTCATGGTAACATGGTATAAATTCAATAGTTCATGGAGATTCATGGATGAAATCAGAATTTAAAACATGATAACTTGAAAAGATCAAAATTTTATAATTTAAAAGGGTTGCTTAGACTCCATCGGTAAAAGGGATCCATGGATGAACATCTAACATACCTGGGATGATGAATTTGGAAGGATTGATGCAGAGTTCTTGAGATTTGACCTTGATTCTAGAGAGCTAGGGTTTCTTGTTCTTGAAAGAGGAGATTTTTTATTTGAGAGAAAGTGAATAATGATGAGTATTTTGATCAATTAGGGGTTAAATTTCGTGTTTAGGATGAGTTTAGGGCTTAGGAAAAAAACCCAAATATCCTTAAACGAATTTAAAAACACAACATGCAAATTGAAATCCCAATTTTTTGCCTTGGCGCGATGCGCCACTATCGCGCCAAGCCACTGGAAAAGGGACAACTGGGACCTAGACAAACACCGTGATGCGCCACCATCGCAGTAAGCCTGTGGATGCCAATTTGGCCATCTCTGTGATGCGCTATGATTGCGGAGGCCCACTAGAAATTGACAAATGGGAAATTGGCAAACTCCGTAATGTGCCATGATCACAGAGTCACACTGGAAATTAACAATTGTCATTTGGGTTGTCTACGTGATGCGCTAAGGGTTAAAATAAAGGTGTTTAATGATTGAAACTTAAAATTGCAATAACTTCTTACTTGGTTATCAGATTTAGGTAAATTTTGTATCATTGGAAAGCTAAGTAAATTTCCTACAAAATGGCAGGCTCTAAGCTGAAAAATAATGAGTGTTTCAAAAATTTCATATATAAATACTTATGTAGTGGGACTTAGATCATGCTAGGAAAATATGGGGTGTTACAATATCTCCCCTTTGGGATCATTCATCCAGAATGAAACTAGTTAAACTGAGGGCACTGATGGACTTAGCTTACCCAATGAATATCCATGTCTGATGCATGGAATGCATAACTGAACTGATTCATGAATGCATGACTTACATGAACATGATGTGCGGATGAAACTGAGCATGAAAGAGAAAAGAAAATCTTAAGAAGATTGGTACCTTATACATAATCTGCATTCGTAGAGAAGATATGAGGGTACTTGGTCCGCATATCTACCTCTGTTTCCCAAGTGGCTCCCTCAACGGATTGATTCTGCCAAAGAACTTTGACTAGTGGAACTTCTTTGTTCCTTAGTCTATGAACTTGATGATCAAGAATTTTAACTGGGACTTCCCCAAAAGAAAGACTATTCTGAACTTTCTAAGGAACCAACTACAGCTGGATTACCAATACACTTTTTCAACAATGAGACATGGAACACTGGGTGTACTGAGGCTAAATCTGAAGGCAACTAAAGTTCATAAGCTACATTTCTGAAATGACTGAGAATTCTGAAGGGATCGACATATCGGGGAATTTCCTTTTCTTGTCGAATCTCTTCACTCCCTCCATGGGAGATATTTTCAAGAACACGAAGTCACCGACCACAAACTCGAGATCCTTTCTCCTCATATTTGCATACGATTTTTGTTGGCTCTAGGTAGCCCTAAGCCTTTCTCTGATCAACTAACCTTCTCTAACATATCAAACACTAAGTCAGACCCTACTACTGCAGCCTCACCTACTTCAAACCAACCAATTGGATATCTACATCTCCTACCATAGAGAGCTTTAAATGGAGCCATACAGATACTGGAATGATAACTATTATTGTATGCGAATTCAATCAAAGGTAAATGGTCATCTAAATTACCCTTGAAATCAACAACACATGCCCTCAACATATCCTCAAGAATCTAAATACTCCTTTCTACTTGACCGTCTATCAAAGGGTGGAAGGTTGTACAGAGGTGGACTTGGGTACCAAGACCCTTTTGGAATGCTTTCCAAAAGTGAGAGGTAAACTGACTACCTCTCTCTAAGATGGTAGATAATAGAAGACCATGCAACCTAACCAACACTCTAAGATAGAGATTGTCATAGTCCTCGACTGAATAAGAGGTATGGACTAGCAAAAAATGAGATGATTTGGTCATTTTGTCTACGATAACCCAAATTGAGTCATGTTGATGATGGGTACGAGGCAAACCTGTTAAAAAGTCCATGTTCACTTTCTCCCATTTCCACATGGGAATACTGAACTCCTATAAGGACCCACTAGGTTTATGGTGCTCAACCTTAACTTTCTAACATGTAGAGCACTTAGCTACAAACTCTATAATATCTCTTTTCATCCCATTCCAACAATAGATCTCCCATAAATTACGGTACATCTTAGTGGCCCCTGGATGAATAGAGTAATTCACCTCATGCACTTCTACGATAATTAATTGCCTCAAATCATCGACACCAGGCATACACAATCTATCCTGACAACGCAAAACACCATCTCTTCTTTGGGATAAAACCTCTACTTTCTAATATCTGATTGATTCTTTGAATTTAACTAGACTGGGATCTCTATCCTACTTTTTCTTCACCTCAGAGACTAGAGATGACTCTAAGCCACTCAGCACCCATACACTACCTTTTGCCGAATCGAGTAAACGAACACCTAGTCGAGCAAGCTGATGAACTTCCTGAGCTAACTTCTTATTACCATCCTCAACATGAGCTACACTACCCATAGACATTCTACTGAGAGTATCATCTACTACATTGGCCTTGCCCAAATGATACAGAACAATCATGTCATAATCTTTCAATAACTCTAACCATCTTCTCTGATATAAATTCAAATCTTTCTGAAAGAATACATACTAAAGGATTTTATGATCTATCAACACATCTACATGCACCCCATACAAGTAATGCCTCCAAATCTTTAAGAAAAATACTACAATAGCTAGCTCAAGATCATGAGTTGGATAATTCTTCTCATGGGATTTAAGTTGTCTAGAGGTGTAGGCTATGACTTTACCTCTCTACATGAGGACAAAACCTAAACCTACTATGGATGCATCATAGTGCACAAGAAAACCATCTAAATTGTCTGGTAGAGTCAAGACTGGGGCTAAGGTGAGTCAAGTCTTCAACTTCTAAAAACTCTTCTCGCATGAATCTGACCACCAAAACTTAACTTTATTTTAATTCAATCTGGACATGGGGGATGCAATAGAAGAAAACCCTTTAATAAGACGATGGTAATACCTTATATATAATCGAGAGATGGGTCTAGCACAGTTTTTCACTACTTCAGTCTTTGAGGATCAACTCTAATGTCATCACCAGAAATAATAAGACCAAGGAATGCTACTGATCTTAGCCAGAATTAACACTTACTAAATTTAGTGAATAATTGATGAGCTCTAAGAGTCTAAAACACTATGCTAAGATGGTCTACATGATTGCTTTCGCTATGAGAATAGACAAGAATGTCATCAATAAAGACTATGACAAAAATGTCCAAGTACTACTTAAACACCCATTTCATCAAGTCTATAAAGACTGCTGGGACATTCGTAAGACCTAAGGACATGACTAGAAATTTGAAGTGACTATATCGAGTTCAGAAAGCTATTTTTAGAATGTCATATTCTCTGACTCTAAGCTGATGATAGCCTGATCTGAGGTCTATCTTGGAAAAGTAAATGGTACCCTGAAGTTGGTCAAATAAGTCATTAATTCTAGGAAGTGGGTATTTATTCTTTAATGTGAACTAGTTCAACAAATGGTAGTCTATGCACATTCTGAGAGAATCATCTTTCTTATGCACGAATAGAATAGGTGAGCCCCATGAGGAGATGTTGGGTCTAATGAATCCCTTATATAAGCAATCCTTCAACTATTATTTTAGTTCTTTGAGTTCAGTTTGAGCCATTCTGTATGGCAGAATAGATATAGGCTGAGTATCTGGGAGAAGATCTATTCCGAAGTTGATTTCTATTTTTGGAGGAACTCCGGGAAGATCTTCTGGAAATGCATCTGAGAATTTATTTCCTACTAGGACTGACTCAAGAGTAGTAGTTTCTGAGTTAGAGTCTTTGACTCGTACAAGATGATAGACACATCCCTTAGATATCATCTTTCTAGCTCTAAGGTAAGAAATCAACTGACCCCTAAGAGCTGCAGTACTACCCTTCCACTCAAGGACTGAAATTTGGAAACTGAAAATAAACTATTCTGTTTCTACAATCAACTGAGGAATAGCTGAGTAGAGCCAATCCATGTCGAGAATGATGTCAAAATCCATCATCTCTAACTCCACGAGATCAACTGAAGTAACTTTTTGAGATATTATGACCGAATAGTTCCTTTATATCTGTCTGGCTAAAATGGAAATGCCTACTAGGGTAGACACTGAAAAGGGCTCCGTCAGATTTTCAGGACTAACTTAGAAATTGACAGCTAAATATGGAGTTACAAAAGAAAGAGAAGCTCCAGGGTATAGTAAAGCATAAAAATATAAGTGAGAGACCTGCAACGTACCAGTAACTATGTCAAGAGAATTTTCCTAATCTTGGCGGGACTGAAGAGCATATAATCTATTCGAACGCTGACAACTGATAGCACTGGAAGTGGCACCCTACTAAGTTAGGCGGCCAGATGGAAATGATGACTGATGGGACTGGCCCTATTGGCGCACGTCCCTACCTTTATGAGCAACTACCTGACACTCCTGAATCTGATAGTCTAGATTTCCACACCTAAAGCACACATCACTACCTGCTCTACACTCACCCTGATAGTTTCTGCCATACTTCTAATATAAAGAATTGGTATGAGCACTGCTAATACTGACTTGGGAATTAGAGCCTGGTTCCCTATCCCTATTGTCATTTCTGAATTTGGGTACTGGGGCACTGGCTCAAGAAGGTAATGGGCCTAAAGACCTCTAATAAAACTGAGGGCGATTACCACTTTCTGACTTTGGCTGATTGAAATTAAAACTACCCATCCTAGCCCTCTTGTTTCCTCTCTCCATCTCCTTAATATTTTGCTCCTTTATATGTTGAGCATGGACCATTAACCAACACAAATCTATCTTACTAATTAGCATTGCGGTCCTACACTCCTTAACTACACTATCAGACATGCCAGGCACAAACTTACTCATCTTGGATCAATTATCAGCTACCACATATGGAACATACCTAGGTAACTGAGTAAACTTGAGAGAATACTCCCTCACACTCAAGCTGCCTTACCTCAAATTAATAAATTCTAACACCTTGGCCTTCTTCAACTCTAATGGAAAGAATCTATCCAAGAAAGCCGTGGAAAACTCTTCCCATTCTATAAGCCCTGCATCAATACCTCTATTAACTTTTCACTGCTCAAACCAAGTATGGGTTAAATCCTATAATTAATATGCAGCCAACTCGGCACTCTGACTAGAAGTTACCCTCATAGCATGTATTACCTTCTAAACTATAACTAAGAATTCTTGTGGATCCTCTTCAGACTTGGGATCCCATGAAAGAAGGAGAATTCATCTGGGTAAAATCCTGAATTCTAGTTGTATCAGTATTGGCCACTGGGTTGGTCAGAATAGTAGTTAGTCAATCATTCTATGGTACTATGGAGTTTGCTAGAGTAGTGAACGTAGCCTTGAATTCTATATGAGAGACATGCTCATCCAGAGAATCTGCTTAGACGACTGAGGGGCTGGCTGAGTTCCTATTCTTAATTTGTTCTTCTTGGGAGGCATGTTCTGTAAATAGAATAAAGAAATGAATTAGATAGTGAGTTTAACTTGAGATTATGCTCACTCGCACGAAATGAATACTAAAAGAAACTTTTCCTAAACGTCTTGTACCCTCTTATCCATAAGTGTGGTGCGCTACACACCCATGTACAAAACTCTACTCGACGCGGCTTTCAAACTCCCTAGGACACTTTAAAACCTTAGGCTCTGATACCACATTTGTAATGATTCGAGACTACCATCTAGTCATTACATAGTGCTTACGGTCTAGAGAGACTACAAGCTAACCCTTGAGTTGGTACCTGCTATGAGCACTGAATAATATAATCATGAACGCAGAATAATAACTTAAATACCATAAGGTTTTAATAATGAAATAACTACTGAATTATGAATCTGGTAAAATACTAAAATCAGAATAGTCTGAATAGCTAACTATAGTGTCTGAAAAGCCTCTAATATGGATATTGTGAATTGATAGGACAACCCCCAACTAACTCTACTAACTACTGAGATAAAATATGAAGTAATATAATCTGTCCTCAGATGATAAGGACTTACCACTGCTACTGTACTGCTGATAATCTAAGAATCTGGGTGCGATCTGAGAACTGAGCATCGGCACCTATGATATGAGATATCATAGAGCAAAAGAAAAGGTATGCGTGATACTTTAAATGTACTGGTATGCTAAATGAAGTAGGTTGATATGTATGGTTTTATGAACAAAACTAATAATTAACTGGATATGCATGTAAAGCATACAGTACAAGGGAGAAAGCATGAAATCTGTAGATACTAATAATGCATGGAAATCTGTAAATACTGAGAATGCATGACTAAGCATATAACATAACTGAGTAAAATCTGTAAAGTGAAATACTAAAATAACCAAAATCTATATGCTTTGGTCAAACAACTTTAAAACTGAATAACTGATTTAGGACTGTAACTGAGACTATATCTTAGACTATGGGAGGTATCATCTAATTAACATTTCTCAATTTAAGCTAATCGGGGTCTAACCTATAATCCCAGTTGGAAGAGTGTTAATACCATGCCACTGGTACTAACAATGGCTATGTGGATCCACTAAATTGATATAATGTCCAAAAGACTAAGGGTGTCAATTCTGGACTGACAGGTGACCCCTGCGAGATAGACAAGCCTAATCTGACGGGACTCATATCCTACGTTGGCTAGTAGTTCTAGAGTATAGGGACTTATACTAATGACTCTGCCTATCTAATAGGTAAACCGCCATCCCTACACTCACTCATTGCTAATTCCTACTCCCAATTGAAAGACTATGAGATACTAGACTATTCTAAGTTGAATAACTAATATCTGACTATTCTAATAATGCTCGTAATTTAATCTGAAGACTATTCTGTAATGTAATGAGGCTAGACTAAATAAACAACTATGGTTTTCAGTCATTTAGTACCCCCAGGACTAAAAACAATATACTGAAAAGACACTTGAAGACCAAGACATAAAGGCTCTTATTAAATAAATCATTGCTCTTATTAAATAAATCATTCTTGTAGAAATTTTATCAAATACTTGTAGTTCATGGTTTAAAACAATCATAGGAATGTTATGAAATTTATATGAATAGCATGAATTCATCATAATAGCATTAAATCATGGTTTAATTCATTAAATAATAATATTAAAACATGAAAGATTGAATAATAACAATAATTTCATGGTAACATGGTATAAATTCAATAGTACATGGAGATTTATGGATAAAATCGTAATTTAAAACATGATAACTTTAAAAGATCAAAATTTTATAATTTAAAAGGGTTTCTTAGACTCCATGGATGAAAGGGATCAATGGATAAACATCTAACATACCTGGGATGATGAATTTGGAAGGATTGATGAAGAGTTCTTGAGATTTGGCCTTGATTCTAGAGAGCTAGGGTTTCTTATTCTTGAAAAAGAGGATTTTTAATTTGAGAGAAAGTGAATAGTGATGAGTATTTTGGTCAATTAGTGGTAAAATTTTGTGTTTAGGATAATTTTAAGGCTTAGGGAAATGACCCAAATACCCTTAAACAAATTTAAAAACACAAGCTGGAAACTAAAATCCCAATTTTTGGTCTTGGCGCAACGTGCCACTATCGCACCAAGCCACTAGAAAAAGGACTACTGGGATCGGGACAAACGTCATGATGCGCCACCATCGGTAAGCCTGTGGATACCAATTTGGCCATCTCCGCGATACACTATGATCGTGGAGGCCCACTGGAAATTGACTAATGGGAAATTGGCCTGCTCCATGATGTGCTATGATCGTGGAGTCATAATGGAAATCAACAATTTTCATTTGGGCTATCTACGCGAAGTGCTAAGGGTTAAAGTAACTGTGTTTAATGACTGAAACTTAAAATCGCCTTAAATTCTTACCCGGTTGTCGGATTTAGGCTAATTTTATATCGTTAGAAAGTAAACTGAATTTCCTACGCAATGGCAGGCTCTAAACTCAAAAATATTAAGTTTTTGAATAATTTCATATATGAATACTCATGTATTGGGACTTAGATTATGCTAGGGAAATACAGGGTGTTATAGTTATTTTTATTAATCTGTAACATACTCTATATATTATTGTTATTTCTTTTGTATTTACCTTACTATTCATGTTTTTTGTTTTAACATTTAATGTTAATATATCCATAATATTTTGATCATTAACATCTATAGAAAAATTAGGATAACAATTAAAGTATATCAGGCCATTAGCAAGATTACTTTCAAATACTGCTAATAATGAATCATCAAAATTTAATAACCTATTAATAGTAAACATATAGGTATATCTAAACCTAATCTATATAATGGTTTAACTGCTACTTGAACAAGACCTATGTGAAGGAACTTGTAATTTTTTTCTATATCTATTAATATCTTCAACTGCTAATAATTTAATAGTCTCAATATTTCTATTAATTGTAACGGTAGATTCTGAAGTCTTAATATTATAATTTTTTAAAAAATCGAAGTGTCCAATTTTATAGACTCTATTAAAACTTTCTTTTGAAATATTCCTATTCTGTAAATCACTTTCTATTTTAGTAATTTTACTAGAGATAGAAGAAATATTAACACTATTTATTATGTTTTGGTTGGTTGGAGTATTCATTAGAATTTTTGAAGATGAGAGATAAAACACTATCCTAGGACCAAATCTACTTTAGATGTTACTACCACAACAATTATTTTTGTATGCAGTAATTACTAATTTTCTTCTTCCACAATTCTTTTATTTTATTCCTATAGGTTTGGCGATGGGAACACCCTCCGGGTCCGACTCTATTTTCACACACTCAGAGCTAATCCAATAGAAAATTCTAGGTTTGTCAATGTCTAAACCACTATTAAATGGCTACCCAACTTAAGGAATAAAACTAAGAACATAAAGGCAGAAAACCAGTAATTACTAACTAGAAAAATGATTAATCCAAGAGTAACAATAAGTTTGACCGTCTCTGGGACAGCATAACCTCTAGCCACTCCTACTTATACTCACACTCCCTCCCGGGAAACTTGGCTCTAATACCATTTGGGGGACGGATTGGGATAGCAGGGAGAAAAATAACAGTTTAAAATAATGACTACTTTAAAAGTAGTTTAAAGTGTCAAATTAAACTTTAAAACTGATTTAACTTTAAAACAACAAAAATAAGAACAAAATAATCTCAAGCAAATTAATTAAAACAGTAGAGAAATAGAGAAATTTATACTTACAAAAACTTTTTATTGATATGGAAAATAAGAGAACTTTACATAGGGAGATAAGAAATATGAGAAATGGTAGAGAGATTTCTGAGTTGTGGAAATTTTAGAATTCTCTCTTCTATTACAATTTGAAATCCTTAAATAGGCCTCAGAAGTGCTGAATAAAATTTAACAAACACTATCTATTTAACATCGGTCCATACACGAATACAAGTTATTTATTTTTCACCTATCTAGAAGGAGTTGATGACTTATTCACTTGTCCTACACGTGTCTCTGACTATATTTTCATCCTTATCTTAAACTTATCTTTTGATGATTTTGAGAAGATTTTGGCTTTTTCTCCTTGAAGATTGATGCCATGTCTTCTAGTCACCATTCTTTTGTGGGGTCCATTAAGTAGATTTTCAAATTTTGAAGGGATATTGGCACCTTTCTTTCAATTTAGAAGGTATGCATGTGCTATTCCTTGTGGTTCCAGCATATCCCCATTGCTAGGTTCACTGGCACAAGATGATGTCGTATCTAATAACTCCATAATCTATTTTGAATTATTCTCATTATCTTGATTTAACAAGGCTTCTTTGAGCGTTCTTTTTAATTCCTCCATGGAGAGGTATGCTTCCTTATGTGAGGATGAGTTTGTTGTTCGCATCTCCGTTGGACTCCAGCCTTTGATCTTAATGGTTTTACTTAAGTATTTGTTCCTTTTGATTTCATGAATATCAAAGGTCCAATAGATAATATATGAAATTCTTTTAGCGATAAAAAATTTACACCATTTAACATTTTTCGGGAGTGTAGAAATATTTTGCCCTACCTAGAACATTTCAAATTATTTTTGAAACTCTGTAGACAGTACTTGTTTATTTCCTTCAAACTGGTTCCACCAGTTGTAGAACTATCGGGTAATTATAGTCGTCTTCATCCACTCTGAATATTTCATGAAATAAGAGTGAGTGTTGGGTTGAACATATATAAAGTTATACCAGGCCACCTTATAATCGTACCAATTATAGGCCTGAGGTCGCTGATTTCTCGATAGAGAAATAGGTGTGTGTAGGTGATCTACATACCATTCAAATGGGCTTAATAGTATTTTGATTGTAAACTTTAAATATTGAATGCTATTGGGATGACTTATATCTGCTAATTTGCACTCGATTTGCAATGAATCTATATTCGTTAATGTGAACTTATAATACCTTCGGGACTTGAGGGGACCATCTGTCTCCACATAGTTCCTATTTGTATAATAAGCCTTTAACAATTCTGGTACTCAAAAATTTTTGTACTTTTTATCAAGTGACATTATCGGCAATACCTACAAATCTACTATCTTGAATTATTTTTTATCAAGAATACTCTGCTTTTATTTCCTTTGCAGAGTGGATGGGGAGACTGCTTGTGAGTAGGTCTATAGTTGTTTCATCGTATAACTATCTTTAATTTGGATAGCAATATTTTTATTGGCTAACGAGTATTTTTCCTTAAATATCTACTTAAGTGGTTGCATTATGGGTACACTGGTAATGGACTCTTTTGACGATAACGAAACGATAGGTTTTGGCAGTGATGGAAACTCTTCTAGGACTAAAACCCTATTTTCTAACATTTTATCTTCTTCAGTGAAGGGTCTTCTTATTTTCTCCTCTATTTGGAAAGGCTGGAATGAGGCCTTAACCTTGATCCTAGTTTTCCAGGTCTCGTAATTTCCCTGTAGACAAATTTTGTTAAAAAATTCTTTAGGAGAGAATTTCTCCCTTTATAAAATTTAATTTTTTGACATTTTTTTTATAAAATAGAATTTTGAAATTTGAGAACTCATAATACTATAAAATTTTTCTTTAATAGCAGATTAGATTTTCTCTAATCCCCATTGGAATGAATTTTCTCTAAAAATAGTTTGATTTTTTATAAAATCACATTCTTCTTTTGATATACTGTTTAGATAAGGGAAAATAATCATTTTTCCCAGAATAATGGAGTGGATTCCATCTAGGTTAGCAATATAAGGTTTTATTTGAGTGATAAAAGAAAGGCCTAATATTATCTCTTCATTGATATCTCTAGTGATAACAAAATTATTAAAAAACAAACTCCGTTATTGCAAAAATGGGCTCTGGGAGTCTATAATCGATTTTTAATTATTTCCCTGTTGAGGAGAATAAACGTGTAGTACCTTTTTCTAGGTACTCTACAGGAATTGATCCACCTATAATACAATTTTCATCAGCTTCTGTATCAAATAAGGCAATCTTATGAATTTTATAATCTTTATTGATAACTATAGTAATTGGTATATAGTAGTTTTGTGGTTTAACTATAGTAATTGTATTAATTCCTATTTTTTTTATAGGTAGTTTTTCTAGAGATTCTATTTCTAGAGACTCTATTTCTTTATCGTCATTATTTACTCCTGATGTTTCACCAAGCTCAAACTAATGTGATTTGCCATTTTGGTTTGGAGTTAAATCCTTTAATATTTTACTAGCAAGTGTTTTTGTTTCTAGATTGTTAGGTCTCTGCTTAACTTGCTTAAGTTCTTTCTTTAGGTATCATAATTCTATCTGAAGATCTTATATGGTTGTTTCAGACTTATGTTTTTTAAATTTATTTAGTACATTTTTCATATTAAAGGGTTCAAGAATTTATTTATTATCAACCTGTTGATCAAGAATAATATCTTTTAAGGCTATTAAGCATTTTCACCTAAGAGTTGGGTCTTTTAAATTATCTATCATGTCAAATAAGGCCTCTTTCTCTTTACTATTAGTGATGACATTTTTAGAATGACTATCACAAGTGCAAATTGCACCGCTACAATTAGAATGGTCTGTTAAGTCACTACTATCTGAGCTATATGCAACATTGAGTTGATTATCATCACTGAGACTTTCGTCACAAGAAGAACTAATTTTATTTTCATTAAGTATTCAAAATATTTTTTCTTTAACGTCGTTTCCTAATTCTAAGATATTTATCTTGTCTTTCTTTTTATTTGGAACTTGACAATCTTTAGCCCTATGTCCAATTTTACCGCAGTTCCAACTTGTTTCATTATTGGTTTTATTTTCTCCCTTAAGATCCATTTTAGATTTTTAAATCGTCTTTTATAATAATGAGATTTTTCAGATTTATCTTTATAATTTTTATGTTGTTTTTTACTATTTTTGGTAGCTTTCTTTGAAGGAGCTGATAATTTTATATAACCAAAGTCTTCGTAAAAACTTCCTAACTCATTACGAGTTATTTTACTATCTCTTTTTAGTTGATTTTTAAGCTTAATATCTATACATAATTCTAGTTTTGTGACATTTATAAAACTTATAATATCACCATAAGTTAAATTACTTCAAGGAATTTTTCCCTCAAACCTATCTTTTAATTTTGTTCTAACCTTTTCTGCAAATAATGTTGGTAAGCCACTTATAAATTTTTCCTTCCAATAATCATGATTACAATCTTCTCTAATCTTGACTTTGTTGAGGAAAACATCTTTATACCATCTAAAAGTGTCTAACTTTGGACATGATAGATTTGATAATATTTCTAAATTTCTATCTTGGAAAAGTTGAGGTTCTCCTATAAAATGTTTAGCTATACTATAAATTAAAGTGGCGGTGGCATCTTCTGAGACTTGATTTTCAATTGTTCGCCCTGTTGACTCAGTCTTAATAGTTTGAGTAATAGTTGTAGCATTTAAAATGCGTTGACTATTATTATATGTAAGGTAATTATCCCACCAATATTTTATAGTACCTGTGAAACCTGATATAATCATAAACATTGCTGGTTTATCTGACATTCTGCCAATTTTATAGGTCGTCATGGCCATTATCTTTTCATGTAGTTTATTATATATTTGGTATTCTACTAATCCATCAATATTCCATTTCGCGATTTCTTCACCAGAATGTGAAGTATGAGATAAAAATTCATTTTCTTCATGCTGCATATCCGAAAATGTGGGCTTTTTATTATAATTCTTTTTCACTGAATAATTAGATCTTAGTTTTTTAATTTGATTACCATTTTTTTTATAAATTTCTGATAATCTTGTCGTTTGTGACTTTTAATTCTAATTTTAATCTTTCATTAATTTTTCCTAAAATATCATCGGTTACTTCAAACTCTTCATCAAATTTAGGAAATTTATCTTTAGAGAACTTTGGTAATTTAAAAATTGGATGAGTTTCTAATTTTTATCATAATGAGAAGAGAACTTTGGTAATTTAAAAATTGGATGAGTTTCTAATTTTTATCATAATGAGAAGAACTTGATTGATCATTAAAAGTTGATTTATTATCAGCTTCGAGAATCTATCTAGAAACCACCTGTAATAATTGATTTGTATAATTATTTTGTTGGAGTATTTTATTTATATCTTTATTTGTAGGACAAGCTTTAGTATCTCCTATATCTAATTTAAAAGGTGAGGCAGTAACAATTCTATCCTCTGCTGGTAGGATAATTTCTAACGGGGAAATTGTTGATTCTATAATTTTATTAGTAGTAGTAAACGATTTACTAATAATCATGTTTAACGAACCCTCTGGATCATCTAATTTGCCTGTAATATTGAACCATTTGAAAAATTCAATATTATATCTTAATCTTTTCATATCATTGCACCATTTTTCTCTAAAAGAATATCATTCATTTAATGAATATTTTTATTTATACCATTCCTTTTTAATAGATTTTTCTGGACTATTCCATAATTTATCTAACTATTCAAAGTCAGGTTCAAATATTACATCTGACCTAATCATGCATAAGGAATTTCTTGTTACATCTGACCTAATCATGAATAAGGAATTTCTTACTCCTAGGATTTCACTAGCAGTGAGACTTATTGATTTTTTAGCTTTTAAATTTGTAGATTCATATTCTACCTTTGGAATTATTTTTGAGAAATCAACTCCTTTTAATTTTCTTTCAATATCTTCTAATGTTACTTCCTTTCTTATATAGATCTAAAGATTGATGGTCTAGAAAAGGACATTCTTTACTTTAAGATGCTTGATCAAGGGATTGGGATATTAGAAATATTAAATCTATTGATCCATCTGGATATTGTACTACTTGTTCAATATTTGAATTTTCTTCTTCTATATCTGGCTCCATTATAGATTCAAAATGTCAATTATCTTTTATTAATACATCATCCCATTTTACAATTTTTGGGACAAAGGAATTATTATGATTAAGGTTAGCTTTCATAAGCATGGTAGCTCCTTTATTGCTAATTATTTTAGCCTTAGGGCTAAGGTTGTTTTCATTAATCTGTAATATACTCTATAGATTATTGCTATTTCTTTTGTATTTACCTTACTATTCATGTTTTTTGTTTTAACATTTAACGTTAATGTATTCATAATATTTTGATCATTAATATCTATAGAATAATTAGGATATCAATTAAAATATATCGGTCCATTAGCGAGGTTACTTTGTAATACTGCTAACAATGAATCATCAAAATTTAATAACCTATTATCTCTTTAAAGTAGACATACAGGTACATCTAAACCTAATCTATATAACAGTTTAACTGCTACTTGAACAAGACCTATGTGAAGGAACTTATATTTTTTCTATATCTATTAATATCTTCAACTGCTAATAATTTAACAGTCTCAATATTTCTATTAATTGCCATGGTAGATTTTGAAGTCTTGATATTATAATTTTTAACAAAATCAAAGTGTCCAGTTTTATAGACTCTTTAAAACTTTCTTTTGGAATATTTCAATTCTGTAAATCACTTTCTATTTTAGCAATTTTATTAGAGATAGACAAAATATTAACACTATTTATTATGTTTTGGTTGGTTGGATATTCATTAGGATGTTTGCGGATGAGAGAGAAAACACTATCCTAAGACCAAATCTACTTTAGATGTTACTACCACAAAAATTATTTTTGTGTGCATTAATTACTAATTTTCTTCTTCCAAAATTCTTTTATTTTATTCTTATAGGCTTGGCGACGGGAACACCCTCCGGGTCCAGCTCTATTCTCACACACTCAGAGCTAATCAAACGAAAAATTCCAGGTTTGCCAACGTAATTCTCTAGGACAGCATAACACTAATTTCAAGAGTAACACTAATTTCGACCTACTCTAGGACAGCATAACGCAATAGCTGCTCCTACTCATACTCATACCCCCTCCCGAGTAACTTGGCTTTGATGTCATTTAGGGGACGGATCGGGATAACGGAGATCAAAATAACAGTTTAAAATAATTTCTACTTTAAAAGTAGCTTAAATTGTCAAATTAAACTTTAAAACAAATTTAACTTTAAAACAACTAAAATAAGAACAAAATAATCTAAAGCAAAATTAACTAAAATAGCAGAGAAATAGAGAAATTTATACTTACAAAAACTTTTTATTTATATGGGAAATGAGAGAACTTTACAGAGAGACATGGAAAATATGGGAGATGGTAGAGAGATTTCTGAGTTGTGGAAATTTCAGAATGCTCTCTGCTATTACAAGTTGAAAGGCTTAAATAGGCCTCAGACGTGCTGACTAAAATTTAACAAACACTATCTATTTTACATTTTTCCATAAACTAATACAAGATATTTATTTTTCGCCTATCTAGGAGTAGTTGATAACTTATTCACTCGTCCTGCACGTGTCTCTGACTATCTTTTCATCCTTATCTTGAACTTGTATTTTGATGATTTTGAGAAGATTTAGGTTTTTTCTTCCGTAAAGATTAATGCCATATCTTCTAGTTTCCGTTTTATTTGTGGGGTCCATTAAGTAGCTTTTCATACTTCGAAGGGTATGTTTGTGCTATTCCTTGTGGGTCAAACATAACTATAATGACCCTCTTGGTCGTTTGTGAAATTTTCTCATTTTCTCTATTTTAGCGTTCTTCGTAGTTTGTATATATAGATTACGAATCATGGGATGAGTAACACCAATTCTTGAGGTGTTCGGAGGTTATTGAAGTCATTAGTTGAATTATTGAGTTTTACTAAAGCTAAACCCAATTATGGTCAATCTTTGATCGAGATGACCTTGGGTTAGTGTCGTAGTATTTTCAATAGGTTCAGGATGTACTTTTAAGTGAATGTACATATTTAATGTATTTCTAAGTCGTTCCGAATAAATTTTGAGAATTTATTAAAGTTTTAGATATTTTAAATAATTAATTTAATTAGTGAATTTATGAGTCAAAATCATAATTTATTTACTTATATTGTCAATACTACAAGAATAGATTTAATTAGGTAGGGTTTACCATACATTATAACAACAGAAGCTATAATAGATTTATTTAAGTTACCCAAGTTATCCGCACCCCCTATAATTGGTATCAGAGCCTATGTTGTTTAAAGTTATGAAAGTAGCATATATTTGGATTTATTTGATTAATTTATTAATTATGATAAAATTAGATCTAGATATCTATCAAAATATTATAATATTTGTTTAGATGAATAACATACAAAAACCACAACAATATAAAGAATTAAAAGAAATAATATCTGAAAAACGTAAAGAATTAAAAATAAGGATAGAAAGATTACAGTATAACATAATTGTCGGAGTTAGTAAAAATTCAATAAATGCACAAAAGAAAGAAATATCAAATTTAGAATCAACAACAGATAGTTTAGAATATATATATATATCAACATAACCTATATACATTTAAATAAAATAAACAAAGAAGAATTTATAATAGATGAAAAAACATATGAAAATCACGAAGGATTAAAAATAAAAATAGTATTCTCTAATTTAGGAAGAAGATATAAGAAAATAGGTGAACATTTATATTTAATGTTAGAAAAAAAGAATTAAAATTAGAAAATAAGTTGGCAGCCATGGTAAGAATAGAAAGAGAAAACGAAGAGATAGACAGAAAAAAGAAAATAGATAAAATAAAACAACAAACCACAGAAGAAATACGAAAAATAGAATAAACTAAAAATAGTAGGATTGCTGAATTAAAAAAAGAACTACAAATGCTAAAAGATTTGTATGAAAAAAGACAAAAAGAAAAAGAAGAAAAAGATAAAGAACAAAAATTATTAATTGAGATAAATCAATTTAAAGAAAAATTAGAAGGAAAAAATAAAGAATTAGAAACCAGTGAATTAGAAATAAATACAATAGATGCTGAAGAAACAGATCATTATGACTTGAAAGATAGTGAAACATATATAGAAATTCTAGAAAACATAAGAAAACTAGAAATTAATGGAAAACAAGAAGTAATTAATAAAGAAAATCTAGAACTAATAAATATGGAGGTAAATACTCTAGATAGAAATATAATACCTAGTACATCAGAAATAAGAAAACCAACATATAATTACAAAATTAAGTTTAAAAGATATAATCCAAAGGATGAATATAAATAAATGGACATCAAAACAAATAATTAAATACAATTTTTTACATTTAGACTGTGTAATAGACACAAATAAAATAATACAACTATGGGTAGGATATATGTCAAAATAATTATTACATAATAAAATAGATACAACAAACACACCATAATATATAGAAAAGACATTAATAGGAACAGTAAAATTATAGTTTTTAAACCTAGCCGAAGCAAGTAAAAATGTATTGATCTGATAATAAAATAGAAGAAACATCAAGAACTACTAAAATATCACCAACATAAACATGAAAAAAATATGAAATAGCTATAAGAGATGAATTTAGCAGTATGACAACAGAAGAAGCAGAACAAAATAAAAAAAAAGATATAAATAGAAATTTAATGTTAAAACTAGCAATATGTCATATGTGCTATATAGATGAGTATACGTGCGCATTTAAAGAATATTATTATAAAGGAACATATAATATAGAAGAAAGTAAAGAAATAAGAAGATTATATTTTAGTAAATTACCTGAACCATTCAGATCAAAAATAATAAAGAGTTGGGATGAAGCAAAAATAGTAGATACCCTAGGAGCAAGAATAAAATTTTTACAACAATGATATAGAAATCTATGTGAAAAATATAGAGGAGAAATAAAAATGGAAAAAGTATTAATAAGAAATTTAGCATGTTGCAAAGATAAAATAACACTTCAATTTGGATGTAAAGAAAGATAGTATAAGAAAAGAAAAAGACATAAAAAACACAAGAAATCAAAATATAAGTATAAGAAACCAAGAAAAAGATATTATGTAAAAAATTATAAACATAAAAGACCATATTGGAAAATGAAATCTATAAAAGAATGTACTTGTTCTAATTGTGAAAAACTAGGACATATAGCTAGAGATTGCAAAATATCAAAAAACTCAAAAAAGAAATAAATATCAGAAATAAAAATAAAAAATACAGAATATATGTAGATAGATTATATAAATTATGAATTGGAAAGTGAAGATAGAATATATGAAATTTTGAAAAATGAAACAGATAACGAAATGGATAGTGAATTAGATAAATAAAATAACTGAAGAAGAAATAAAAATGAACCAAATAACTGAAGAAGATATAAAAATAATAACAAAGGAAGAATATTTAAATGAAGAAGGAACAGATCAAAAAATAATATATTAATAATAATATATTTGACGAAATAAAAGGAAAAAAATTAGATTTAAGTGTAGAGAAAATATTTAAAATACCAACAATAAGAAATATATTTAGTAGAAAAAAGGAAGAATACTATGTAGTAAGCCAAAAAGAACATGTAATAGACTGTAGATATGCAAAAGGAAGAGGTAGTATACCATTAGTATCAAAAATAATAATTAGTAAAGAAATAAACGATATAAAAAGTAAAGGCCCAATAAAATATGTACACCTTGGAGGAATGGAAATATTGATAAAAGCATGTTTTAGAGAAGAAATAGATACACCAATAAAATTATATTTAGCAGATGATAGAATTATAAAACCTATAGAAAAAAGTATAATAACTGCCATAAAAGAAAATTTAATGTACCAAAAATTTAAATTTATAATAAGTGAGAATTATTCAGTAGCAATAACAGATAAAAATATAGATAAATCATTAGTATTATATTGGAAAATATCAGGAATAGAACTAACCCCAGAAAGTAAAATATTTACAGCGAGATGTAAAAATCTATACATATTAACAACAAAACATAAAATAGCAGGAAAAAATAAAATTAATAAAATACAAATAGAAAGTCCTTTTGAACAATTCGTAAAAACAATTGATAACAATGATTATAGTTACAAAGACATAGATATAGAAGAAGATTTAGAAATAATAAAAGATAGAATAAGTACAACAAAAAGAATAGCTCATGAAAAAAAAGAATCAACAAGCTCATAAAAAAGAACAAGTTATGAAACAACTTCAACAGTTAATTTAAATCAATATTACATAACAGGAACAATAAATGAAAAAGAATATTTAATACTCTTAAACACAGGACATGAAGAAAATTATATAGCAAAATATCTAGTAAAAAGTGAAGAAATAAAATCTAATAGTAATATATGCCCAGATCTACCAAGGAGTCTAATAAACATTAAAGATATAGCTGAAAAGGAAAAATAATAAGAGTTAGAAAAATAAAAATAGAATTTGAAACAAAGGAAGATATGCAAAAAGAAGACATAATATTAGGAATAAAATGAATAGAACAAGTAAAAACATACAATATAGAACATACACAATTATCTATAACATATAATAAAGAAAGATTATTAATAAAAAGAGCTTTGACATGATATGAAAATATATGTACTTGTAAAAATAATAGTAGAAAGATATTATAATAGGTATTATACACCTATGATAGATACATGAGCAGAAGCAAACTTATGTAGATACAACTGTTTACCAGAAAGTAAATGGGATAAATTAAAAATACCAATAGTAGTCAAAGGATTTAATAATGAAGGAAGCTTAATTACATATAAAGCAAAGAATTTAAAAATACAGATATAGGATAAAATAATAATGATAGAAGAAATCTATAATTATGAACTAACATCAAAAGATATGCTTTTAGGAATTCCATTTTTAGATAAATTATACCCACATATAATAACTAAAATAGATTGGTGGTTTACAACACCATGTAAACAAAAAGTAAGAGAAAAAAGAGTTATTAATAAAATAAGAAAGAAAATTGATTGGATAAAAGAAAGTGAAAAAATTACACAAAAGTTAGAAAACATCAACTTTGGAGTCAAGGTCAAATCCACAGGGAATAATGTGAGTGGAGATTAAACTAGTTTGAAACTAAAGCTATAAGTTGAATTTAAATAGATGAAACAAAAAGATAAAATGGGGGGTTTTTGATGATCAACAAATAATTGTTGGTCACTTTAGTTTCAGTGCTTGTAATCAAGAGTTTATGGAAAATTAGAATTATGTTCACTATGGGGTTTGGTACTTGACTGATGATAATAGTGATTCAAGATTCGCACGATTGGTAGGAAAAACATATTGTCTTTAGGGAAGTTATGCCTAAATGTCTCTCAACCTACTTAAGTATTTAATTACCTAATCCTCTCGGACTTAGGGAATTTATATTCACTGACCAGACTTCACCTCAGGTTAATTAACCTTGTTATAACGTCAATTATTAAACAAAGGGTTGGTAGCTTCCAAGTCCTTGTCAATAATTCACTTCCTACTATAGTTGATTTCTTATCTCAAGCAAATCAAAGAAGGTTCCATCTATCATTTTCTACTAACAGACAATAAATAAAACCTTAAAGTTATCAAGAAGTCCTATTACCTTTAGAATCTTGAACACTTAGTAATTTAGCAAGACCTAACACATAGATCCCATAATTCAGGTTAAAGGAATTAGCCACTCATAATGTAATAATTGATACAACATGTTGAATTCATAATTTGAAACATGAACGTACAGCAAGATGAATAGAAACGAGTGTTTCTCAAATTAGGTCAAAGCAGAAATCCCAAAATATTGATGATAATCTCTTCAAAGTTAATTGTAAACTTTTATCAAAAACTAAAGAGCGAACAAGTGAAGTTCAAGTCTAGAATGTCGAGTCCCAGCCAATATGTTCCGCCTCTCGATATGTTCAGCCTCCTTTAATAATTATAAAACCCTAACATATACTTTAAATAATTCATCCTAATTATGGAAACAATCACAGGTTTCAATAATTTCTCGAAAAGGTGTTGACATTTTGTGACACCTTATCAGGAGTCTGATGACTTATCACGGATGTCGTCAACACCTCTTCGCTTTTGACATTCACTACCTTAGGATGATGATGAAGCATGACAGCTTATCAAATCTTTGACGACTTATCACAGATGTCATCAATGATTTACTTTAGCTCTCATGTTTTGCGTTAGGCTAACGACGATCTTGATGGCTTGTCCAAACTATGATGACATATCAGACAATGCCGTCACTTCTCCACCTCAGCTCCCATGTTTTGTCTAAGGTAGACGGCAACTCTAACAGATTATCACAAGGTAGACGACTTATCACATGTCATCATCACTTCTTCCAACTGAATCCCATCCTCTGTTTAAGGTTGAAAATTAAGTTGATAACCTATCAGAGTGTTGACGACTAATCAGGAATGTCGTTAGCCACACTTCTCTTCTATTTTCTTCAGATTTCAACTCTTTTACTTCCATCATTGTTGGTTCTCTTGCCTCTAGACTTCTACTATAAAATCAAAGATAAAACAATTAAAAATGACAAAAGTTTCTTAAGACATTGTAATTATTCTCAGTTAAAAGTGTTAAATATGTTAGCATCTACTCACAGATCAGTACCTCTGTCTAAAATAATGGATAACAGAACACCATGTAATCTGACCAACTTTCTAATATAGAGTTTGGCATAATCCTTGGTTGAATAAGAGGTATGGAATAGAAGGAAATAAGATAATTTGGTCATCCTATCTGTAATGACCCATACTGAATTATGCTGGTGACGAGTATGAGGCAAACCCATCATAAAGTCCATGTTCACTTCTTCCTACTTCTTAGTAGAAATACTAAACTCTTGCATGGACCTACTAGGCTTCTGATGATCTATCTTAACCTACTGACATGTAGATCACTTAGCCGCAAACTCTGCAACATCTCTCTTTATCCCACTCCACCAATAGATCTCCCGTAAGTCGCGGTACATTGTAGTAGACCCTAGATGAATAGAGTAGTGTGCACCATGCACTTCTGCAAGAATTCGATGCCTCAAGTCATCTATACCTAGCACACAAAGACGACCCTGACAATGAAAAACACCATCTCCCCCTTGGAAGAAAACCTTCACTTTATGATCTTTGACTGATTCTTTCAACTTGATTAGACTGGGATATCTATCCTGCTTTTCCTTAACTTTAGAAACTAGAGATTATTCTCCGCTATTCTAAACACATATACTGCCTTCTGCTGAATCAACTAAGAGGACACCTAGTCGGGTAAGATAATGGACTTCCTAAGCTAACATCTTCTTACTATCCTCAATATGAGAAACACTATCCATAGATAGTCTACTGAGGGCATTGGCCACTACATTGGCCTTGCCCGGATGATAAAGGTCACTTATGTCATAATCTTTTAAGAGATCTAACCACCTCCTTTGACAAAGACTTAGATCTCTCTGAGAGAATGCGTACTAAAGGCCTTTATGATCTGTGAACACATCTACATGAACACCGTACAAGTAATGCCTCCAAATATTTAATGCAAAAACTATGGTTGCTAACTTAAGATCATGAGTCAGATAATTCTTTTCATGGGGTTTTAGCTGTATGGAGGTGTAGGCTATGACCTTACCATACTGCACGAGGACATAACCCAAACCTACTCTAGATGTATCATAGTATATGACAAACCCATCTGAACTATTTGGTAATGCTAGAACTGGAGCTGAAGTGACCCAAGCCTGCAAGTCCT
The DNA here is from genome assembly GCF_002878395.1 of Capsicum annuum. Taxonomy (NCBI): domain Eukaryota; kingdom Viridiplantae; phylum Streptophyta; class Magnoliopsida; order Solanales; family Solanaceae; genus Capsicum; species Capsicum annuum. The sequence goes on along the minus strand of NC_061111.1, from coordinate 101,713,431 downwards.
GAAAACTCTTCTCGCAAGGTTCTAACTGAGCACTGAAACTTGACTTTCTTCTGAGTTAATCTTGGCATAGGTATGCAATAGAAAAAAATCCCTCAAAAAACCATCTGTAATAGCGAGCCAAACCTAAGAAGCTCCTATTATTTAATGGAGATATAGGGTGAGGCCAGTTTCTTACTGTTTTGGTCTTTTGAAGATCAACTCTACTGCAATCACCGAAAATTATATGACCAAGAAATCCTACTGACCTTAGCTAAAATTCGCACTTACTGAATTTGGCAAAAAATTTATGATTTCTGAGTGTCTGCAATACTATTCTAAGATGGTCTGCATGATCACGCTCACTGCGGGAGTACACAAGGATGTCATCTATGAAGACTATGATGAACATGTCCAAGTACTGCTTGAACACATGATTTATCAAGTCCATGAAAATTGTTGGGCATTGTTAAGACCAAAGGACATAACTAAGAATTTGAAGTAACAGTACCGAATATGGAAGGCTATTTTTAGAATGTCACATTCTCTGACTCTGATATGATGATAGCCTGATCTGAGATCTATCTTGGAGAAATAGCTGGCACCCTGAAGTTGGTCAAATAAGTCATTAATTCTGGAAAGTGGATACTTGTTCTTGATCGTGACTTTATTGAGTTGATTGTAATCAATGCACATTCTAAAAGAACCATCTTTCTTTCACATGAATAAGACTGGTGCGCCCCACAGGGATACATTGGGCCTGGTGAATCCCTTATCTATGAGATCTTTCAACTGTTCTTTCAATTCTCTGAGTTCTACTAGTGCCATTATGTATGGCAAAATAGATATAGGCTGAGTATTTGGAAGAAGATCAATATCGAAGTCTATTTCCCTTTCAGGAGAAATTCCTGGAAGATCTTCTGGAAAGACATTAGAATATTTATTTACTACTGGTACTAATTCAAAGCTGGGAGTTTTGGAACTATAGTCCTTAATTCGAATAAGACTATAGACACATCTATTAGATATCATTTTTTGTGCCCGAAGGTAGGCAACAAACTGACCTCTGAAAACTAAAGTACAACCTCTGCACTCTAGGATAGGTTAATTCAGAAATTGATACTAGATAATTTTGTTTCTACAGTCGACTGTGGCATAGAAGCAATAAAGCCAATCCATGTCGAGAATGATATAAAAATTAGTCATCTCTAATTTGACTAAGTCTGTTGAAGTGACTTTCTGAGACACCATAACTGGACAGTTCCTGTATACCCCTCGGGCTATGATGGTTTTACCTACTGGGGTGGAAACTGAGAAAGGCTCTACTAGAATTTTAGGACTGACTCTAAAATCAACTGCTATTAAAGAGTAACAAAAGATAAAGAATCTCCTAGATATGGAAAAGCATAAACATAAAAATAAAATATATGTTACATACCAGTAACCACATTAGAAGAATTTTCTTGATCCTATCTAGACTGAAGAGCGTAGAGTCTATTTGGGCGTTGCCCACTAGTAGCACTAGAAGTTGCATTGTACTGGTTTGAGAGATTGGACTGAGCTGAGGAACAGTTACGCTGACCCTGAGGACCTGGCTAAGGATAATCTCTGAATCTGTCACCTAGATTGCCACATTCGAAGCAAATATGACTGCCATCTCTGTAAGTACCCTGATGGTGCTTACCATATGTTTGACAAAGAGAATAGGTTCGAGCACTTCTAACACTGCCCTGAGACTTAAAGCCTGGCACCCTATCTCTATTGCCATCTATGAATTTCAGCACTGGAGCACTGGATTAGAAAGGAGCTGGAACGGATGACTTTGGGTAAAACTAGAATGACTTCCACCCTCTGACTTAGGCTGAGTAAAGTTAAAACTACCTATCCTTGCCTTCTTATTTTCCGTCTCTCTCATCTTAATCTTCTGCTCTTCTATCTGTTGAGCATGGATCATAAGCCTAGCATGTCCATCTCACTAATCAACATCGCATATCTTCACTCATTAACCACACTATCAGTCACCCCAGAAATAAACTTACTTATCTTAGCCCTGTTGTCTGCTACTACATGAAGAGAGTATCTAGCTAGTTGAGTAAACTTACAAGAATACTCTTTCACTATCATGTTTCCCTGCCTGAGGTTGATAAATTCAAGCACCTTAGCTTTCATCAGCTCTAGAGAAAAGAATCTATCAAGAAAAGCAGTGGAAAAATCCTCCCACTATATAGTCCCTACATCACCATCCCTCTCTATTTTCCATGGTTTGAACCATGTGTGAGACACATCCTACAACTAATATACATCTAGCTCAGCACTCTCACTAGCTGACACCCCTATGATATTTGTAACCTTCTGAACTGGATCAAGAAATTCCTGAGGGTCCTTGTCTGATTTAGACCCAGTAAAGGATGGAGGATTCATTCAGGTAAAGTCCTGAATCCTGGCTGTTGTGGTGTTTGCCACTGGGTTGGCCAAAACGATAGATGTTTGTTCATTATGGGTAGCAACTGAGTTAGCAAGAGTAGTGAATGCAACTCTGAACTCTGCATGGGAGACCTGCTCGTCCAAGGGATCTTCTTAGACGGGCGGAGGGGCTGATTGATTTCCATTTCATCTCTTAGGAGTCTTGTTCTATAGAATAAAGGGATAAACAAATTAGATTGAGAGTTAAACTTGAGCTCATGCTCACTGGCATGACATAAATACTAAAAGGAAGGAAACTGTTCCTTAAACATATTATAACCTCCTGTACATAAATGTGGCACAGAACACACCCATGCACAAGACTCTACTAGATTCTATTTTTAGACTTTCTATGACACTATTGAACCAAAGGCTCTGGTACCAAGTTGTAATGCCCCAAATTTAATACCAGAAATGCTACATGGTGCCCATGATCCTAAAGAACAACAAGCTAACCCATGACTGATATCTGTAACTGATCAAGGCATACTAAACTAAATAAATACAAAATATAATTTGTAAGGTCGTAAGGTTCGAAAATGTAACATGTATGAAAAAACAATATTTGAACGGGGTATGGAAATATCCAAAACTGAAATAAACTCTCTGAACATACTATTGTCTGAAAGCCTCTAAATTGTCTAAAAACTTTGGAGTTGATAGAACATGTCCCCAACTAACTTCAAACTACTGAAAATAATGAAATAATCAAATAATAATATCCTCAAATGATGAGGACTCACTACTGACTCTGACTGCTAAAATTTGAATACTAGTGATGCTTTGGAGCTCGTGCTATTGAACCTATGTTATAAAAACACCATAGTGCAAATGCATTAGTATGATTGAATATACTGGTATACAAGTGAGGTATGCTAAATACAAAGGGTTCATATGCATGAACTAACTGACTGTATAACATAAACATGAGAATACCTTCATGAAAAAGTATTTAAAACTGAATACGTGATAATATTGACTACTGGGTCTGAATACTGATAACATGATTTACTAAAAACTGAGATAACTATTACTGAGTGGCTGTATCTGACAATCATAATTTGGATGGAACTAGCTAAGTTTTGTACTATGCTGAGTGACTATATCTGACAGCCCTAATATTTGAAGAACTATTTGAGTTTTATTACTGAAACTGGGTGACTATATCTGACAGTCTCAATTCTATAACTGAAATTGTAGGAGAATTCATCGAACTGACATGCCTTTTTTTCTAAATAGATCTAGGATCCAACCAGTAACCCCATTTGGAAGGGTGTCAATACCGCGCTACTGGTAATGAAAAACTGCGAGAAATCCCTCATCTAATAGGTACTCTAAGAAGAATGGTGGGACCCTTATATAACAGGTTAAGCCACCTCATCTACCCTCAACTAGCAAGTTTGATATCTTAACCTATGCTAGTCACATAGTTCTGGAGTGAAAGGATTTTTCTAATAATCACACCCTCTACTAATAGGTGAGTTCCCATCCTTGGGCTCACTCAGTGATGAATCCTACTCCCATCTGAATAGACACTGAACATGATTAACTAAACTGAACTGGTCTGAGTTCCGTTAACTTATGGAATACTATTGAGATTTGATAACTGACTGAGATTACTGAATTTTGCTAAGTCATGTAACTGACTGAATTCTATTGAGTTTTGAAACTGACTGAGAATACTGCTGATCATGGTGTGACTGAGATTTATCATAAAACTGATGTTGTATCTAGGCAGAAAGCTAAGTTTTCAGGTACAAGTACCCCCAGGACTCGATAGCATAAAACTGATAAGACATGACACTTCTTTAACACATAACCATGGTCAATAATTCATAGTACTATCATTGGGGTTTTTTATGAAGTATTTGCATACCACAATCTTTCACATGATTAAGAATGCATATAAACATGTCATAATTCCCTAATCCTAATCTCATGAGCATTTGATCAATCTATTACAAGGCATAACAATAGCATGGGAGTCATTTTGAATATAATGGTAACATGAATTCATCATTTAGGTTCTATTGAGTCATAATGCACAAGTATTATTCTCTTAGGCATTTTACTAAACACCTAGTATGCATAACTTAGGGATTAGGCATGATATCAAATTAATACCACATGATTCGCTAATTCAACTCAATTTCATAAATTTTAACCCACATACTAGCGTAGTTTCATGAACAACACATAAAGATTCCAACTTAGGGATCCTACAATAATAACTACATGAACATAATCAATCCACAACATAAGCATCATAATTCATAATTTAAAATTGGATTCTTGGGCTTCATGGATGAATGAAATCCATGAACGAACACTTGACATACCTTGGATGGAAAATTCTTGAAAACTAACGGTAGAATCTCTTGAATTTGAAGCTCCTATGAAAACCCTAGACTTGTTCTTGAGAGTATTTAAGAGTAAAAAAAATATTTTAGTGAAATAATGGCTGGATATCGTGTTACAGGCTTATATAGGGGTGGAAAATTTACCCCTTTTGCCCTTAAAAACATGGACAATTAATGACTAAAAACTGGACATCGACACAACTGGCCATTCGGCGTGTCGACCCAATGCATCATGCCATGATCGTGCCAAGCCTCAGTAGTTTCTATGGCAGTCCCTGTGACAATGTTAACCAATACGATAGGAAATGCGGAGTGCCAAAATCACGTTGGGGCACTATTTTGGGACACCAAACGTGGTCTAAACGAGGTCTGAAAAATCAAAAAACTTGTCCAAGAACACCTATTAACCTCTTTGATCATGAATTAACAAAAATATGGACCGTTAAAGTATATTAAGGTGTCGAAATGAGATTGCCAACTTTTGAAGGACAAAAATAAACAAAGTCTGAGAACTTAGCAAGAATATTCTAAGTATGGGACCCCCCCTTGACAAGCTTAAAGGACTGATTTAAGCTTATAAAATTTGCGAGGTATCACATAGTTATACAACTATTTTTGAGAAATTTTTAATTTTACCAAAGGTTCATTAAAGTTCTCTAAAATTGCACATCCCTTGTGCAAGTTATTTGAGAAAGAAGTGAAGTTTGTGTTTGATGATGTATGCCTAAAGTGATTTGAGTATGTGAAAGAGAAGTTGATTTCGATCCCTATTATTGTGTCACCCGATTAGTCGATGTCATTTAAGGTTTTATGTCATGATAGTGGAGTGATGCTAGGAGTTGACCTAGGCCAAAAGCAAGAGAATATCTTACATCCCAACTACTATGCTAGCAAAGCACTTAATCCTACATAGAAAAGTTATATTGTGATGAATAATAGTGGTTTATTGTGGTGTTTGTGTTCGAGAAATTTGTTTCTTATTAGCTTAACATGGAAGTTATTGTGCATATTAATGAGTGCGGAATTTACCACTCAGTGGCACTCAATATTTGTGCAAACTACCATGATTTAAATATATGAATGAGATAATATTGTTGTTTAATGCAATAATTTCCATATTTGGCAAGAATAAAAGTGATGAGAAGAAAAAGAAGAGGAGAAGTACTGATGGAAGACCTGAAGCAGAAAATCAGCCTCAGTTACCATGATCGTGATCTAAGGGTCGTGATCACAATTAGTCAAGCCAAGTTAAAGGGCCACGATTGCAGTGTTCTTACTGCATTCGCGGTAGCCACGATCGTAGACAAGCTCTAGCGATCCCTGCATAGAGGGAGTACAACATAGAGGCAGAGATATAAATTCATAGGGCCAACCCCATATTCTAGAAAAGGTCACAAAACCATTATTCATAGGATCTTTTATCCTTTATCTTCAACTTATATTAGTTGGAGGGTTTTGTAATTTTCTTGGAGCTTAGAGCTTAAACTTGTACTAATCTTTAGCTAAAATTACATTAGAATTATGTGAAGATTTGGCAAATTCCATTGAGGATTCGTGGAACTTAAAGTATGGTTTTCAATCTCTTTATTTTTCATGAATCTATTCGATGGAGCTCTTGGTCTATTTTTGTTAATTGTCTTTGTGATTTGCTAGCTCCTACTCTTGAGGTTATGTTTGAATAGAATGTAAGTGTGTGTGAGTTAAGATTATTAGCTTTAATTATTACTTAATGCTTTTGGGTTTCAAAATTACTTGATTATAAAATCGAATTTCTTGGTGAAAGCCTCAAAATCCCTAAACACCGCATCATTCTTGAAAGAGAGATGTGGGTAGTGTAGATCCTGCATCATACTTTTAAGAGAGATGTAGGTGACATGGGTATTTATGAACAATAAGATAGATAATAGTTATTCCCCTTTTAATTGTCTTAGAAATATAGATAAATTGTGGAATTGCTATATCTTGGGCATTATTCTAGAAATAGGGATGTTCAAATGAGGCTTTGTAATGATTAGTTTACCACACTCATGGGGTATTTTAAAGAATCAATGGGTAATAGTTCGGTACCTTGTTCAAATACTAGTATAAAAATGCCTAATAGTGCCTAACCAAGCATGCCTTAGCTATGATTTAAAGTTGATTTCCAAGTGCCCACATACTAGTTGCCTCGATTTGAAATTGATTTGAATTTGGAATATTGGATTGTTGGAACTGCTGGCTCGATTGGGCTTCTAATACTGCGATTGCGGTCATCAGGATTGCAATCGCGACATTATGATCATGTCTCAGGTTCTAAAATCATGCCATCTAAGGCTGAAATCCCAACCTAGTAAAAAACTCTACACTTTAAATTTTTATACAAACATCACCAAGTAACTTTCCCATGAGCTTTGGTGGACAACATGTCATAGTTTGTGCATGCAAATGTAAATGATTAATGTTGTTGTGTTGTTCCCTCATTTTTTAGGTTTACATCATGGAAAATTATGACCAAGATAGGTTTCTGACTGCAGAGTATCACAAACAATACTATGATGAGATTCCAAGGACAAAGCTGATTTTGGAAAGAGGCATCTGTTTGGAGAAGGTGACAAAAAAGCTTCTGGAATTTAATGATTGGCTCATTTCCATAAAGTGGAGATGTTTTCCTCCATATCCTTGCCAGGGAAATAAGCAGTGGGTATGGGAGTGCTATGATAATCTTAGTGTAGTATCTTTCACGAACCCAGTTATCAGGATCTAGGGAAAGAATATGCAGTTTGGGGAAAAGAAAATTAATGACTTATATGGGCTCCCAAATGTAGACATGGATGAATTTGAAGCAAAGGGATGTGATCTGAGTTGTTAGATGGATGAAAAGATATATCCTGGCAAGGAGGTTACCTGGGCGACACCCAAGAGGGGCATCGTGATGGCTGATTTCATTGATGAGCCCGAAATATGGTTAAACATTACCTATAACCAGATCTCTCATTGCACTTACCTGAGTGCAGTTAAAGATCTACACACCCGCATCTTTGCCGGAATATTAGATGACATTCCCTTGAATGTTGGTCGACTCATTTACTAAGACATGAAGTTCAGCAGGAACTGTGGTGGTATATATCTGTTATTTCAATCCCTGATTACTGAGCTTTGTAAGAAGGCAGGATTTATGGTGTAATATAGAGACACTTGGGTGCACCCTGATACCCCCATCTATTTTTGGAAAATTGGTGTGAGGACGCAATAGGTAAAAGCAAAAAGAGAAAGATCGACTTAGGCAAGTCGATAGTCGAGGATTTAGAGTCTTGTAGGATATCCACCACAACCCCTTTGATTATATTTTTGGTACGATGAGGTCCATTATATATATTGTGTCCAAGTTGCCTCAGAGTCCAGGAGATCCATCCACTATGCGTTATTCATATATGGCCTGATCAGATTATGAGAAGTATTTGTAGGACAAGAAGACATAGACAACTACCATTTCTTAGATTGAGAGGACCTACTCATCATTACAAGAGCCTCATATAGAGCTTTGGGAATCTCATAAGAAGATGTAAAAAAGAGATAAGAAGAGAGATAAGTTCTTTAGCAAGATGTGAAAGTGGGTAAAGGTCTTATGGAAGGCCCTAAAACCCCAAGATAGACTAACTTTTTCTAGAATAGAGAGTGATGATGAGGCTCTTTTTGAGTGGCCCAATTATGATACTGATGGAGAAGATGCAGATTCTACAGGCAAGAGCAGCTCTTGATGCGATTTCAGGGATTACCATTTTTTCCACTTGTGCTTTATTATTCATATAGTAAGGACACTACTAGTTTATTAGTTGGGGGTGAATGTCTCCACATGATTTCTTATTTGGGCCTATAGTATTTGGATTTATGGATATTTTGATGTTGTTTTGATGACATTTTGGATGATTTTCATTTTTATCTATGTTGTAATAGTCATTTGTGTTTTTGATTTCTACTTTATCTTTAGTTTGCTTGTGGTGATATCGGATGATCCTTTCCCTATGATAGATTAAATGGAGATATTCTTAAGGTAAAATCATTATGTTTTGGGTTTTGAGCCATGGATTCAAGGGAAGTTTCAGTACCTATAGCATCAAAGTTATAAATGCAAAGGAAATCTAAGTACATGTAGCATTTTGGTTTTGGGATCGCACTTATGCCTATGGTGAAGTCTGAGTAGCCATATGGTTTTCCCTTATGATAGCCATAATTTAAGACATTGGCTTGGTTTGATGCCGTAAATATCAACTTGTGTGTGGTGCAAATGTGAAGCAACCAACCTCCTACATCCTAATTTTTTTAAAAAAAAATCAAGGGCACAGATATGAGCGACTTTGTAATAATACATTACCTCTTTTTGTTACTTTAAAATTATGGCTTATGGTAGTTAGTAGATACTCCATTTTTTATCTAGTAGGAAGGGAAATTAAATCCCTTTGAGGAGTTTACATGCCATGTGTGGTGAGCTTATTTGTCTGAATCTCATGCATACTTATACCATCTAAAATTTTCCCCATTAGTCTCTCAAGGATAATTTTTATTATTCTTGGTTGGTGAAATAATCCTAGGCCATCTTTGTGAACATAGGAACCCACTTTAGCCAAAATAGCCTACCGATGCTTATAATGGTAAAATTAGTCACCCAATTTGATCCTTTAAGCATTTCTTTGGCAACCACGTTACGAACCTTGACCCATTAAAATTTTTGTCTTCTCTTGAACCCTATCCATCTTGAATATGAAAAAGAAAAGAAAATTGAGGCTAAATGTCTACGTTCGGTGTGGTAAGTTAGAAAGAGTTGACCTTGGGCCGTTATAGTAAAAGTGGATGCCTATGAGCTAAATAATGAAAAAGGTGAAAAAGAAAGGACTGGTGAAAACAAGAATGGGGCATATATTGCCAAAGAAATAAGTGAATTAAAGACAACTCTAAAAAGTTGGGTAAATCAATGTGGCTAAAATAGGCATGTGTGAAGTGTGAAAGTGAAAGAAGTGGTCCATGGTCAAAGAGTTAGATGGAAATAATGGTGTGATATATATTTTTAAGGAGGGTATACCACTTTGTTCCTAAGAGATATCCTACCAACCTCTAACCTACATTAAAATCTCAAAAAGCCCTTCAAGATCTCCTACCAAAGGTATTCATTTTAGTGGCAATTGAAAATAAAGGGAAGCCTTTGGCATGGTACTTGTTAGAATTGAGAATCCTTATGAGAGAGAGAGTTTTACACTCAAAATCCCTTGTTGCATATTTGATAATTTGGTGTGGGATTTTCCTTCTTGTGAGGAGGCATGTGAATAAATTAAGGTGGGTGAAATTGTTACCTTCCAAAAATTAAGGCAAATAGATTATAGTGGAGTTGAGATCGAATAGATGAATCACTTTTTGAGAGTTAGTGATTGTTGCATCGTTGTTCTTTAAAGTCTTTTCCATCCTTAAAAATTGCATTTTATGTTGAGGGGTTCCATGAGAATAGCTTTGCCCATGTTTGAAGAGGTAATTATGGTACTAATCAAGTTGAAGTCACTATGATCATTAGGTCATATAAATTGGACATAAATACACATTAGCTCATGTTAAGAGATAGTGTTTTTGGAGGATAAGCAAAACCTTAAGTTAGGGGTGTTGATGAGAGGTGAATTTACCACTCATTAGCATGCAATATTCGTACAAACAGCTATGACCTAAACGTGTGAATGGGAGAAAATTATAGTTTAATGCACTAATTTCCACATTCTGCAGGTATACAAGTGATGTGAAGAAAAGGTGTGGATTTAAGCTTAAAGGAACAAAAAGGAGAAAAGAAGTGCAGTTGGAAGACTAGAAGTAGAAAATCAATCTCAGTTGTTGCGGTCGCGGTCCATCAAGCCAGGTCAAAGAACAGCGATCACAGTGTTCTTACCAAAATCGTGGCCTAGAGAGAATAAAGGCCAGGGGAAGAAATGCAAATGCAAATGGCCAACCCCAATTCTCAAAAAGGGCTCAAAACCCTTATTGATAGGATTTTTATCCTTCATCTTCCACTTAGCTTAGTTGGAGGATTTTCTAATTTTCTTGGAGCTTAAAGCTTAAACTTGTACTAATCATGAGCTAAAATTACATTAGAGTAACTCCTAAGTGAAGATTTGGCAAATCCCATTGAGGATTCATGGAACTTAAAGTATGGTTTGCAATCTCTTTATTTTTCATGAATCTATTCGATGGAACTCTTGGTCTATTTTTGTTTATTGTCTTTTTAATTTTCTAGCTCCTCCTCATGGGGTTATGTTTGAATAAGGTGTAAGTGTATGTGGGTTGTGATTATTATCTTTAGTTATTAGTTAATGTTGTTGGGTTTCAAAAATACTTGATTATAAAATCGAATTTCTTGGTGAAAGCCTCAAATTCCCTAAACACTACATCATTCTTAAAAGAGTGATGTGGGTAATGTAGATCCCACATCATAATTTAAAGAGGGATGTAGGTGACATTGGTATTTATGAACAATAAGATAGATAATTGTTATTCCCTTTTAATAGTCTTATAAATAAGGATAAATTGTGGAATTTCTATATCTTGGGCATCATCCTAGAAATAGGGGCGTCTAATTGAGGATTGATAACACTCTACTTACACATCAATTTAAGTGTAAGGCGATCGTCATCAATATATTTAACCATCTTTGGAGTTGGAGTCAAATACATGAGGAACAATATGAGTGGTGATCAAATTAATTCAAAATGATAGATACAAGTTAAATTCTAACAAATGGTACAAAAAGATAAAATGAGGGAGATAGGTTCCTTCACTAATATTATTTTTGGAATTCTAGTATAAATCTGGGGCTATGAATAATTAGATTATAACAATTATGCACAGATCTTAGAATTATGCATTACTAAGAGAGTGACATGTGGGAGTTATTAATATAACATTAATTGAGTAAATCAATATGGGTAGGTTTGGTTATAGATTTTGATACTAGTCTTTTGATAAAACACAAAAGTTTCACCCATTGATTCTTTCGAATACCTAATAGTTGTGTTCAACAATTTGTAACTACAACCTGAATCTAGGCACCCCTATTTCTCAGATGATACCCATGGCATAGTCAACCTCACATTCACCCTTAGGTCTAAGATAGTGAAAATTTAGGAAACTACACATATAATTTTGTATCATTGCTTTGGCCTCGATATCACTCTTTTGAGGATGATCTAGGTTCCTAAAGTTCACCCAAAACCCTTCTTTCGAAGATGGCCTTGAACTTTCTAGAGCTTGGAGCTTTCACCCATCAAACCCATGTGGGTATTTGGATCTTTCACCCATCAAATCCCAACCAAAGTAGCATAGCAATGATAAAACCCATAAATATGAAATACCAAATAGATGCTAACAATAACAACCCACACGCACTTTAACCCCTATTCACACTTAACCCCTAAGAGGGAGATTTAGCTACACATAAGATAAATAAGCATAGATATACCCATAATCTCTATTGAAAAGACTTGTTAAAGATCTAAGTGAATTTTACTTCAAATTTCGCTCTCCCACAATTTTAACAATAGAAGTGAGCAAATCTTCAACTTAGAAAGTCTCCAATGTATTCTTCACCCAAAATTTATACAATATTTTCTTCTCCAAAAATTAAGGCTATGAAGTCTAAAGCTCAACCTAAATATTGGGGAAGATGGAATTCTTGTCCAATGAATAATGCTTAGGGTTTTAGTCCTCTTTTGTCAAATTTTGGGATCAGCCACGTGCATTTCTAGTTTTTCTATTAGGATGCAGTCTTCTGCTAAGCCGCGATTAGATGTGTGTGTCCGCGACCGCAATTATCTTTAATGATTATGGTTGCTTTACTTCTATTTGATTGTCACAACCACGGTCACCAAACCGCAACTACGGTAGCTAAAGCCTATTCCTGCTCAAAGTCTGTAATTGTACTTTCTTTCCCCCTTTTGATCATTTCATGCTCCAATCCATATATTCCTATCTTTTCAACTCTATAACTTCAAAGAGTGGACATTAGAGAATTTACTCATGAATATGTCTCATTTATTCATTTAAAATAAGATAATATACATAAATGTGTAGTGAGTGGTAAAATCACCACTCATGAACACCCCCAACTTAAAGCATTTGCTTGTCCTCAAGCAACACTACCTCTTACCATGAGACACAATCCTTTATGTCCAAACTTTATACCCTAAAGGCCATGATGACTTCAATTTTAGTTGCAACTACAAGTAGTTTTTTTCACAAATGCTAGGCTAATTTCACCACACCCCTCGTCATAAGATTCTCTATCAAAAGATGCATAATATTTTAAAGATAAACTAAGCAACAACAATCAATACTCTAGAGGTGGATCCTTTTTACCATAATTAAGCTATACCCCATTTGCCTCATTGCTCAGGAAGTGACAAAAATCACCTACCTCAACTTATTCGCATGCCATCCTCACAAGAAAGAGAATTCCAACATACCAAACTACCAACTATGTAATAAGGTATTTTAAGTGTACAAACTCTCTCTAGCAATAGAAATCTCAATGCAACAAGTGTCATACCATAGTCTTGCCCATATTTCAATCGCCAGTACAAAGAAATTAAATGGTTGGATATATCAAAGGACTTTCTAAGCTTGTAATGTAGGTATGGGTTAGGGTAGGATACCATTTAGGAACAACATGGATACAACCTTCCTTGAACGTCTACATCGCCCTTGACAATTCTACCTTTTTCAACTAATTCCCTCTTCTTTGTTTTCTTTCTTTTCTTATTCCCGTATTTCACTTCCTTTGTTCACCACTTTTTCTTTCATTTCTTTTTCTTGTGACTTATGTGCAATTCATTCCTTAGTTGGATCCTTTCTCTCTCTCTTTTTTTAAACATTTGTTTTAAGCACTTAGGTATATTGTCCATTTGACTAATACTTTGTGGCTCCAACTTCCTTCCATCAACTTTATCACCACCAACTTAGGATCTTAGCCTCAAGTTGTATTTTCAAGTTCAATAAGGGTATGGTTCAAAAGATGGATAAAAAGAATGGTTCACGTCTTGTAATACATTTTAAAAAAAAAGGTCCACAAGCTCAAAGTGGTTAACTAGGGATTATATTCATGCTTGAGTAGGCTTTTTAGGCTAGACTGGGTTTCCAAAATCACAAAGGTGGCCTATAATCATTTCTCCAACCAAATACAATCAATCATTTGCTTTGAAAGAAAAATGTGGCAAGTTCTAAATAACACAAGTGTACAAGAGATGAATGCAAAAACCTCATCACATGGCATGCAAAAACTCGCCAAGGAGTCTTAATTGTCCCTTCCATGAAACAATATTGGAGTATCTAACATAACTTACAAGTCAAAAAACTTATGGACCCACAAAAAGCAAAAAAGATTTGTTATAAAGTTACTCACGTCCATGCCCTCGATTTTTGAAAAATTTTGACGGAAAAGGGTGTTTTTTTTTGCAATACCACTAGAATAATTTGTTAAACTATGTCTACAACCGAAGCCTTAGTCCCATATTCATGTGTAAAAATAGGAAAATCAACCACATGGCTACTCAGAATTTGCCAATGGTGCAAAATCTGATCCCATGTCTGCACTTTATAATGCCACATGTACTTAGACTTCCCTTATATTCTTTACATTTATGCTACGGGTACTCATAATTCCTCTTCATATATGCATCAAACCTAACATTCTTTAACCTTAAGAATGTCGTTACTTAATCCATCATAGGACAAAGCTATTCATGCATTAACAAGATCAAAATAAAATTAAATTACAAGAACACTAAAATTAAAATAAAAGCATGATAAGCCATAAAACGTGGAAACTATCAGAGTACCCAAAAATGTAGCATCTTAAAAAAAATAGTGTCTAGAGTGTTATCCCAACATAATATAAAAAGATATATCCAGCAACGTATCACCCAAATAATATAGATCCAGGGGCATACCCAGCTAAAAGGAATACGGTGCAAGAAAGCAAGAGTAAGAGGGTCTCCCGGTATCTACATCAAGAGCTATCTTTCCTTTCTCACTTGGCATCACCAACACCTGCATCATCACTGACCACTCTACAGGTGCCTCATCCTCACTATCTAATCTCAGTGAAGGTATTGGATGGTTGGGTTTGAGCACCTTGAATATGCCTTTCAACAGCTTTCTCAAAAAATTATCGCTCTTCTTTTATCTCTTCACCATCTTATCATGTTGGTTGTTGAGGTTCTATGCAAAGCAACAAAGGATGAATAAGCTCTCTCCAAATGGGTGACAATGGCTCCCTTTTTGTCTTGCTCTTCTCTGTATCTCTTATAGTCTAACTGGGATATGTATGAGTGACGAGCAGCAGAGAACTCTCCTGGTCCCTAAGGTAGTATGAACAATATTTCCCTCACCCCTGCATCTAAATAGATATAGCATCAAAGGTAGTGACTGATGAGGGTTTGCATAACTCTATGACCTCTTGGACTGATTTACTCGAGTCCATCTTCTTCTTCTTACTCTGACCTGGTCCATCTTCGCCTTTAAATTTGAGTGGATAGATGAGGGATCCAAGGCGCACCCAAGTGTCTGTGTCATACTCCTCCACTTTCACTCTCCTACATGATTCAATAATATGGGAAGGAAAGAGAAAATGAGTACCTCCCTGGTTTTTGAAATACCGCTACTCTGTGAAACCATCCATATTCAGAGTAATGCCAGATAAGATGTAGGATACCATCCGAGCATTCATGTCTGTGATAATAGTCATGTAAGTCCATGGTGAGACTCTACTACAGATGATGTTCAGCCATAGCCTGGCTTCAGCCGTGAAGTCCTTTATCAGAATATCTCACTTAGTGGTGGCCCATGGGACTTCTTTTCCAGGACGTAAGATATCATCCATCCAAGTCCCTGGCTTGTATCCCTTGGCCTGAAACTCCTCTATGTCATCATTTGAAAGGCCATCCACTCTATTCATTTCCTCTGCTATGAAGTGCACTTGTTTTTCCTAAATTTTTAATATTTGGTTTGCGAGGGAGCCTACACAGAGGTTTGTGTAGAATTCACACACCCATTGCTCATTATCAAGGAATGATTCAGGGGAAAAACACATCTACATGGTTGTAATAAGCCTGACATGGAATTCTAGGAACATCTCTTCCATTTTGTCTAGGCTGATACCCCTTTCCGGGAGTATCTTTATTCTATAAAAATCTATATCATACTGGTATTGGCATTCTATGGACATGAATTTGGTTTTGTTGAAGTCTCCCATTTTAGAGTAACATAAAACCTATAAGAAATGTACTTCAGGCCAATATTAGAATTATCAAACCAAAATTATGCTAGAACAAACAAAAAACTCATGATGTAGCATTATTAAAGGTTTCGAGGGAAGCTAAGGATCTACAAAGATTTTTATGTCTTCTAGAACCATCCCTCAGGTAGGATAATTGGGGGCTTTAACTGTGATCATGGTGATGTGACCACGACCATTGGAACCGAGATAACGGTACTTGAGTCTGATTTGACAAATTTGGCACATTACTTCAAAATGCAATTTTAAACCCAATATTTTGTTTCGACTAGACATAACATCATTATAAAAAAAGAATTTCAATCTTAGAGTGTGTGAGAACAACCCCAAAAATAAAGAAATTTAACATTGATTTCATAGGGAATTTTTAATCGCATGCATGGTATACAAGTCTATTTAAGCAATTTAACGCTTAATTTTGGATACTCAAGACTTCCCCAATAGTGTGTACACTATCTGCAATTTCTAACCACAACACAATGACAACTAGGCATGAATTTGGTAACACAAATTATTTCCAAGCCTTTTTATACTGTACGAGTTCAAAACATGCAATTATATCAAAATAACGGGAGTTGAGATGACTTACCAAGTTAGATGATGCTATTGGAATGATATGCCACTCTGATTTGCAATGGAATGCCAAAAATAAGAGAGGATTTTAAGAGAAATTAAGTGAGGGCATGGGAAATTGGGTATTCGGATTGTCTTTTGAACTGAATTAACCATGGTTGCGATCCCAATTTCATGATTGCAGTCATGTGGCTTTTGATATTGCAGTGGCGTGGACTGCGGTTATGATAACTAAGACCAAATAACTTGGTCTTCTGTATTTCTTACTTCGTCCAAACTTGCCAATTTCACTGGTTTTTTTGCAACTTCAATCAAAATTCCTTGTGGCACCACATTGTACGGATTATGCATGCACAAAAATAAAAACCAAAATCTACCCTAGAACGTATAAAAAAAAGAACACGTTCCACTTTTCATGGTGCGATGGGGTGCCACCCATCGAGCTCTTAGTTTAACATCCCAGTACGATGCCTCCAATTCTTTCCTTTATGTCTCCACTTAGAAAATTTGAATTTCCATCCTAACTTTTGTTTAATATGGAATGAGTGGCAGAGGGGTAAAAAACTCAATTCTTCCAAGATAAAACTTGAAAGAGGTGGTAAAATGGTAAGAAAGGTTCGATCTTACCATTTTAAAGACTTGAACCTTTTACCCAACTTCGCATCGTTCTTCTGGATTGGCTCCATGGGTAAATGAATGTTCATCGATAGGCTATTCCTTGTAAATCAGAAATTGAGTTCCTTGTCCATTGATGGATGGGGTTCTATGTGCTCCCATGGAATGACAAACTCCAAAATATAAGAGTCGGACTTTACCTCCCCACAATCCTCTATTTGCCCAAAAAGATGGATCCTCATCATATCCTCCATGCCTAATGTTGAAAAGTGGGTTGAACGAGGCCCAACACCTAACTTTGGTTTAGCCTCCACCGAAGCATTGTCTCCCCAAAATGAACTAGAGTCATTATAAGAGGTTCACATTAATTGTTCATTTGACTTTATTACCATTTCTTTTATTTTGGCTTCTTCCATCTCGTATGATTTGGATTGTTCGGAAGTGGTCGAGGATTCCTCGCTAATAAGCTCATCATCATTTCTTGGTTTCTCTTCTTGTCATACTTCTTCTGGAGTAATAGGCATGAAAATAATGGTTCAAAGCTTTTCTTCTTCACCCATTACCTCTTTCTTGACACTTGTCCATTCTTGATGTATGTGTTCTAGGCCCTCCTACGTTGCATC
Organism: Capsicum annuum; assembly: GCF_002878395.1. NCBI lineage: Eukaryota > Viridiplantae > Streptophyta > Magnoliopsida > Solanales > Solanaceae > Capsicum > Capsicum annuum. Next base: position 101,695,522 of record NC_061111.1, on the reverse strand, counting down.
CAAACAATCCAAAATGGCTATAACAATGGGTCACAACTATTGGACTCGGTATCTTGCTCTTCCTTCTTCTCTTCATCATACCTATCTATCTCATACAAAGGACTTGCAACTCATTAGTATAATGGGGGGAGGGGCACTTGGACAATCACTAAAATGTCTATCTCGACTAATATATAAATAGCACCTACACTCCTTATAGGATTAAGATGGTGAATCCATCTCTCTCGAAGGATCATAGTTGCAATCTCTTATAAAGTGTGGTACGTCATAATATGGACATGGATCATCAAGACAATACTTCCAACTACCACCATCATATTTTTTAGAAGATGCCATAAAGAAAAGTAAAATAAAATGAAATGCTACCTACAAAAGAAAATCACAAACAAATATATACAAGCTTGAATTTACGCAAATAACTAAAATTCCAAACTAACTTAATATGGAAAATTATTTCCTGGCATTGGTGCCAGTTTTTATAACACTCAACTTACACATCAATTTAACTGCAAGGCTATCCTCGTCAATATATTTACCCAACTTGGGAGTCGGGTCGAATTTATGAGGTACAATATGAGTGGCAATCAAATTAATTCAAAATGATAGATATAAGTTACATTCAAACAAATGGTACAAAAATATAAAATGGGGGAGATAGGTTCCTACACTAATGTTTCTTTTTGGGTTTTTCTAGTATAAATTAGTGTCTACGAATAATTATAGTTTAGCAATTATGCACGGATCTTCGGATTTTGCATTACTAAGGGAGTGACATGTGAGAGTTATTAACCAAACTTTCACCCATTTATACTTTTGAATACCTAATAGGTATGTTCAACAATTTGTAACCACAACAGCAATCTAGGCATCCCTATTTCTAGAATGATACCCATGGCATAGTAAACCTCACATTCACCCTTATGTCTAAGATAGTGAAAATTAAGCAAACTACACATATAATTATTTATAATTGCTTTGGTCTACATATTCCTCTTTTGAGGATGATATGGGTTCCTAAAGTTTACCCAAAACCCTTCTTTCGAAGATAGCCTTGAACTTTCTAGATCTTGGTGCTTTCACCCATCAAATACATGTGGGTATTTGGAGCCTTCAACTATAACATCCTAACCAAAGTAGCATAGCATTGATAAAACCCATAAACTTGAATTACCAAATAGATGGTAACAATAACAACCCATACACACTTTAACCCTTATTCACAAATAACCCTAAGAGGGAGATATAGCTATACATAATATCAATAAGCATAGATATATCCATAATCTCCATTGAAATGACTTGTTGAAGATATAAATGAATGTTACTTTAAACTTGGCTCTCCCATAATATTAAAAATAGAAGTGAGTAAATATTGCACTTAGAAAGTCTCTAAAGGATTCTTCACCTAAATTTATACAATATTTTATTCTCCAAAAATTGAAACTATGAATTCTAAAGCTAAACCTAAAAACTGGGGAAGATGGAATTCTTGTTCAATGAATAATTATTAGGGTTTTAGTCCTCTTTTGTCAAATTTTAGGATCAGCCACATGCATTTCCAGTTTTGCCCTTGGGCTACAATCTTCAGGTAAGCCTCGATCGCGTGTGTGTGTATGAAACTGTGGTTATATGATCGCAATTATGTTTACTAACCGCGGTTTCTTGACTTTTGTTTAACAACCACGACCGCGATCACTAGATCATTATTGCAGTAACAGAGGCCAGTTCCTTCTCGAAGTCTGCAATTGCACTTTCTTTCTCACTTTTGATTATCTCATGCTCCATTCCATATATTTCTATATTTTAAACTCTATACATGTAAAGAGTGGATATTAGTCCATTTACTCATGAATATGTCTGATTTATTCATTTAAAATAATGTAACGTACATGAATGTTTAGTGATATTGAGTGGTAAAATAACCACTCATAAAGCATTTGTGATGGTTAGTTAACCACAACCACAAGGTATGTGAAAGAATCCATGGGTTATAGTTCGGTATCTTGTTCAAATACTAGCATCACAATCCCTAACCGAGCCTACCCAAGCATGTCTTAGCTAAGATTTGAAGTTAATTTTCACGTACCCTTACACTAGTGTCCTATAGTAAATCATAGCGCCAATATCCATTTCTAATTGATTACACTTTAATTATTCTTAGTCTCTAATTATTCCTTTAGAGGCGTAAGAATTGTCTCACACTTTTGAAAATATTCAAAATCCCCCAAAATATCTGTATAATATATTTGAATTTAGCAGGTATTTTAATTTCAAACTTATTTAATCCACACTCACATTGTTCCTTGTGGATTCAACCCCGACTCAAAGTTGGGTAATTATATTGATAATGACCACCTTGCACTTAAATTGACACAAAAGTTGAGAGTTATCAAAAATAATGTCGTTGTTGGGGAAAATTTTGGCATATTGAGTTAGTTTGGAATTTTATCTTATTTTCTTGAATTCAAACATGTAAACATTTGTTTATGATTTTCTTTTATTTCCTTCATTAGGTTTATTTTTGTTTTTGTTTACTTGTCACTTTGGCATCTTTGAATGATTGTGAGTATGGTGGTTGGAAATCTTATCTTGATGATCCATGTCCATACTGTGATGGACACCACTTTTCACGAGACTGTTATATGCTCTCCAGAAAGAGATGTGTCCATCATCTCGATCCTATTGGGAGTATGAATTTTCTTTGTGTAGTGGTCGGGATGGACATTGGATTAATTTCCCAAATGCCCCCTCCTTTCATTATGCTAACAAAAATGCGAGTTCTTTTTATCAGTTTGATATGTCTCATGATGGGATAAAGAAAGAACAATGTGCCCGCTTCAATGGTGTCAAAGCAATGCTTCAAACATTTTTGGATCGGGTAACTACAATGAAAGAGGATATGTATCAAATTCATTAATCCTATGAGGCTTTCAGAAGGAAGATTAACAAGATAGATGGAATGGGTAAGGAGACCAATCTTTTAAATACTATGAATATGTCACTCTTCAAACAAGGTTGTTCAAAAAGAGATATCAAGTCACGTGGTTGATAGTGACCTTGATATCGAAGAATCATTGGTAATTTTCCAACTAACCGAACCAAAACTAATAAAGGATTCCAAATTTGAGGAAGTTGTACTATAGTCCAATGAAGAATCTAAGCAAATCATTTATGAAGGCTCTAGTTTACTTCCTGGTGAAAATTTCAAGAAGAATGAAACATCACAATTAGGAAGACAGCCTCATTCAAACCATTTTTCAACTTTATATTTGAAGGATGTGATGAAAGTCCAACCACACGAGAAAATGATGAACATTGGAGATAAGGAGCAACATCCTTACATTTTGTAATTTGTCTTTCCAAAGGGAAAAAATAAATCCCTCACTTAAAGGCCAATAAATGCAAATTTTGATTTTTAATAGGTACATTTTTTAAGATCTCAGTAGTACCCTATGAGCCTACTCAAAAGTTTTGTGTGAAGTTGGGTAAAAGATTCAATGTTTTAAAATGGCGAGATAGAGGCATCACAAATATCCCCTAAACTCTATTTAGTCTCATTTTTGAAGTTTTAAATCTTTGCCCAACTTTCGCTCAATACATAATGGATGCAAGGTAGGACGTCGATTAAAATCTTCTGAGTGGAGACATAAAGGATTGTTGAAGAGGTGTCGTGCCACAACATTAAATTAGGCTCTTTATGGGAGGTGGCCCATCATCTGACAAAAGTGGCTCGTATCCTTTCTTTTTAAGTTAGCAGCGTAGATTTTTGTATCATCGATTAATCCATGTATTTATGGCACTATTGGGGGTGTTGAATGAGTTTGAGATGAGGAAAGTGTGATCTTTTTTATGTATTGGATTGAACAGGGGAAAATAGAGGTGCATAAATGCCCTCAGTTGTTATGATCGCAGTCCCCATGTCACGATCGCGGTGTGTGTTTACGATTGCAGTCGTATCATCTTGAAAAGACCTTTGGAATGCCCATTCCCTCACACTCCCATTTCAAAGTCTCTCTCAAAAATTACACACCCGAGGTCACATTCTGGACACCCAAAAGCATCATAGAATTTTTTTTCAATCATCACTCCGGCAATTCCTTTAAAATCATGTTTTAATTGTTGATTAGGCCATAGAAATGCATGTTATAGTAGAGGCATAAAACTAGGTATTTCATTATTGAATCTTTATTGAAATGAACTTATGTGGTGGTTAGTTTATAGAATATTTTGTGCACACACATGGGGAAGTCTTAAGTACCCAAATTATGTGAGAAATTGAGTAATGTACGGAGAGCACCTAGAGCTCGATCAAATTCCCAAACGATTCAATAACTAGTTATTTTTGTGTTGTGGGGGCATGGTCGAGTACTTACAAATAATGTTCAATATTCTTAATGATTACTTATTATTTTGGCCCTAAATTTAGGATATTGGATTGTTGGAACTGCTAGCTCGATTTGACCTCCAATACTATGATCGAGGTCAGTGAGATTATGATTATGGCACTATTGTCACATCTTAGGGACCATGATCACAACATCTGAAGCTGAAACCCCAGCCTGGTCAAAAATTGTGCACTTTAATTTTTTGTCCAAACACCACCAAGTAACTATCCCATGAACTTTAGTGGACAACATAGCCTAGTGTGTGCATGAAAATGTCAATGATCAATGTTGGTGTGTTTTTCCTATGTTTTTCAGGTTTACAACATGGAAAATTATGATGAAAATAGGTTCATAACTGCACAGTGTCATCACCAATACTAAGATGAGCTTCCAAGGACAAAGCTTCTTTCGGAAAAGGGCATCAGTTTAGAGAAGGTGCTGAAAAAGCTTTTAACATTTCATGATAGGGTTATAGCCATAGGGTGAAGATGTTTTGCTATAGATTATTGCCTGGAAAATAAGCAGTGGGTCTAAGAGTTCTACACTAATATTAGTGTATTATTTTTTACGAACCCAGTCATCAGGATCTGCTGAAAGAATATGCAGTTTGGGGTGGAGCAAATTAATGTCCTACACGGGCTCTAAAATGTATACATGGATGAATTTGATACCAAAGTATATGAGCTGGGAAGTTGGATGGATGAAAATCTATGCCCTGGATAGGAGGTTCCTTGGACGACAACCAAGAGAGGCATCTGGATAAATAATTTCACTATTTTGGCCCGAATATGGATAAACATCATTTGTAGTTGGATGTCTCCTTGCACTCACATAACTGCAATTACAGATCTTTGTGTCTGCATGGTAGCCTTCTCATTAGATGACATTCCTTTGAATGTTCTTTGACTAATCATCTAATATATAAAGTTCTACAGGAACCATAATAGTATGCATCTCTTATTCCCATCTCTAATTACTGATCATTGATAAAGGTAGGAGTTGTGGTGTACTCTTGACACACTTGGGTGTGCCTCAACACCTCCATCTATCCTTTGAGAATTTGGGGTGAGGGAACACCAAGAAAAAAAAAATCGACTTAGGTAAGTCAATAGTTGAGGATTCAGAGTCTTGCAGGCCATCCACTACCAACCCCTTTGATGATATTTCTAGTAAGATAAGGATAATTAAGGAGATCATTTTCGTGTTATCTCAGGGGCTAGGAGAGCCATCCACTATCTTTCATTCATATGTGTCACGGTCAGATTATAAGAATTATTTGGAGGACCAGCAGATACAAGAGTATACATGGAAGAGTCTCATAGGTATATTCAATACTACCATGAGAAGACACAAAAAAGAGAGAATATGAGAGATAAGTTCTTTAGTAATATATGGAAGGGGGTAAAGGGCATGTGGCAGGTCTTGAAACTCAGAGACAGACTACCTTTTTCTAGAGTGGAGAAAAATGATAAGGCACCTACTGAGTGGTTTAGTTCTGATGCTAATAGAGATAATACAGAGTCTACGGGTGAGAGCATCTCTTGGTGCGATTCCATGGAGCACCCTTATCTATATTTATGATTTGTTGTTCATGTAGTGAGAATAATGCTAGATTGATGAGGGTGCATGTCTCTACATCATTTCTGATTTGGGCTTTTAGTAGTTAGATTTATGGATAATTTTATGTTGTTTTGATGACATTTTGGATAATTTTAATTCTAATCTAGATTTTAATAGTCATTTTTGTTTTAGATTTTTACTTTATCTTTAATTTTCTTGTAGAGATATCAGACGAGCTTTTCCTTATGATAGATTGAGTGACAACAATCTTATAGGAAAATTATTTTGATTAGGTTTTGAGTTATGGATACAGTGGAAATCTGAGTACCCATAGCATCAAAATTATAAATGCAAGGGAAATCTAAGTAGCAGTAGAGTTTTGGTTTTGGGATCACACTTATGCCTATGGTAAAGTCTGAGTAGCAATAACATTTTCCCATACAAAAGCCATAATGTGAGACGTTGGGTTGGTTTTTTTAACCATAAATAGCAACTTGTGCATGGTGAAAATGGGAGGCAACCAACCCCCTCCGTCATAAATTTTTTTTCAAAAATCAAAGGCACGGATGTGAGCGACTTTGTAACAATACTTTACCTCTTTTTGTGATACTAATATTTTGGCTTATGGTAGTTGATAGATACTGTATTTTCTCTCTAGTAGAAAGGGCAATTGATCCCATTTGAGGAGTTTTCATGCTATGTGAGGTGAGATTATTTGTCTAAGTCTCATGCATACTTGTACCATCTAGAACTTGCCCCATTAGGCTCTCAAGGCTAATTTTGACTATCCTTAGTTGGTGAAATGATCCTAGGCCATTTTTGTGAATATAGGAACCCACTTTAGACTAAATAACCTACCCATGCTTATAATAGTGCCCTTAGTCACCCGATTTGAGCCTTCAACCCTTTCTTTGGCAACCACATTACAAACTTTGATTCATTTAAAGTTTTGTCCTATGTTTAACCTTATCCTCCTTAAATATAAAAAAGAAAAGAAAAGTAAGGCTAAATGCCTAAGTTTGGAGAGGTAAGTTAGAAAGAATTGACTTTAGTCCAAGGTAGTAAAAGTGAATGCCTATGAGATAAACAATAAAAAAAAGTGAAAAAGAAAGGAATGTTGAAAAGAAGTATGATGCATAGATTGCAAAAGAAATATGTGAATGAAAGATGCCTCCAAAAAGTTGGGTAAATCAAGGTGGCTAAAATATCCATGAGTAAGGTGTGAAAGCAAAAGAAGTAGTCCACGATCAAAGAGTTGGCTATAAATAATAGTGTGATGTAGATACTCAAGGAGTGTATACCATTTTATTCCTAAATGATATCCTACCCTACCGTGAACCTACATAATAAGTACAAAAAGCCCTTTGAGATCTCCAACCAAGTGTATTCATTGTAGTGATGATTAAAAATAAGGGCAAGCCTATGGCTTGGTACTTGTTGTCTTTGAGAATCCCTGTTAGTGAGAGAGTTTTACACTCAAAATACCTTTTTTCATATTTGATTATTTGGGGTGAGATTTTATTTCTTGTGAGGAGTCATGTGAAAAAATTAAGGTGGGTAAAATCATCACCTTCTAAAAAATAAGGCAAATCGAGTATAGTAGAGTTGAGATCAAATAGGTGAGTAACTTCTTGAGAGTTAGTGATTGTTGCATTGTTGTTCTTTAAAGTCTTTTGCATCCTTGAAAATTGCATTTCATGTTAAGGGGCATAATGAGAATAGCTTTGCCCATGCTTGAAGAGCTAATTATAGTAGTAATCAAGTTTATGTCTTATGATCATTGGGATATATCAATTGGGTATAAATGTGCATGTCTCATGGTAAGAGATAGCATTGCTTGAGGACAAGCCAAGCCTTAAGTCGGGGTTATTGATGAATGGTGAATTTATCACTTATTGGCATTTAACACTCGTGCAAACTACCATGATTTAAATGTGTGAATGAGACAAATTTGTGGATTAATGCACTAATTTCCATATTTTATAGGAATACAAGTGATGAGAAGGAAAGATGTGGATTTGAAATAAAAAGGATCAAAAAGGAGAAAAGAAGTGCAGCTGGAAGACTTAAACCAGAAAATCAGCCTCAGTTACGACTATCGCGGTCTGAGGGTCGCGATTGTATTCAATCAATCCAAGGAAATGGGCTATGATCATGGTGTTCCTACCGCGATCGTGGACTAGCGGGAATACAACACAAGGGCAGTGATACGACCGACCCTAATTCTAAAAAAGGGCTTAAAACCCATATTTATAGGATATTTTATCGTTCATATTCAACTTAGCATAGTGTAACTTGAGATAAAATTACATTAGAGTAACTCCTAAGTAAAGATTTTTTGAATCCCAATAAGGATTTGTGGAACTTAAAGTGTGATTTGCAATCTCTTTATTTTTCATGAATCTATTTGATGGAACTGTAGGTCTTTTTTTTCTTATTGCCTTTATGATTTGCTAGCTCTACCTCTTGGGGTTATGTTTTAACGGGTGTAAGGTTGTGTGGGTGTAACACCCCGTATTCAAGTATGGGTATTGGCGTATTCAAGTACGTGTATTGGTCTTATTTATATTGAATTAATTTTTTTATTTTATTTATACCGAAATTTGCCCGTTGATGGTTCCATGCGAAGGTTATTGAATAAGCTTTCCAACGATATAAATATTTTCAAAAATGGATAGGTTTCGGATATAATCGAGCACGTTCAAAACTATAAAACGGTTGCCGGGATATTTGAGAATAGTAAATGTGCAGGAAAATTTTCTGTACACAAACTACTGAGGCCAGCCAAATTTTTGGGTCAACTTCGAATGATCATAAATCGCTTAATATAATGAACTGGGAGAGCTACGACCTATGAAAACAAAGATCATTGAGTCTTATTTCTAGTGCAATTGGTTCCATCCAAATCTAACGTCTAAGTAAGGAGTTATACTCGTTTTACTTCAGCCTATCAAAATAGATTTCTAGGGTCAACTTCAAACGACCATAACTCCTTGTACAGGACGAACGAACTGGGTGGCCTACTTTATATGAAATGAAAGTCCTTTGAATTATCCTTCCAACGATACCAATTTCACCCAAGTCTGATATCGGAGCAAAGAGTTATGGTCGATCTACTTTAGCTTATCAAAATAGTCCACCAAAGGACAAATTTGACATTATTTAAATTTTAAAGGCATTTTGTAATTTCCTATTATATTATGGACGGGAATATGTGTATATATACATGTATATGAGTTCAAAAACTCATTTTCATCATCAATCATTGAGAAAGAACAAACCCTAGCCAAATTTGACCTTTAAATTACTTTTGATTCAACCGTAGAAATTCCAAAGTAATCCGATAACTGCGTTTGTCATCTCGAGAGCTTCGAACGGCACCTATTATTTGTGCAAATAGGATTGCATAGTCAAAAGCTGAATTCTAAGGTATGAATATTATTTGCCTTTGTTCTTTTCCATATGTATATATGTGATAGAGGATTATATGTATTGGTTGTTATTAAAAGGTGTGAAAATAGGGTTATGGACTATTTTGCATGGTTTGGTTGTATTGAATTGTGGAAGGTGGATATGGTAATTGAGTTATGGAAGGTGGATATGGTGATATACTATTGAATTGATGATTATTTATGTCTATGGCTCAATTTGGTTTAATGGATTGGTTAGAAGAATAAATGAATCCAAACTTGATATTGGAGGATGTTGTATGAATATGCATGGCATGTGAATGTAATTGGATTATAAGAGGGTTAAAGTGACACCCTTTATGGTGTAACTAAGGCTTACTACTTAACCATTAGTTTGGTGAATTCAAATAATTGAATTGTGACGTTTGGTCGCTAATACTAGATTGCTATATATGTTCATTGTAGATAAGTAATCCGAAAAGATGGGGAGTCCATTTGGGACTAGTATTGAAGGTTGACAGTCAGGTATGTAAATCATACTCTATACCATATCTTTGGCATGAAAGTGAACAATTGTTCTATTAAGAAAGTTTCCAAAGTTATTCAGTAACATGTGATCCATAATGGTTTTGTATGATGTCCTACGTTACCAATGAACTTGTTTCCACCCTACAAGATGTCAAGACATTCCAATACTTAGTTGTTTTCCAAATCTTAAATGTTTATTGCACTAATGAATGTCAAAAGGTATCCGGTTACTCAAACAAGATCCATGTGCTATTAATGACTCCAAAACATTTCATTGATATACCAATAAGTTCCTACTTCATTGTTATGGCATTGATGACTCCAAAACACTTCATTGATGTGCCAATGAGTTCTTACTTCATTGTTATTGCATTGATGGTCTATTTATATGTCTCTTATTGATATATCATTATTTCAAAGTATCAAAAATGCGGTGGTGACCAAAATAACAATCTCAAAGATTAATTGAACTAAGTGATGGAAGTTGTCTCTTATCGGGTGGTATCCCAGGGGCATAAGCCTATCATGGGTCAATCCCAGTTGATATGTACTAGAGGCAGCCTAATGGTCACAGTACAGTACAGTAATGATTACAAAGATGATAAGAACGAAGGTGAAGTGATAGAATAAATACAATGTACTGGTTGTCACAAGTTCTAGTAAGTGTGATCCACTCCTATTATGATTTATTAACTTGTTTCTTATTTCTATTGAGCTCCTATATCATATGTGATTATCTATAGCTTTACATACTCAGTACATATGTCGTACTGACGTCCCCTATGGAGGACCTGCATTTTATGTTGCAGGAATAGGTACCTCAGCTCATACACCGCACAAGTAGGAGCCAGGATATCCAGCTTCTTTTGGTGAGCTCCAATTTGCATTGGTCTGTGTCATATCCAATCACTTTTGGTATTGTATAGAAGTTATCTATATGGTGGGGTGTGTCCCACCCTTAGTTAAACTCTGTGTATTGCCTAGAGGCTTTGTAGACCTAATGTATAGTCAAGGTAGTGTTTTGTTAATAGACGTGATGGCTCTAACGTCCAAGTATTGTATATACATATATATGTGTGCTCAAGCTTATACAGGTGATTATTTCCTTTTATATGCGACATGATGCTATCTGAATTTTGGGTTGTCATAGAGGTATACATGGGAAGTATAAGGTTATGAGCTAGTTCGCTCGGGCCTCCTCGGTTACGGGTGCCAGTCTGCCCCAATAGGATTTGAGGCGTGATAGTGGGTTATGATTATTATCTTTAATTTTTTGTTAATCTTGTTAGGTTTCACAAAAGCTTGGCTATAAAATTGAATTTATTAGTGAAAGCCTTAAATTCCCTAAATAGCGCATCATCCATGAAAGAGAGTTATGGGTAGTCTAGATCCTACATCATCCTTGAAAAAGGGATGTAAGTGGGATTAGCATTTGTTAAAATTAAGTTATATAATAGTTTTTCCCTTTTTATTGTCTTAGAAATAAGGATAAGTATGCCATTGCAATATCTTGGGCATCATCCTAGAAATAGGGATGTCCAATTGAGGATTTGTTATGATTAGTTGACCACACCTATGAGGTATTTGAAAGAATCCATGGATGATAGTTCAGTACCTTGTTCAAATACTAGTATCAAAATCCCTAAAAAATTCTACCAAAGCATGTATTTGCTAATATTTGAAGTTGATTTTCATGTAACCACACACTAGTTGCCTCTAGTAAAGCATAGCCCCAAAATCCATTTCTAATTGATTACACTCTAATTATTCTTAGTCTCAGATTAGTCCTTTAGAAGCCTAAAAATTGTCTCTCACTTTTGAAGACATTCAAAATCCCCAAAATTAGTTGTATAATATATTTGAATTTTGCAAGTATTTTAATTTCAAACTTAATTAAATTAATTCCCACCAACATTGTTCCTCATTGATTCAAACCTGACTTAATGTTGGGTAATTATGCTGAAAATGACCGCCTTGCGCTTAAATTAACATGCTAGTTGAGAGTTATAAAAAATTGTGTCGTTGCTGGGGAACAATTTGACGAATTGAGTTAGTTTGGAATTTTATCTTATTTTCTTAAATTCAAACATATAAATATTTGTTTGTGATTTTATTTAGGTTCTTATGTTAGGTAGATTGTTGTTTTTGTTTACTTTTCGCTCTTGCATCTTAGAATAAATGTGAGTTTGGTGGTTAGAAATCATATCTTGATCATCCATGTATATATTGTGACAGACCCTACTTTTGGCAAGATTGTAGATATGCTCCCCGAAAAGAGATGTGTGCACCATATCGATCTTATTGGAAGTATGATTGTTCTTTGTGTGGGTGTGCACCATATCGATCTTATTGGAAGTATGATTGTTCTTTGTGTGGTGGTCGGGATGGAAACTGCAGTGATTTCCCAAATGTCCCCTCCCTTCCTTATGCTAACAAAAATTATAGATCTTCTTTTTAGTTTGATAGGTCTCATGATGGGATAAAAGAAGAACAATATGCCAAATACAATAGTGTCGAAGCAATGCTTCAAACTCTTTTGGATCGAGTAACTACAATAAAAGAGGATGTGCATCACATGCATAAATCCAATTAGGCATTCGGAAGGGAGATTAACATGATAGAACAAATGGGTAAGCATACCAATCTTTCAAATATAATGAGTATGCCCACTCTTCAAAATGAGGTTGATCAAAAATAGATATCAAGCCATATGGTTGATGGTGAGCTTAATGTCGAAAAATCTTGGTGATGTGCCAACTAGCCAAACCAAAATTAATAAAGGATGGCAATATCGAGGAAGTGGTACTAGAGTCCAAAGAAGAAGCTAAGTAAATTCTTTGTGAAGACTCTAGCTCACTTCCTTGTGTGAATTTCAAGAAGAATATAACCCAAAAATAGGGAAGATGACCTCATTCAAATAATTTTTCAACATTATGTTCTAAGGATATGATGAAAGTCCAACTACTCGAGCAAATGATGAACCTTGGAGATGAGGAGCAATATTCTTACATTTTTTATTTTGTCATTCCAAAGGGATAAAATGAAGTCCCTCATCTAATGGCCTATTAATCCAAAATTGGATGTTTTAAAAGTGCATTTTTTAAGATCTCAGTAGTACCAAATGAGCTTACTCAGAAGTTCAATGTGAAGTTGGGTAAATGATTCAATTCTTTAAAGCGGTGTGATAGAGGATTCATCAATATCCCCTAAGCTCTGTTTAGTCTTATTTTGGAAGATTTGAATCTTCTGCCTGATTTTTATCAACACATAATGTTCGCTAGATGGGATGTCAATTCAAATATTCTAATTAGAGACATAAATGATAGTTTAAGAGGTGTCTTTCCATGACATTATATTAGACGCTTGATGGGAGGCAACCCATAAGACACAAAAGTCGCTTGTATCTTTCTTTCTAAGTTGGCAGTGTAGATTTTAGTTTTTTCATTGATTAATCCATGCATTTATAGCAATATGTAGGGTGTTGAATAAGTTTGATATGGAAAAGTGTGACCCTTTTTAAGTGCTGGCATGTACAGGGGAAAATAGAGATACAGAAATGCCCTCAGTTACTGTGATTATTGTCCTTGAGTCCTAATCGTGGTTGCCTCTGTGTATGCAATTGCGGTTATATCATGTTAAAATCATCATCAGACTGCCCATTCCCTCACACTCCCATTTCAAATCCTCTTTCAAAAAGTACACATCCGAGGTCACATTTTGCATACCTAAAAGAATCTTAGCATTTCCTTTGCATTATCACTCTGGTAATTCCTTTGAACTTATGTTTTTAATGTTGATTAGGGCGTAGGAATTCATGCTATAGGACAGGCCTAAAACTATGTTTTTCATTGTTGAATCTTTATTAAAATAAACTTGTGTGGTTGTTAGCTGATAAATATAGTGTGTGCACACGAATGGGGAAGTCTTGAGTTCCCAAATTGTGTGAGAAATTGAGTAAAATGTATGGAGAGCACCTAGTGCTCAATCAAATGGCCAAACGACACAATAACTAGTTATTTTTGCATTGTGGGGGCACGATAAAGTACTTATAAATCTCGTTTAATGATCTTAATGATTACATTTTGTCCCCAAATATGGGATATTGGACTGTGGGAATTTCTGGCTCAATTTAGCCTCCGATACAGCGATCACTGTCATTAGGATCGTGATCGTAATATCATAATCGTTTCTCAGGGTCCGCGATCATGGCATCTAAAGTTGAAATCCCAGCCTGGTCCAAAATTCTGCACTTCAAATTTTTGTCCAAACACCACCAAGTAACTATCCCATTAACTTTAGTGGACAACATAGCATAGTTTGTGCATGCAAATGTCAATGATTAATGTTGTCCTGTTGTTCCCATGTTTTTTAGGTTTACATCATGTAAAATTAAAATCAAGATAGGTTCATGACTCTAGAGTTTCACAACCAATACAATGACGAGCTTCCAAAGACAAAGCTGCTTCCGACAAGGGACATCTATTTGGAGAAGGTGCCAGAAAATCGTCTGAAATTTCATGATAGACTCATAGCCATGAGTTTGGGGAGATATTTTTCTCCAGATTCTTTCCTATCAAATGAGTAGTAGGTCCAAGAGTTCTACGCTAATCTTAGTGTAGTATCTTTCGAGAACCCAGTCATCAGGATCCGTGGGTGAAAGTTCAATTTGGGTCAGAGAAAATTAATGACCTATACAAGCTCCCAAATGTAGACATGGATGACTTTTAAGCAAAGGGATGTAAGCTAAGTAGTTGGATGGCTGAAAATCTATACCCTAGTAAGAAGGTTCCCTAGGTGACAAACAAGAGGGGAATCTCAATGAATAATTTCACTGTTGAGGCCTGAATATGGCTAAACATTATTTGAAGCCGGATCTCTCCTTGCACTCTTTTGACTATAGTTAGAGATTTACACACCCACGTGGTTGACTGCATATTAGAGGTCATTCCTTTAAATGTTTATTAACTTATCATCTCAGATATGAAGTCCTACAGGAACCATGGAGGTAATATCTCTTATTCCTATCTCTAATTATTGATCTTTGTAAGAAGGCAGGATTTATGGTGTACCTTGGAAAAACTTTGGTGCAACCTGGCAACCCCATCTATTCTTTGACAATTTAGGGTGAGGGCGCACTAGGCAAAAGCAAAATCAGGAAAATCGACATGGGTAGGTCAATAGTTAATATTCTAAGTCTTGTAGGTTATCCACCACCAACCCCTTTGATGATATTTCTGGTGAGATAAGGACAGTGAAGCATCTCGTGTCTATGTTGCCTCAAGGACCGGGAAAGTACCCGTCATCTATATATGGCCTATTCAGATTATGAGAAGTATTTGGAGGACCAAAAAACACCGGTAGCCATTATTTCTAGGATCGAGAGGGCCTACTCATCATTGGCATAGTCTTATAGGGAGCTTTGGGACTCCCATGAGAAGATGCAAAAAAGAGAGAAAAAGAGAGATAAATTCTTTAGAATGATATGGAAGGGAGTAAAGGGCTTGTGAAAGGTCCTAAAACCTCAAGATAGACTACTTTTTTCTAGAGTGGAGAGAGGTGATGAGGCACCTACTAAGTGGTCCAGTTCTAATGCTGATGGAGATGATACAGAGCCTACGGGCGAGGGCAACTCTTGATGCAGTTTCAGGGAGCACCCTTATTTCTATTTGTTCTTTATTATTCATGATATGACAACACTACTAGTTTATTATTTAGGGGTGTATATCTCTGCATGATTTCTCATTTAGGCCAGTAGTAGTTATACTTATAGATATTTTGATGTTGTTTCGATGACATTTTGGATGATTTTAATTTTTATTTGGGTTGTAATAGTCATTTTTGTTTTAGATTCTTACTTTATCTTTAGTTTCCTTATGGTGCTATTGGAGAATCCTTTCCCTATGATAGATTGAGTGATGACATTCTTAAATGAAAATCATCATGATTGGGTTTCTAGCCATTGATGCAGGGGAAGTCTGAGTGCCCATAGCATCGATGTTATAAACGCAAGGCAAATCTAAGTACCTTTAGATTTTTGTTTTCGGATCATACTTATGCCTATGGTGAAGTCTAAGTATCCATATAGTTTTCCTATATGAAAGCCGTAATGTGAGATGTCGTCTTGGCTTGATGCCATAAATAGCAACTTGTGCGTGGTGCAAATGCAAAGCAACCAACCCCTTCTATCCTAATTTTTTTCAAAACTCAAGGGCATGGGCATAAGCGACATTGTAACAATACTTTACCTCTTGTTGTGACTCTAAAATTTTGGTTTGTGGCAGTTGGTAGATATCCATTTTCTCTCAAGAAGGATGGGCAATTGATCCCCTTTGAGGATTTTGCTTGCCATGTGCTTTTATCTTATTTGTCTAAATCTCATGTATACTTGTACTATCTAGAACTTTCCCCATTAGTCTCTCAAAGCTAATTTTGATTATTCTTGGTTGCTGAAATAATCCTAGCCCATCTTGTGAACATAGGAACCCACTTTAACTTAAATAACCTACCCATGCTTAGAATAGTACCCTAAGTCGCCCGATTTGAACCTTAAATCCTTCCCTTGAAACCACGCTACAAACATTGACCCATTCAAAGATTTATCCTCTCTTGAACCCTATCCCCCCATGATATGAAAAAGAAAAAAAAATTAAGGTAAATACTTAATTTAGGGATGGTAAGTTGAAAGAGTTGACCTTGGTCCATGGTAGGGAAAGTGGATGCCTATGAGCTAAACAATGAAAAAAGTGAAAAAGAAAGGAATTATTAAAAGAAGAATGAGGCAAAGATTGTAAAAGAAATAAGTGAATGAAAGATGCCTCCAAAAAGTTGGGTAAATCAAGGTGGCAAAATAGGCATGTGTAAAGTGTGAAAGCGAAAAAAGTAATCCATGGTAAAATAGTTATATGGAAAGAATTGTTTGATATATATGTTCAAGGAGTGTATACCACTTTGTTCCTAAACAATATCTCACACTACGCCAAACCTATATTACAAACTCAAAAAGCCCTTCAAGATCTCCAACCAAGTGTATTCCTTGTAGTGGCGATTGAAAATAAGGACAAGACTATGGAATAGTACTTGTTATCACCGAGAATCCTTTTGAGAGAGAGAGTTTTACACCTAAAATCCCTTGATGAATATTTGATAATTTGGTATGGGATTTTCTTTCTTTTGAGAATCCCTTTAAACAAATTATGGTGGGTGAAATCATCACCTTTCAAAAAATGAGGCAAATGGAGTTGAGATCGAATGGGTGAGTCACTTCTTGAGAGTTAGTGATTGTTGCATTGTTGTTCTTTAAAGTCTTTTTCATCCTCAAAAATTATATTTCATGTTGAGCGGTGTCGCGGGAATAACTTTGCCTATGTTTGAAGAGCTAATTATGGTAGTAATCAAGTTGAAGTCATTATGTGTCATGACCCGACCTGAGGCCCTAGCCTCGATGGGCATCCCGAACCACACAGTCGCGAGATACCCCTGTCAGTCCCTAACCCACTAGTGATATTATCCACTTTGGGGCTAGGCCTGCATGGATTTAAAATGCGTCACTAGGGAGTATGGATTTCTCACTTATATACCCAGCATCCTTCCTGTGTTTTACCGATATGGGACTCTTTTCTAAGTTGGGGTGTCATATACACCCCCCCTTATGGACACAGCATCCTCATTGAGGTTTGCCCCACCGAATGGGATTCGCCTACTAAGGTTTGCCCCACCTTACCAAGATTTGCCTAAACTCAGTTTGAAATCTAGCCCACATCGACAGGGACGACACAAGAGCGGCTTTGATACCATTTGTCATGACCCGACCCGAGGCCCTAGCTGCGACGGGTATCTCGAACTACACAGGTGTGAGATACCCCTATCACTCCCCAACCCACTAGTGATATTGTCCACTCTGGGCCCAGGCCCGCACGGCGTTAAAATACGTCACTAGGGAGTAAGGATTTCTCACTTATATACCTAGCATCCCTCTTGTGTTTTGCCGATATGGGACTCCTTCCGAAGTTGGGGTGTCACATTATGAACATTGGGTCATATAAATTTGGCATAAATGTGCATTGTCTCATGGTAAGACATAGTGTTGCTTGAGTACAACCAAAGCCTTATGTTGGGGGTATTTAGAAGTGGTGAATTTACTACTCATTGACACTGAATATTCATGCAAACTACCATGATTTAAACATGTAAATGAGATAAATTTATGGTTTAATGCACTAATTTTCACATTTTCAGGCATACAAGTGATGAGAAGGAAAGATATGGATTTGAGCTAAAAAGGATCAAAAAGGAGAAGAGTAGTACAGCTAGAAGACCTAAAGTAGAAAATCATCCTCAGTTGGCATAATTACAGTCTGAGGGTCGCGATCATGGTCAGTCAAGCTAGGTCAAAGGGCCGCGAATGTGGTGTTCTTACCGAGATTACTGCCTTGCAAGAATACAGCTAAGGGGCAGAGAAGTACACGTATATGACCGACCCCCAATTCTAAAAAAAAGGCTCAAAACCCTTATTTGTAGGATCTTTTATCCTTAATCTTCAACTTATCTTAGTTGGAGGGTTTTGTAATTTTCTTGGAGCTTAGATATTAAACTTGTACTAATCTTGAGCTAAAATTACATTAGAGTAACTCCTAAGTGAAGATTTGGCAAATCCCATTGAGGATTCATGGAACTTAAAGTGTGGTTTGCAATCTCTTTATTTTTCATGAATCTATTTGATGGAACTCTTGGTCTATTTTTTCTTATTGTCTTTATGATTTGCTTTCTCTTCCTCTTGGGGTTATGTTTGAATAGGGTGTAAGTGTGTATGGGTTATGATTATTAACTTTAATTCTTAGTTAATGTTGTTGGGTTTCACAAATGCTTGATTATAAAATGGAATTTGTAGGAAAAAAACGTCAAATTCCTAAACACCACATCATCCTAGAAATAGGGATGTAGGTAGTCTAAATCCTACATCACCCTTTAAAGGGGAATGTAGGTGACATGAGCATTTGTAAACAATACTAAAGATAATAGTTATTCCCATTTTGTTGTCTTAAAAATAAGGATAAATTGTGGAATTGCTATATCTTGGGCATCATCCTAGAAATAGAAATATCCAATTGAGGCTTTGTGATGATTAGTTAAGCACACCCACGAGGTATTTGAAAGATTCCATGGGTGATAGTTTGGTACCTTGTTCAAAGACTAGTATCAAAATCCCTAACCGAGCCTACCCAAGCATGCCTTATCTAAGATTTGAAGTTGATTTTTATGTACCCACACACTAGTTACCGCTAGTAAAGCATATCCCCAGACCTATTTCTAATTGATTACACTCTAATTATTCTTAGTTTTGAATTAGTCCTTTAAAAGCTTGAGAATTGTGTCACACTTTTGAAAACATCCAAAATACCCTAAAATATTTGTATAATATATTTGAATTTAGCAGGTATTTTAATTTCGAACTTATTTAATCCCCACTCATATTATTTCTAATGGATTTGACCCCAACTTAAAGTTGGGTAATTTTATTGGCAATGACCAACTTTAATTTAAATGGACATGTAAGTTGAGAGTTATTACATACTAACCATGTAAATCTTAGGTATCTCATTGTGAAGAAAGATGCTAAGTCGGTTGATTCGTTGGGAGCTTCTATTGTAGAAATTTGACTTTGAGGTCAAGCATCAAAAAAGGACTGAGGATCAAGTAGTTGGCCACTTCTCATGCCTTGAATAAGAGGCAATGCTTAAACTAAAGGATGGGCTTAATACTGGTTATACTTTTTTCCAGATGACTAGTACTAGATATATTACAAGACTTGATTCCATGGTTTTTAGATTTTACCAATCATTTGGTAAAATGATGTTGTGCCTAAATACCTATTATTTTAGCAACATAAGAAATATATGCATGATGTGAGCAATTTCTTTTAGGATGAGCCATACTTGTTTTGAATTTCTATGGACAAAATGATTCAAAGATGTGTTCTTGAGGTACAGATGATTAATATCATAAAGGCATGTCACTCATCCCCAGTTGGGGGTCATTATAGTAGTGCATGAACTGCACATAAGATCTTATATGTGGGTATTATTAACTCACATTCATAAAATGAACGTGATTATGTAAGATATTGTGACCAAAACCAAAGACAAGGAAACATCTAGTAGAGGCAAGAGCTTTCAATGACCATGGTACTTGAGCTTGAGCTATTTGATGTATTCGGCATTGATTTCATGGTCATAATTATGAGATCATATGGTATGAAGTATATTTTGGTTGGTGTTGAATACGTTTTAAAGTGGGTAGGGGCAATTTCACTTCCAAATAATAAAAGGAATAGTTTCATAGCATTTTTAAAGAAGAATATATTCTCTAGATTTGGGACACTGACATAGATGATTAGTGATGGAGGCTTACAATTTGTAATCATCTAATAAAAGTTGTGCATGATAAATATAGTGTGAGACATAGCGTGGAAACACCCTACCATCATTAGATAAGTGAGCAAGTTGACATCTCCAATCGCAATATCAAGTCTATTTTGGTGAAGACTGTGAATTCAAATAGTATAGACTAGGCTATACAGATAATAACGCATTGTGGTCCTACCAGATGACATTTAAGACCCCCACTAGTTTTCCCCATATCATATTGTATTTTTGAAAGGTGTGACACTTGTCTGTTGAAATTGAGCATAAAACATAGTGTGAACTGGAGTGACTAAATTTGCAATTGAGTGATGGGGCAAAGATGAGACTAAAATAGTTGAATGAGATGGACAAATTCTATCTTTGCTCCTATATAAGTTCAACCTTATACAAAGAAACGATGAAACTATATTATGATCACAAGATTGAGAAAAGAGAATTCACCACTAAAGATATGGTACTGCTATTTGATTTAAGGATTAGGCTATTTCCTGGCAAGTTATGTTCAAAATAGAGAGGAGCATATAGAGTGGTGATAGTGTTCCACTATGATACTATTGATCTTGAAAATAATGAGGCTCTGAAGTTTAAGGTGGATGGACAAAGGGTGAAACATTATCTCGATCATTTTGAAGGGGTCAAGGTATTATATTAAATAGACAAAGATTGTGCTTGAGTAATTAGGCTCACTCGATTCATGCCACAAAGTTAAATCAGGCGCTTTATAGGAGGCAACTCATGGGCTAGTTTGGGGAAGTCTGAATAGCCAAATAGACACATCATGTTGCAGTATTAACTCAAGCATTGCTTGGAAAAACCCCAAGATTTTGTAATAATTTTATCTATAGGGTAATGTGCACTTGTTCTTGGACAAAGTAGAAAAGAAACTAATGAACTAGAACAAAAATAGAACCTATGAAAGTATTGTACGATTGTCGGAAGTTCCTACAATCATGTGTCTTGTCATCTGCATGAAGTATAGGAAGGTGATTTCTAGTATTTGATCCCATGATTAATCATCCGTGATAGTAACAAAATAGTATGATCGTGGAATTTATCATCTGATTAAACTCCTGTGAATCAACTCCTAGGTATTGGAACCTACAATTTTAAGGAACGGTCATTGTTGCATCTAACTATCATCCATAAGCTTCCTAGGTTCCCATGTAAGTTTTCTAAGCTATTATGGTACAAGGATATTCAATGATTGTCTTATGATTCCACGATCATGGGATGTAACCATTTATTGGGTCCTACAGTTTTAACATTACTCGATTCGACTCGAGCCAACTCAATTTAAATTTTGAAATCTTTATTTAATTAACACAATACAACTGATTCCCCCATTCAAAGTTAACTTCACACCTTAAGACAATCAAATAAGTAAACAAAAAGCAAATATCAATTCTAACCTTAAAATTTGAAAATTTGAGTGATCCCTACTGAATAATCCCTCATGTTCAGGAACTTATGTGCATTCAAAGACATTTGCATGCTCTAAATTAGTAAGTGTCTGTCTCATGTCTTAAAATTATGAAGTATGATTAAAATCAAAGAAAAGATGTGTTATTTTATACCCTAAAGATTGAAATATTCTTACGAATTAGAGTTCAAAGGGAGTTTTACAATTTAAACTTGATCAATATATTGCATTAAGAAGTTGTTGTGCGAACGGGTGTAAAAAAAAAGAAGTTTGAGTACCACTTAACGGTAAATAATAGTCAGTAAAGGTCATTTTTATTTTGTAACTATTAAGTGTAAGTTTACACTTCACGACAAAACAAAAAATTGTTGTATTAATGTAAAATTGTAGTTTGGATCGTTGTGGGTACCAGTTTTTAATATTGTGGGAGTTCATCAAACGATCTCATCCCGCAATAATCATATCTTTATATGATTATGGCATGTACTGTATTGATGTTACAAATCCCCGGGAATTTCTCATAGGGACTTCCTAAGATTGAAAGTACAATTATACCTTCATGCCACTTTCATATAAACGACCATCTATTTGAATTACTACACACTTATTTTTTATTTTTTTGCTAGGACTAATCTTTTGTGTATAGGTACCATGTTACCTAAGTCTAACATGAATACGAAGGATGAGACTGCTCATAAGAAAATTTCTAAGAAGCAGGCATTGAAATACTCACCTCCAGCTTCGAAGAGTGAATTGGAGGAATTTAGTGGTTCAAAGGTCAAATGCTGTAAAAGTGAAAGTGAAGAATAACACTCACCTCAAACACTATAGCACAAACTACTGGGAATGACAAGTCCACACTCTCCACTGCTTTTAGTGCTCATAGATATCCTATTATCCTTCCAGGCTTGAAGAAAGAAGTCAAGAATCAAATTTGTATTGGCATGAGCTCGAACCTGACAAGGTTGCTGATGAGAAGTTTTCCTCTAAGGAAAAGGACTCCATGTATGGCTCTGAAATTGCTATCCAGAATCTTCCATTAAATCGGCTGCTTTAACTCAGCCTTAAAGGGGGCAATACCCAAGAATATGGTTGTTCCCAAATCTAGAGATTACTACATTCCCAAAGGGAAAGAAAAGAAAACCATCAATGAAGAACCCCATATGTTATTAGGGCATTGCAAAGTGTCCGAAAATTGAATTGAGTTTTCTAAAAGTACAAGTTGGGTTGAATGACAAAGCAAGTGGGGACCTACAAACCTTAATTAGTAAGTGTTTTACGCCAACTATGTAGCAATGATTGAAAACATGACTCCTTCCAAAAAGTAGAAAAATATGAGAAAGCAGCTACACTTTAAATGGTCTTAGTGTAGGCGAAGAGGTTAACATAAAGACTTGTTAAGGGATTATTTTGAACCGATATAGGATACTCTCAAATATGATTACTAGATGAAAATTTAAAGAAAGTACGGATATTGAGTACGGGTGACAAATTGATGCACTATAAGTTGTTGGCGAACCACATTGTAGAGCCTAAGGAAAGGGAAGATTGGGTGAATGGTATGAAAATTTATACAAACACACAGCTTCATCGTTAAGGTGTGGTAGTGCATTTCCAAGAATAGTATATCACTTACCAGTAATGATAGCACATTGAGTGATACAAGGAGGGGATGATGGAAGGAGCTATATTTGAACAATTTGTGGATCATCATAGAAAAAATTCAAGAAAGGGAATTGCTCTATCATACAACCATGCATTTTCCCTACTTGATCACATCATTATGCTGGAAGTCAGATGTGTCATCTATTCTAACAGTTGATATATTTTTCTGGTTGACCAAGACTAAGGACATTACTTTGATCAAGGACAATATGAACCTGTTGGACTGAGTGTGAGGTTCTTTGGCTGATTTCCCTTCACATACAACTGCGGGTGCTATAGCTACTATATATATTTTGGCTTCTAAATATTGTGCTACTTCTTTAATGGAACTATAGATCTTTGCATCTTTGAGTATATTTCTGGCAGTGCCCATAGTTATACTTTTATCCCCACAGCCTTTCTTAAGAAGATAATGAGGAGCAATGTTGTGCTTGATGCTCGAGTATAGAAGTTAGAGGTAAGGGTAAATCCCTATGTCAAGGATAAGATAAAGGTAGTGGTACAGGGGCTAGAAACCTCTATTGGTAGATTTGAGAGCCGAATGATAGATAAGTTGAAGAACGTCCACACCTCCAAATTAAATAGAGTCATAAAAGATCTAGCCGCCATAAAAATTAAGGTATAGAAACTTGTGAGCGGTAGGTCTTGATTGTGCAACCTCTATTGGTCCTGATATTTAAGGACCTTTGGATTGATATAGATGTACATGTCTAATTTTATACCCAAACCCCGAAAGATAGGGGAATGGGTAAGAAAGTAGATAAGGAGGTAGTAAAGATAGAGGATGATTTGCAACCCCATAAAAAGAGAAAAAGGATTGTAAAGGATGAAAAATAGGATAAGGAACAAAGAAAAAAAGGATACTGATGGCATGACGATGATGAGTTTGATGCTGAGAGGACTTTTAAGGTACAAATATTGGAGATGATTCAGGTTCCACATACTTGTGTCACCGCTACTACTGCTGATTTTATTATTGTGAGTGGTGGAGGTATGAAGATTTCTGTCATGAGACTATTTTTGAGTGCATCGACTGCCAGTGTAACACCCCGAAATCAGGTTTCGAGACGTCACACGGTGCTTAGGGTCACAAGTGACCCCAAGCTAACCCTTCTACTGGCATAACTCATAAGCAACTGAATAAAAATACAAATCCATACAAATCAGCAGAAATTAACTCTTTTCTGAATTTGATCGATACAAAAATGGAATTTTACAAGGTTACAATTCTGCCTTTAGAACCAAAATTGAAATAAAATACATGAGCTTCTACTGACTGTCTATGAAGCCTCTACTAGTAGTGACTGTAGGTAGCCGGGTCATGATTCCCGACTACCCCAACTCAATACGACTGAATAAAGAAAATACAACACTATAACTCTGCATAACTAACCCAAGCCCTTGAATCAAAAGGACTCATTACTTGCTGACTGGATACCACAAACTGACTGGATCCGAAGGTGCAACTATACCTTGTACCTACAATCTGAGAAAATACAGCCCACATCCGAAGATGTGGGTCAGTACCATGGAAAGGAACTGAGTATATGGGGGTGTATGCAGTTGTATAAACATCATCGTCATAAATATTTATAAGAAATATGCAAGATGTATGAAAGAATCACAGCAAAATTTCCAACTTACTGGTACTTTTACTAAAATGTAAAAGCTTAACTTGACTACTTGTTCTATCATCTCCCCCTTAGCTTTAAGCCATTACTCAAATTCTCAAATACTTACTAATTTCAAATCTCCACGAACATCTCTATTGCTAGAATGTACACCATCTAGTGCTTCAACTTTTATTTCTATTAGCTCAACTTGAATACTTTCTAACCTTTTGATAGATCATGCTACTTCTGTCTTCTCCCTCTAATATCATGACTATGAACTTATGTTTCTAACCCATAAGAATCAAAATCACACTTAAGAGGCTCAACATTTCCAATCATACACCTTACCTTAACTTAGCCATCAAAACATCATCCATCGTCTAACTAGTATTTATCTATCTAACAATCCCATGGCATGACTCACTACACCACATACACTAACCCTCGAAATTAAAGCAGTCCCATAATATCTTGGGTGAACATTCTCATCATATTATAATATTAAACTTAATTACAAGTCAACTATACTTAAACTCTTGTGTACACTGTTCAAGCCTATTAGGTCACTTCCGGTAACTAATACCATTAATTGGGAAATCATCACATTCGGCTTTATGATCACCAATCGTTCAAACTTAAGGCCTCACACTTCATATAATTTACTACTCCATCTCACGCATAACTCCCACGTGAAGATTATAAAACAATACATCCATGAACACTAGCCCACTTAAACTTCATAACCATAATAATTGGTCCTAATCATATAGCCTATCTTATTCACAATCCATTAACACCTCCTTCTTTCACCCATCACTACTATCTATCCTTCATACACAACTTAACATAGTTCATAGCTCTCTATGTATTAACTTAAATTCCTCTGGAAATCTGGAGAGCGCCTAGATTAACAACACTTACCCACTGAGTATTTCCATCACTAACCTATACTTTCTTTCATACAAATACCGTCAACACCTATTTCATACCTCGAACAAACTATATCACTTCCAATTAACCCAATTGTATGCAAAAAGGGATTTCGCTATACTTATGCTCAAAAAATCACACTTACCATCCTTCTTACTACTACACCTCCATATCTCACATTTTCCGCCAGCACAAGGAACAAGATGAACTACAAGTTGCTAGTGGATTGAAATAGGCATCACACAGCTTCACTAGACTTTGGTTTTGTGTTTTGATCAAGAAAGTTATATGAATAACAAAGTAACTATGCTAGTGAATCGAAATAGGTCCCACATGGCTTCACTAGACTTTGGTTTGTATTTTGGACAAGAAAATGAGATGAATAACAAAGAAGCTATGCTAGTGAATCGAAAGAGCCCCACACGGCTTCACTAGACTTTGATTTTTCACAAACATAATGATAACAAGATTACATAATACAAGAGATAGAAACTTGACACACAATATTCAACAATCTAAGAATACACCTTACTCTGTCTTAATTAAATAACTCATAAGAATGAGGGCATAACTTTCAACTTAAGGAACTTAACATACTAGAGAGCTCCTCTCAAGCCCTTTATGTAACTTTTGAAATTTCTTCTAGAAAATATAGAAGCATTAACTGGGGAAGAACTGGAGCTTATGAATCATGTTATCTTAAAAATAATACATAGAGGGAGAGGTATAGATTAACATTGTAGATTCTGAGGAGGAATCTGAAAGCACATCTAACGTAGGCTTAGTTCACGACTTTTATGAACATGAATAAAGTACTTTAATCTTTGGAATTCAAAAGCACTGATAGGATACTTTCTATCTCTCTTACAATCCCATAACTATCTACAGAGAACTAAGCTTAACTGTTTCTAATACCTTGAAAATGAGGTAGAGTTAGCTAGAATAGAGTAAGATGAGAATCTATAAAAGCTTCTTGGAGAATCTTTTTATAGCACGATCTTAGACTTGAAAGAAGGGAAACATTTCCTAGATTCCCTGTAGCCTCTCGAAGAAAAGTACAGACGTCTCCGTACCATTCCGCAAGAATCTACTAGACACGACTTCATAGACACCCTAGGATACTTGAACTCTGTGCTCTGATACCAAGTTTGTAACGCCCCAAAATCAGGTTCTGAGATGTCACACGGTGCTTAGGGTCACAAATGACCCCAAGCTAACTCTTCTACTGGCATAACTCATAAGTAACTGAATGAAAATACAAATCCATACAAATCAGCAGAAATTAACTCTTTTCTGAATTTGATCGATACAAAAATAGAATTTTATAGGATTACAATTCTGCCTTTAGAACCAAAATTGAAACAAAATACATCAACTTCTACTGACTGTCTATGAAGCCTCTACTAGTACTGACTGTAGGTAGCCGGGTCATGACTCCCAACTACCAAAACTCAATATGACTGAATAAAGAAAATACAACACTATAACTTTGCATAACTAACCCAAGCCCTTGAATCAAAAGGACTTATCACCTGCTGATTGGATACCATAAATTGACTAGATCCGAAGGTACAACTATACCTTGTACCTATATTCTGAGAAAATACAGCCCGCATCCAAAGATGTGGGTCAGTACCATGGAATGGAACTGAGTATATGAAGGTGTATACAGCTGTATAAACATCATCATCATAAATATTTATAATAAATATGCAAGATGTATGAAAGACTCAAATAGCCTGAAGAAAATCATCATAATCCTGAAAGGATGAAATAAGTATAATAACACATGTAAGTCATCATATAATTCGTCAATCACTTTTAGTTCATCAAGACTATCAATTCTCATAATGTAAATACCATTTAAATCTTTTGAAAGAATAACTTTCACAATTCCACTTTCAAATCACTTCACCATTCACCATAGACACAAGGAAACACACACATAATGAGAGATCCGATAATTGACATAAACCATGTGAGTTACATGGAGTCCAACGTACAACCCACATTGGGGAGAGTCGTCCTATCCTTACCATCGGAGTAGGACATCCAGTATCAATTCAAAAATACTAGTGATCACTATATAAATCAATCTCAAGCTCATATCCTATGGGGGCATGTAGTTCTAGGGAAGTAAGGTCACTTTATACCTCCTACTCGGTGCTAAAGATTACTCCCAGACTTAGCTCAGAAATTTAAATCAACCTCAAGCTCACATTAAAGAAAATCCACAATAAACACTTCAACAATTTTCATCGGGAGCCAATTTGCTACCCCTTTATCATAATCAATAAAAATGTGGATTTCTTTCATAGTCGAGTTCAAAATAACTCATTCACGACCAAAAGGTCAAATCATTCAAAACATCTCAAATATTCGACATCAACATACTTATAACACACATTTTCTCAAAATAATAATTTCAAATAGGGTTCCAAAAACTCATACATCAATATCACCATAAAACCTTCCAAAGTTTCATACTTTATGACATAAGCACAAAAATAATCACTTAAAACTTAAAATTTTAACTTTATAATCATACATCTTGGTAAAGAAAATTATCTTTGGGATTCAAATCTCATTGTGCTTAGAGCACATAATTTCTCAAAGTACAATTCCAATTAGGACTCAAGGTCTCATACATCAAAGTCATATTAAATTTTCTCAAGATTCATGCTTTTCATCATAAATATATATAACTTTCTTTAAAATATAAAAAATTCATCTTTATCTACAAAAATGTCATCATTCTCATCAATTCAACTTTCAAAACATAGAGAGTATCATAATCTCATATAAAATCATATAGGGTATAAATTCATGCTTCAAATTCATACCAAAACATGTAAAATCATGTATATTCATAAAAAGAAAAATCAATTTAGGCACAAGAACGAAATAGAGTTCTTGTTGAAAAATTCCACATACCTTGAATGATGAACTTTAGATCGATACTCATTTTTGAGATGTTAATCGTGCCTTTGAATGATGGTTCTTGGAGTTGTTTAACTAGGAACTTGGAATCTTGAGTAAATTTGTAGAATTAATGGTGAACTTTGGTGGTTCTTGAAGTTGGATGTAGGAGCTTAGAGTTTTTTTTTAAGGGAATTTGATGAAATATAAAATATAATGCTTCTAATAGGCTTTAATATAGGGTTTGGATAGATTTTGGGTGAGGGGAAATGACCAAAACACCCCTAAAAATCAAATAATTCTCGAATCTATCCTTTGGTGGACTATTTTGATAGTTTGAAGTAAATCAACCATAACATTTTACTCCTATATCCAAATTGGATGAAACCAATTTCATTAGAAAGAGGACTCTCATATCTTTCCGTTGATATATAGTATCTCACCCAGATTATTGTGTACAAGGAGTTATGATCATTTGAAATTGACCCCAAAATTTACTTTTGATAGGCTGAAGTAGATCGACGATAAATTTTTGCTTCGATAGACAAATTGGATGAAACCAGTTTCATCGGAAAGAAGATTCGCAGAGCTATTTGTTTGTATATATTAGATCACCCAGATCATTATGTACAAGGAGTTATGATCATTTAAAATTGGAGAAAAAATACGCCAGGCCTCAGTACTTTTTTTCTGCATGTTTTACTATTCACTACTATTCATGGTTCGATCGAAATGTTCATAACTCATCGCTTGGGTGTCCATTTTGGATGATCCACATATCATTGGAAAGCTTATTCAATACTGTACGCAATGGTGGGTCATAATCTAAGACATTCTACATGGAAAATTTATAAATCATTCTAGAAGATAGAACCAACACGTTTACACCCAAAATTTCAACGAAAAATTTTCTGGGGTATTACAGCCAGTGATACCAACTTAAATGAGAGTGTCATGGATACTAGGAGAGCGTGATGGGGTTGTATCTATACTCTTATTGATGAGTCGCTAATAAGTGTCTAATATGCCATAGGTATATTCCAACCCTAGTTTTACAATTTCTATGACTTTGTTCAAATAGGGACATTACACAATTCTTATATTGGGGTAGGGGAGTATCATATTTGAGAGTTTTTGTTGCCATATTTCTTTTTCCTCGGATTCTCTATCTGGTTAGAACCATCATATTTAGGAATTTTAATTTTTGTAGTGTTAATTTATATATATATATATATATATTATATAATCAAGAGAGAAATAGGATAATTTGGTGTAGACTGAATACATAAGAGCATGTAACTCCTTTTAAATCTAATTTGTGTTAAAATGAAACCCCTCCAAAAATATTTTTATATTCGTTGTGTACTTACCCTTAATGATGAACAATAGGGATGTCATCACGACATTAGATTATTAGTATGATAACCATTGCCTAACTTGCATGAACCGAATAGATAGTAGTTAAGTATGTAGTCTTAAGCGAAGTGTGAATGAGGTTTTTACCTAGTTGGCATATGTGTGTGATCTATAACTTTCCCGATTAGTCTCACTAAAATTGTAGGACAGTAGGTTAGAAAAAGATCATAGGCCATTCTTTATTTGCCAACTAAAATCCAAAAATCCTACCAAATGATAAATGATATCCCTTGATCCTGAAATTTAAGACTACGTAGACCTTTTCTTTGAACTAGCCTATTCACCTTTCAAGTCATTTATGATGAACCTACTTTGAACCTATCGCTCCTTGGACATTTTGTGCCTTAACTTAGGCAAATCACCTAAGTTGCGGATGGCTAGAATAGGGGTGCATAAAAAGTTTTAGTATGTAGAAAAAGTTAGTAAAATTAAAAAAGACTCGGGTGTGGTATTTTTTGGAAAAGAAAAAAAGTGTGAAAAATAAAATTATAAAAAAGGAGAAAAATACAATCAAAGAGATGAAGCTGTGAAAAGAAAACTGCAATCGAGGTCCAAGAAATCTAGAAAAGAGAGAAAAGTGAAATAGTAGGAAAATGGAGCCAAATTTATATAGTGCCAAGGAAGGATTAGTCACTAAATCCATATGTATTATACCCTCCCCAAGCCTACATTACAGGCCAATAAAAGTCCTAAAGTGATCCTAGTCTAACGATCTAAATAACTAAGGCATAGAAAATAAAGAAAAGCCTATTGTAATGACCCTCTAGATTATTTTCCATATTTCCACACCTTTTATACATCTAGATCTTTCATATAGCTTCCTAAGTCATTTGTGATTTGTTGGAGCTGACACTTCAGTTATCGGTCAGATCATTTGGTTGTTAGAGCTAATTCTCTATTTTGAAGTCTTTGTTGGTAAGGATTGGTTATCAAGCATAAACATTAGTTTAAAACCCTTGTATGCTGATTTTGACTATTCCATCTTCTCTGGAACATTGATCTCAGGCTAGAGGGACCTTTGGTTCAGTCCCTAGGTTTCCAGACTCATTTTGAACTATTGGTGGAAATTGATAATAATAGCCCATGGGTGTGGGGCCCATATTTCATCGAAATGACCCTAAATGGAAATTTTGATAGAACTATTGAGTCTATAATATTGAATTTATTAGGGTAGCATAGTTTATGCATTCACATGATTTTTGATAAACCTTGAGGGTCTAGTGAAAACTTGGAATTTTCCAAGTTTCAGCTAGTGCATCCGCTAAAGTGTCACTTGGGTCCCTTTAGAAAAGTTTATTTAGCGGCCAAGCGGTCAATTAAGAGACTATGACTTTCTTTGTTTGGTAACTAAAGCAGAGCCTGACCTCGAATGTGAAGGCCACTTAAGTGGCAGCCTTCCCACTTTAGAAGAAATACCAGGCCCTTCATGTATATCTTAAGTGGTACATAACCTCTTTAGTCGTTATCATCTTAATTGGGCTTGTGGCTGCTTAAGCAGCCCTAAAAGGTCATTAAATTGCTCCCTTGCCAAATTTTCTCCCCATATTTCATAAGTCTCTAGAGATTAAAGCCCTAGATAGTGTGGAAATTAGAAAAGTATTTATTGGGAGATCATGAGGTGTTTGTGAGCTTAGGTTTATTATTCCCTCATCAAAATCTTGGTATGTTTCTGTCTAATTATTAGTTTAATTCCCAGATTTAGACCTAAATCTCTAGATTTTATTGGATTAATTTTAGTATAATTTGAGCTTGAAATTTACCCATACTTGTGGGTAAATAATCCTTGAGCATAAAATGACATGTTGAAAGTTTGGAAAGTGCAATTTCACAAGTGGGAACCACATAGGATTTTTACTTGATTTTGGGCTTGAAGCATAAAAATAAAATAAGGGTACCATTATTCTCGTATTTATGTATAGATTACTATTTTGATACCGAGGCATCTGTGAAAGCTTCTCAAAAGCGGAAAATCATTGATTTAGCAAACTTTATCAGGCCTTCTTTGGTGTTTGTGTGGCTAGGTTTACCTTTCTCTTATATTAGGATTAATTATAGTATTGATATGATATTATTCTAGACTTTGGATGGGAATTAAGTCTTGGAGGAATATTTAGTGTAATTTGAATTATTTAGTTGAATAAGGGATCAAAATTAGGTATAATTGACTTAACAACTCATTCTTAGGGTAGAATTGTTATCTTAGGATAAAAATGGCTTACATAATATCTTGTAGTTAAATAAGATATTTTATCCTAGTTTAGTGTATAATTTTCCTTAGAATAGATTTTGGGGTTAGAAACGAACACACTCAACCCAACTTAAAAAAGATTACTGTAAATTTATTATAGTTGCAATAGGCCTTGTACATTATTTTAAATTTGTTCTTTAGTATAAGGTGGTTGAGATAAAGATTCCTATTTATAGATTGGTATTTGGGAGATGGTATGAGTTTCGGTTCAAATTCAAAATTTATGATATGACCAATTCAATTTAAATATTGTTTATGATATGAGTATTGATTCAAGTCCTACAAATATTGATGTGAGTTTCAGTTCAATTCTAACAAATGATTATATGAGTTCCATTTCAAGTCCAGTAATGAGAGACTATTTATGATGGTTATACAACCTGTTTGAGCTTGGTGATTTTTGTATGAAAGGATCCACTATTTTGATTTCAAGAAATGGTTAATTAGTATAATTCCTATTAGTACTTCTCCTTCATTGCACCCTCTAGGCTTATGGAGGCTCGTATTGGGTTATTTACTTTATAAGCATTTTTTGGGCTTTAGGGGCCTAGTTATGTAGAAATAGTTATCTTTGCTTGATTATTATTTTTATTCTTGTTATATATTCTTAATAATTAGAATGTTATTCAAGGTTTTTCCTTTTATTCTTGACCTAGTTTATTTATCTCGTATTTTATTATATTTATATTGTTATTTTGCTCGGTTGACTGATAATGCCTATTGAGTACCCTTGGCTTTGGTACTCATACTACACTTTTATAGCTTTTTGGTGTATATTTAAGTACTAGATATCACCATTGATATTGTTCTTGTGCTGGTTAGGGTTCGGAGATGGGGTAAGCTCTCAAGGTGGGGTTGATCTTTTTTTTTTTTTTTTACTTTTGATAATCTTTCTACTTTTAAGCATGTTGTATATTGACTTTATAGTACTTGTATTCTTTTGGATTAGAAGATCTTTTACTGACTTTACTAGGTTGTGGGATGATCACTTTCGTTTTATTTCTCTATATTTATGTTTTTAACTAAAATATTTATGTCTTGTAATGTAGTTACTTACATATTTTGGGTATTGATGCCACTTTCCACCAACTAGCCTATTTATTGTAGCTCTGGCTACATTTTAGTTGGCCTACTAGTGGGATAAAGTAGGTATCATCATGACTTGTGAAATTGTGTCATGACAAATTAGTATCAAAGCACTAGGTTCACCAGTATTCTTGATACAAGAGCAAGTACCTAGTAGAGTCCAACAAATCTAAATTAAGACAATTATTTCTTATTTTTGAAAGTATATAAGATATTCTAAGAAGATCTTCACTTCCATACACTCATTTTGTGCTAAAGAGTCTATGTTGGTTTCTAAGATTCTTTGGTTTCACTTTTTCATGGATGGTTAGGATGCATGCTACTATTACTAAAGATGAGGACCCCAAGTTTGTCAGAGGAATCCTACTGGAGGATGTAAATGTTAAATATCAAGGACAACTAAGAGATGCAGCCCCAACTAGAAACCAAGATAAAAATCCTTTACTAGAACCTATCCCATTCTCAGACTAAAGATTCCTCCACCCCAACCAATAGTGGGACAAAAGAAAACCCATACTACATCGGGGTTAATATATTCATTATTGCTCAGAGATGCTTTAATTCATTCCTTGTGATCTATTGATGGTGTTCCATATGATGGTGTGCAGTCTATGTATTAGAATGGTATTGAGGCGAGGGCATAGTCTGTAGCTGTGGCTCCTAGAGTTGAGATCTAACCAGCATGGATAGTTGCTCCATAGATTATTTCCCATCCTTCTATGTATGTCGATGAACATAAGATCTTGGGTAGATTCTTGAGATTGACTCTGCCTAGGCTTTTTGAAGCACCGAGCAAGAATGCTTGTAAGTTGTTATTTTTTTGTGAGGTTAAGCTCTATAATTTAGACCTAGTTGAGACTCGTGGTGCTGATTACACTATATTTTAGTTGTATCTAGTAGCTTGAAATTGTTGGAGAGGTTTTCTTAATTTTAGGCTAGCTGGATATCCTCTATTGACATTGACTCATTTTTTTTAGGCTTTCTTAGAGAAGTATATGCCTCATAGCCCTAGAGATCATCTCTGAGATTAGTTCTTGAAGTTGGATCAGGGTTTCATAATTACTTTTTAGTACAAGGCTCGATTCCATTGGTTTGCTAGGAATTCTACATCTATCTAATCGATCGATTATGAGTGAATTTGGTGTTTTAGTTATGGATTGAAACTCCTTCTTCACATCACTACACAAAGTTTGGTTGCAGCTGATAGATTTTTTATTGAGTTTTTTAATCATGCCTAGATATGAATGAGATGTTCCATAAATTAGTGTAGTGTCGACTTTAGCTAGAGACGGTATAAAAGGTTATTTGGGTAGTCCCTACGGTACTTGAGGAGGTCCTTAGGCGAGTAGGATAGGAGATTGGTTAATAGCCTATCCAAGTGGCACGCAAGTTCATATATATGTCATAGCTAATATACCAAAGGCAAAGTCTTTAAATGCTCTCATTATGGATGCAATGTTAGTGTGTTATTAGCTAGTTTTTGATTTAATTGATCTATGATCGAATTATTCTTATGTATCTTCACATTATGCTCTAGGTTTAGAGTTATTTTGGGATTCTTTATCCGTGTTAGTATATGTATCTACTCCTATGGGAGATTTTGTAGTAGTAGATTAGGTTTATAGATCATGTGTTGTGTCTTTCAAGAGTTTGATACCCATGTTGATCTTATTGTTCTAGATATGGTGGATTTGGATGTGATCATCGAAATGGACTAGTTAATCCTTTATCATGCAGTCTTACATTATTTCTCCAAGACTATTACCTTAGCCGTGTCTACCATATAATTGATTGTGTGGAAGGGATCTTTTAGCCATTAGTCAACGAGGATTATTTCTTATGTTCAGGCTAGGAGACTTTTATGGAGGGATTTCTTATATTCATGATGTCAATATGGAGAGTCCTCTTTTGACTGTGTTCCTATAGTCCATAATTTTCTTGATGCTTTTCCTACCAATCTACCTCGTCTTCCTCCTGAGTTTGATATTGATTTTATTATTATTCTTGAGTCGAGCACCCAACCTATTTCTATGACACCTTACTATATGTCTCCTGTCGAACTTAAGAAGCTGAATAAGCTTTGGGATTTTCTTGGGTAAGGATTTCATTAGACCAAGTGTATTACCTTGGGGTGATCCTATCTTATTCATGGAGAATAAGGATGGTTCCTTACATATGTGTATCATTTACAGGTAGCATAATAAGGTGATGGTGAAGAATAGGTATTGTATGCCTCTCATTAGTGATTTATTTGACTAGCATCAGGGAGCACTGGTGTTTACTAAGATTACTTGAAGTTCAATTACCATTAGTTGAGGATTTTTGCTGAGGACATCCAAAAGACAACCTTCATGACTCGCTATGGCCATTATGAGATCTTGGTGACGTCATTTGGGTTGACTAATGCCCCAACTACATTCATGGATGTGATGAACCTCATGTTCAAGCTTTATTTGGATTCCTTTGTGAATGTGTTTATCAACAATATTCTTGTATATTCAAGAAGTAGGGAGGAGCACATATAACATTTAAGGATTATGCTAAAGACTTAAGAGATCATAGATTTATTGGCAACTTCTCAAAGTGTGAGTTCTAGCTCTAGTCGGTGATCTTTTGAGGACCTATGGTGCTAAGGATAGGATTATAGTGAACCCAGAAAAGATTGAGGCTACTCATGATTGGACCAGGCCTATATCTTCGTTTGAGGTTCGTAGATTTATTGGTTTGGCTGATTAAAGAGGTGATTCATTGAAGGTTTTGATACTATTGTAGCACGAATGACTAGATTGACCAGAAAAGATATTCCTTTCTAGTTATTTGAGGAGTGTGAGTTAAGCTTTCGAAAGCTCAAAGGGATTGTTACTTCACCTTCTATATTGGATCTTCTTGTTAAGGGTTGGGGATTCGCCATATATTGTCATTCTTTTGGTCTTAGTTTGGGTAGTATATGCATAAAGTATGTTCTATTTATTACTTATGCATTAAGGAAGATGAAATTTCACAAACGCAACTACCCCAATCATGATTAGGAGTTGACATCGGTAGTTCTTGTACTTATGATTTGGAGGCATTATTTGTATTCTTGTATTTGAGATCTACACTAACCATCATATTCTTTAGCATGTTATGACCTAGAAAGATCTTAA
Organism: Capsicum annuum; assembly: GCF_002878395.1. NCBI lineage: Eukaryota > Viridiplantae > Streptophyta > Magnoliopsida > Solanales > Solanaceae > Capsicum > Capsicum annuum. The sequence continues at coordinate 101,658,775 of NC_061111.1, read as the reverse complement.
TTCTAGGCAGTATAGATGGATAGATTTGCTTAGATTATGACAACTCTATTTTATACCATCTGGAAAAGGAGAATGTGTAATAAATGCCTTTATCTAAAAGGCGGTAAGTATGGGTAGATTGGATTTTATTCAGTTTTAAAGAGTTTGTTGACATGGTACATTGAGTCTATAGACAATTTGATGGTGCGACTTGACATTCCAGACACCAGGAGGACTTTTGCAGTATTGAGGTGATGTCTACTTTATTTGAGTAGATTCAGAGTCGCCAGTTTGAGGAGAAGGGACTTTGTATTATCCATGGTCAGGTATTGAATAGTGAGTCATGGAGGGATACCATATATTCTTAGGATAATCTGAGATTTGATGGCCATTTTGCAATTCGAGGGTAGGTGACTTTGCTTAGTTGATATTGTGTGAGGCTCAAAGCTCCATATACTCAATACACCCCAAGACAACTAAGATGTATAGGGATTTAAGGCAACACTATTTGTGGAGTTTCATGAAGAGAGATATGGTTGACTTTGTGGCTTATTTCCTATGCATTGGTAGTGAAGGTCGAGCATCAGATACCTGGTATCTTGATTAAAATATTTCTTATTCGTAAAGGGAAATGGTTAGATCATCATGGACCTCGTTAGCAGTTTGCCTCTCACTTTTTGTAGTTTAGAAGATATTTGGTTCATTGTAGAAGGACTCACATTTATTTTCTTAACAATAGTAAGAAAAAATCATGGACCAAATAGTTGCTAGAGCTCTATTTTCTGAAGGCATATCTCAAAGAAGACCTCCTTACTTCAATGGTAAATATTTCTTCTATTGGAAAACATTCATCAAGTTCTATGTTGACAAAGTATAAAGGTGATCAAACTTGTTTATCCTCTACTTACCTCTATTAATCAAGACAAGAATGAAAAGGAACCTGGGAATGATGAAACCTTTATGACACTACTCCTACTCTAGAGAACTATACTGATGAACAATGCAAATTATTCAGATCAACTCAAAGGCCAAAAATGTGCTGACAATGCTATCAGTGGTAAGGAGTATGAAAAGATCTTATGTTGTGAAACTCCTAAGAAAATATAGGATAAACTAGAGGTAAACTGTGAAGGAACTGAGAAGGTCAAACAAACTCTTATAAGTTCATTAGTCAATCACTATGAAATTTTCAAGATGAAGCATGGAGAGTCCATTGAAGAAATATTTCTAGATTCGGCAAAATTATTGGAGAAATTAAAGCTGAAAGAAAAATTTACCATATAGCAAATCAGATCACTAGAATTATCAAGAGCCTGCCTCCTCAGTGGATTTCTAAGGTTGTGTTCCTTGAAAGTATGAATTTAAACAAAATAACCTATAATGAAGTCAGAAGAGACCTTATTCCATTTTTAAAGGCCCAGTAAGATGACAAAAAAAATATGGCTTTCAAAACTACAAATAAAGCAGAAGATGGTGCATTTGATGAAGATGAACTTGTACTTATCACCAGGACAGTTGTTGATAATTAAAGAAGATCCAAAAATTCGTGAAAGGGAAAATCAAATACATAAAAGAAAAGAATAATATTGATAGGAATGAAGGTAAGTGCTACAATAATGGTAGATATAATCATAGTTCTTATGATTGTCCAGACACTAAAAGAGTATCCTTCAAAGGAAGTCAAAACGTTTTCAGTTAGTGGGGTTATGAAGAACAATTAGACCATGAAAATGACACTTTTAGCTATTTCTACTTCATTTTAATTGGTTAATCTAGTCAGTTATGAACTAATTCTTGCAATGAATGCTCGAAATGAAAAAATTTGCTAGATATTTCCAAAACTGATCTTAATACAGCTCATGATGAAAATGAGCTTTATTAAGAGAAATAAGAGACAGGGATTTAAGCTTGAGGTTTGTGAAATTGAAAAGAACTTTTTACAAGATGAAATTGATAAGTTAAAAGTTAAAGTCAATAGTTTCAAAAAATCCTCAAGTCACAGTATTGTCAGGTCAAATCAGTCAACTAACTCTACTAAGTCGACTGATAAATCTGAAAGTGATACGCATAATAATAGATATTATGGTTGTAAAGGATATCAACAATCAACTAACTCAAGTAATTCGACTAAAGAGAGAAATCACAGTTGTAATACTTGATATTATAGTTATGATAGATCTCAATGATCAACTAACTCAAATCAGTTGATTAAAGAAATTAGTCACAATCATAATACCTATTATACAATCACTGACTGTTACTCAAATTCTTGCTATCCTTGTGACTAACCTTATCATAAATACTGTAAATGTAGATTTCATCCAAGAAATCTTAGAAAATGGGTTTGGAGGCCTAAAACTGGATAAACAAATTCAAGTACTGACTCAAAAGGGCCCAAGAATGGTTGAGTACCAAAAATTAAGTGACATATCCATTTCAGGAACTCTACTCAAAAGCTAAAGAGAAATTATATCTAGATAGTGGTTGTTCAAATCAAATGACATGAAACAAAAGTCTCTTCAAATCAGTAGTTGACATCGATGGAGGAGCTATAAGATTTTGAGACAACTTAAAAAGCAAAGTAATAGGTATTGGTACTATCTCTTTAAATGAATCATGTGTTATTACTAGTTTTATTTGGTCAATATCTTGTAGTACAATATATTGAGGATAAGTCAATTGTGTGATGCTAGTTTGATGGTAAGAATCAAGACTGATGGATGTATAACTGAAAGGTATGGAAGATAACTCCTTGTAGGAAATAGACATATAAATATGTATGTTCTAGACTCCATCAAAATAATAGAAGGATACATATGTAATGCCTCGATCTCTGAAGAACCTTATGTCTAGCGTAGAAATATTGATCATGCAAGAATGAGACAAATTGAAAAGGTTGTTAAATATGAACTTGTTACCAGTCTTCCAAAGCTTGATTTCAAGCCCTATTTGTGATTCTAGACAACTTGGTAAGAAAACTCGAAATTCTTTTCCTATTAATGATATTTTCTCTACTACTAAGCCATTGCAGCTACGCCATATGGACTTATTTGGTCCTACTTGAACTACTAGCATTGGTGGTAAAAGGTACTCATTTATAATTATTGTTGACTACTCTAGATTTACTTAGGTTATGTTTATTTCTAACAAAGATGATAACTTAAAGAATTTTGAAGTTTTTTCATGAAAATGTTAAAAGAGACAGATTATTACATCTCTATGATTAGAACTGATCATAGAGAGGAATTTGAGAGCAAAGACTTTGTAATCTTTGGTAGCAATCAAGATTACACTCATAATTTCTATGATCGAAGATATCCTCTTCAAAATGGTATGATTGAATACATAAATAGAACTCTTCAAGACATGGATCAAACTATGATTTATGAATATACTCCGCCATATAAATTTTGGGCAGAAGTTGACCGTATTGCTTGTCATGTTTTCAACAGGTGCCTCATTAGACCAATTCTAAATAAAACTTCTAATAAGTTTTGGAATAATAAAAGGCCCAACATTGGGTACTTTCATGTATTTGGGTCCAAATATTTTGCTCATAACAACGGTAAGGATAATATTGGTAAGTTTGATCCACAAAGTGATGAAGCTATTTTTATGTGATATTGTAATTCTAGTAGTTCCTATAGAGTTTTTAATAAAAACACTCTTTGTGTTGAAAAATCTTTGCATGTTGTCTTTGATGATACCAACCTTATTTTGAATAATGTTAGTGGCTATGGACAATAAGCTTGAACAAGTAAATAAAAATAAACCCACTTCAACCGAAGAAGACTCTACCCCCAAAGTTAATGAAAACTAAAGTTAATCAGCCAGCTACTGCATCAAATAATGAATTTACACTTGAAAAATTCTAAATGAATGGAGAAGCAAACCTAATTATCAAAGGAAACTTATCACTACAAATCCAAATTAAGGAATGAATACAGGGGCTTCCAGTAAAATAAATGCAAATGTAGCCCTCATATCTCAACTTGAACCAAAGAATGTCAATAAAGCTTTAGAATATGATTGTTGGGTCAAAGTAATAGAAGAAAAACTTGAGCAATTTGACAAAGACAATATGTGGATGCGTTAATCATTAGAATCAAGTGTGTTTCCAGAAACAAAAGGGATGAATCAGGAAAATTTGTGTAAAATAAAGTTTGTCTAGTCACTCAAGGAAACACTTAACAAAAGGGAGTCAATTTTTATGAATCTTCTGCAGCTGTTTCATAGATAGAATCAATTTGAATTTTAATTTCCTATGCTTCCTATAATGGTTTCTAATAATTTCAAATGGATGTAAAAAGTACTTTCTTAAATGGCTTATTGATGAACAAGTTTTTGTAAAACAACCCCCTAGGTTTGAAAATCCAAAATTTCTCTATCATGTATTCAAGCTATCACCTCCTTTTTGGTAAGATAGGTTGAGAAATTTCTTAATTGATCATGATTTTACTCATGAAAAGATTTACACTACCTTGTTTAGACCACTTATGGAAATCATACTATTTAAATATGTGTTAATGATATTATATTTGGAATTTCTCATGTTGTTCTATGTAAGGAATTCTATAAACTCATTCAAAATGAGTTTAAAATAAGTATGGTAGGAGAGTTAACCTTTTTTGGATTAAAAATCCATCAGTCAGTTAAAGGTACTTTCATCTCCTAAGGTAAGTACACTAAATAACTAATTCATAAATTTGGGATGGAAAATACTAAACCATCTGTCTCTCTTATGAGCTTTACATGTGTTCTTGAATCAAGTAATGATAGTAAGAATATCGATGAAACAAATTATCAGGATGTCATTGGCTCTCTTTTATATCTTACTACTAGTCAACTAGACATTCATTTTAGTGTTTATAAATATGCCAATTTTAGTCAGCTCCCAAAGAAGCTCATTTGGTTGTTATTAAATGTTTTATAAGAAATCTTATTGGCACAAGTTCTTATTGGTTATTGTACCTTAAACTAATTAATTTGATCTAAAAGGTTTCTTAGATACATATTATGCAGGGCACAGAGTTGATAAAAAAACACTAGTAGAACTTGTCAATTCATGGAAAAATTTCTTATTTTATCAAACAATAAGAAATAAAATTGTGTTTCTCTATCTACTACTGAATCTGAGTATAATGCAATTAATTTTTGTTTTTTTCAAATTCTTTGGACGTCACATCAACATAGCGATTCTGATTTATCCTTCAAAACTCGTGAAAATATTTTGTGATAACTCTTGTGTTATATGCTTACCTAAGAATCATGTTAGTCATTCTAGACAAAAACATATTGATGTTACGTATTATTTTTTAGAGATCATGTTTTAAAAGGTGATATTTGACTATCCATTGTTAGTACTAATTTTCAATTAGCTAACATTTTTACTAAACCTTTACTATAAAGAGATATTGTTCTCTTAGAAAATCTCTTGGTATTATTGCAAAACCTTTTTGAAAAATATTTTTCTATACCTGCTAAAGTTCATGTGTGTAAAAGTGCCTCTTCATTAATAAAAATTTGATTGATTTATATGTCTCTTGATATTTTTCCTTTCTCATCTCCTGACACTAGGTTCAGTGTAAATAAATTATGGCATCTCTCTTTTTTATAGGAAGCCTTCCACTCTTTTCTTGCTTTGTTTCACATACTCTGTCCCTTTATCTAATTACCCTTTCTCTTTTTCCTTATTTTTATCTTCTCTTTCTATCTGTAAGATGTCTAAAGGCTCAAGTTCTCCCCTCAAGGCAACAGGAAGATTTCTTGTGTTAAAGGTTAAGGGAAAATTTCTTTTTCTGTCCCTCTTGACTCTGACTTATTTGTTCAAAACATCCCTTAAGCCTCATCTGATTCCTCTTACTCTGGTAAGCTTCCCATTATCCCTGATGACTCTGAGTGCTCTAAAAAGAAAGTGAAGTTTTATTTCAACAGTTCTCTAAACAGAAACACTAATTTTTGGAGACCTACAACTGGAACTCTTTTTCACTCTACAAAGGGATTATCTCTTATTCATGGTAGGATAGTTTATATAAATCTCTGGAATCCCTACATTGTCCCATAAAATCTCTATTTAAATTTTTTAAGGTTGGGGAAACATCTTTGTCTCTATTCCTAAGTATGCATATGAGCCTCTTATTCGTCTATTTTATGAAAGTTTTCTTTCTACAGAATTTGATGAATTTAAACACTCATCATAGGAAAATAAATATTTCTTGATTGTTCTATGTTTGATGCCATCTTTGACATTAAATGATCTGGTTTTACGTTTTCTTCAAGGAATGCTAGTCTTTCTGAATTTGATGTTTCTTTCGAAAATACTAAGTGTGCTATTGCTATGGATAATTATGATTCTCTTTGTTTTTCTCTTGGTCCTAAACACTTTCTTTCAAAATTCATGTGATTGTTTATATCGTGGCCACCACTTTACTTCCTTGGGTTGAGTCTTTCTCCACTCTATCTCAGTGGAATACCTTGCTCACTTTTTTTATTGCTACTCATCATAAGATTAATCTTTCCTCTTTTACTCTTAATTATATGATGAAAAATCTCTTGACCGTTTAGTCTTCTTTACAGGATTATCATTAAATGGATTTTGAAATCTTGTGATGTGTCTCTCAGTGTTGTTCTTTTTGTTTTTTTTAAAATAATGTTATAATACGAATTTTTTTCTAGTTTGGTATGCATATGATTGATGATGCATGGTTTCATAAGTTATAGAAATACTCAGTTAAGACTCCTTCCTCCCCTAATTTACATTCCTCTCCTCATCCACATCCCTCCAGCAATGCTTTTATGGGTGGTGAACAATGCTTATTCGAAATTGACTCTAAGCTTGACAACTTGAAGGATCTTTTGTTGGGCATTCACTTTCAGCTTGACAAAATTAAGGATAGAATCAAAGAAACTAGAACTGATGTTGCTTGCCTCAGAGTCATGTTGGATCAAATTATCAAGGAAGTAACCAAACTTGCAGCTAAGATTCAGGCAACCATAGATACTTTCTCCACCACCACTGTCACTCTGTTTATGAATTTGAATGACATTACTTCCCAAACCCTGGCTTATATTTCCAATGCTATTCTCTTGCTTCTTCTTAAGTTTATTTGTTGGTAGTATTTTTTATTTTGTTGTTCTATTTGGGTTGTATATTGTCTTAATCCCATGAATAGTTTAAGTTTTTGCTTGTCATTAAGTAATATGTTGCCTATTTATTTGTTTATTCTTCTTTCTTTTTGATGGATGTCAAAGGGTGAGAAAGGTGAGGTATGTTTTTCTATGCAGGAAAAATGAGAAATCCCTTAGGGGAGAGAATGCCATGACTTAGGGGAAGCTAAAAATAGGAGTTATTTGATTATCAAATTTTTTTCATCCATAGAAAATGAGGATGTTGATAGTGATAATTTTGATGAATGATTTAGTGCTTGATTTTATTTTGGAAATTTTGAAAAAGAATATTCAAATATATCCAAGTCAATGCACAAAAAGTAACAAGTACTCAGAAGATTATTCAACAAGGAAAGAAGATTTCCACATTTAATGAAGAGTATATCCTGTAAATATCATCGTGTCCCTCTCTCTTCTTAGATTTTTTATTGTTATATTTTCCTTTCTAATCTTTACTTATTCTTGGAAATTGAATATCCTCTTTTCATTTACCTTAAAAGTAAAAAAATTTGGGTTGCCTTCGATACTTATCTTCCAATGGCTAGTAGTAGTCCAATCACTAATATTTAAGAAATCGAAGAAAAGGAAAAGCTATACTTTTGTCTCAACCTTCTTTAGTTCTTTTCTCTACTTTATTCAAGCATTGTATTTTTTTGAAGTTTACTGTGTATTTTAAGGGAGAGGAGAGAAACACATAGTTAGTGAGGTATTGTATCAAAAGTAAGAAAGAAAAAGATTTGGGAGTCATAGCTAAAAATCTTGACTCAATTCTTGTACTTTGATTTAACTCACAAAGAACTAGTAGAATCCCTTGTACCCCAAGGGGAATGGAGTAAGACCTATATAGGTCCCAACCAGTATAAAATATCTTGATCTATTTATTTTGCATGTTATTTTTAAAAATTATCTTTACTTCTTGAATAGTCAATTATCTATCTACATGAGTCAACTATTTATTTGAAAAAGATTAATTAACCCCCTTCGTACTACTTTCACAACCTAACCCTTTACTTCTATAGATAAAAGTTCTTTCAGTAGTAGATATTGTAATGATCCTCCATGAAATTTTTATATTTCTAAACCTTGTGTTATTTAGAGTTTTTCTATAGCTGCCTTAAGTCATTTATCACTAGATAGAGCTAACATCTCAGTTATCAAATAGTTTATTTTATAATTACAACCAATTCCCTGTTTTGAAATCTTCGTTGGTAAGAAGTTTCTATCGGGAATAAACTTCAATTTAACAACATTGTATGCATATTTTAACAGTTCCATTATCTCTAGAATATTGATTTTAGGCTGGGGGACCTTTGGTTTGGGTCCTAGACTTCCAGACTTATTTAGGTCTATTGGTAAAAATTTGATAAAAATGGGCCATGGGTTTAGGCCCATTTGTTATCTAAATGACATCGAATGGAAAATTTGATAGCGCCATTGAGTCTGGAACATCAAATTTGATAAGGTAATATAGTTTATTTCCATTCAAAGGATTCTAAATGAATCACAAAGGGTCAATTGAAATATAAAACTTTCCTAGTTTCAGCAGATGCATCACTTGATTGGTTCATCCACTAAAGGAAGTTGGTTTAGCAGCTAGCCATTCACTTAAGCAACAATGTCTTTCTGAGCTGGGTCGTAAAGCGGAGCCTAACATCTAAAGAAGAGTATGCTTAAGGGGCAGTCCACCTACTTTAGCAGAAAGACCAGGCCTAGTAGGTACCATATAAGCGATACATAGCTATTTAGCAGTGACCACTTAAGTTGTCAAGTGGCTACTCAAATAGCCCCTGCAAGGTCATTAAATTGCTCCCTTACTTGATTTTCTAGCCATTTTTCACAAATCTTAAGATCTTGAAGTTGTACAGAGTATGGAAATTTAGGGAGTGTTTATTGGGAGATTTTAGGGTTTTTGTGAGCTCAATTTTATCATTCTCTCTTTGAAATCTTGGTAAGTTTTCATCTAATTATTGGTTTAATTCCCTGATTAAAACTCAAATCTCAATATTCTCATTGAGTTGATTTAAGTACCATTTGATCATGGAATTTACCCATTCTTGAGGGTAAATGATCCTTAAGCATATAAGGATATGTTGACGGTTTTGAAAGTGTAATTCTGCAAGTGGGCCCCATATAAGATTTTAACTTAATTTTTTTATCAGAAGCATAAAAATACAATATGGATTCTATTGTACTCATATTAATGTGTAGATTACTATATTGATAGTGTGGCGTCGAGCAAAAACTTCTTATAAGGGGAAAATCCTTGATTTAGTGGACTTTATCAGGATTTCTTTAGCATTCAGGTAGGCTAAGTTTACCCTTCTCTTCGATTAGGCTTAATTATTTTAATACCCTATGTTTTCAAGGTCACTGTGGAACCTACAACTCATTCCTCAACGCATGAGTACTCCTCACGAGTCTTATGATGTAGTTGTAACCAAGATAGTGTGAAATAATTGAAGTTCTATTCAGGGTAGGAATCAACACTAGGAGTCATTACAAGAAATAGCAAGTCATATAGTTGGAGTCGTATTGTCAGCAGTGTAGGTCCCCTAAGTTTTTGTCCAACTTATGAATGATCATAAGATAGGACTTATATCCTGAGCAGTAAAGGATCCAAGAATCAAGCCTCATGTTTTGGTAGTTTTACAAGTAACATAGACATATATTAAGACCCCCAATAGCTCCTAAATTATAGACAAGTTGAAACATCCCTTAGCAATTAAGTTAGTATGAAGAATATGATTATAGTTAGATTCAAATGAGAACAACTTTTGGTATACCATGTATTTATGATCTCAAGACCCACCAATAGATAGATATAGAATTAACTTTCCAATGATACCAATTTTGCCTTAATCCGATATTGAGGTGAAAAGTTATGGCCAAATTATTGGAGCACTGTCAATACTGCCAGTTAGTGGAGGCCATATTTTTGTTTAAACCAAAAAAATAAAAAAACCAAACCGAAATTTAATGTTGGTTTTGGTTTTTCGGTATTTCAGATTGGATTTGATTTATAATTTTAAAATTTTGGTTTTTTGGTTTGGTTTTTGGTTTTATAAGAATATATATATACATATATATTATATTTATATATATATATATATATATATATAATATCTAGTAATTCACATTCATAATTAACATTTAACTGCAAATTCGCATACGCTGCAGGCTGTTTATAGATTGTTTTAGTGACTCAAATATTTTATAGACTTTTTTGGTGACTTTGGACTGTTTTATGAACTATTTATACAGAAAATATGTTATTTCATGGACTATTTTTATGAGTTTTGTGTTGTTGTGTAGACTATTTATGCAAGGTTATATATATATGTAAAGATTAATGACGTTATGTATTATGTTAAGCTTATGATTATTTTATTTTATTTCATCCATGTTGAGTTATTTATAGTTATTTATATTTCAGAATGAAAAAAATAATTTTTCTGAAAAAACCCATCAATTTTAAATGCTCAGTCATGAAAAAGAGAGACTAACTACTTTAATATTTCAAACCAAAATAAAAATCTAAAATAACTGAACCGAATTTGTAAAAATCAAACCAAACCAAATTTATTTTAATTTGGTTACGATGTCATTTTTGTCAATCCAAAAATCGATAAACCGAACTGATATTAGACAATCAGACTAAATCGACCGAACGCCCACCCTACTGCCAATGGTTGCGACTCCTAATAAGGACTTATAAGCAGACCCTATGAGTTGTTAGGAGGAGTTGTCACCACGACAGTAGTGGTCAAAATTAGGATTCCTAGTGACGACTCAAGGCATGGCTCATACCCAGACCTTTTGATTCGTGGATAAACTTATCAGTACGGCTTCCAGGTGAATTCCAGATTGTTCATAAGGGTTTTTTAAGTCGTTTCCCACTATTTTATCCCCAAAACTATGTCTTTTAAGCTATTTTAAGGCTTAATAAAATGCCAAAAGTCCCCCAAATCCATTATTCAACCATAACTCCACTTAGTGAAATCAAAAGGGGTGATTTTCTCTCTTCTCCAAGGCAACTAGGGTTCTTCAAGTTTAAGCTCAATTCAAAGAAATTCACCCAAGTCTTCTATAATCAAGTATGTGGGGTTTATGAACAAGGTTATTCTTTCATCCTCGTGCCCAAAAAGCATGAGTTTTAGATTGAATTTACTTATTTTGAAATAGGGTTCATTCCCAAATAACCATATTCTTGATGTATGATACCCCCATGTGATTGAAAGCTTTAAGTGAATCAAGGTTTATATATATCCATATTTTGACTCATAAAATTCATATTGTGATTTTAATTTCATCATCTTGACTTAGATATTATTGAAAGATTTCAAGATGATTATTCAGCATGATGTTTTGTTATGAATTTCTATGAACTAAAGCATGAATTCTAATTTCTAAGTACAAGTACTGAATTTACAATAAGTTTATGCTCTTAAGCTCCATTGACATGTTCTATAACATGGTTTAAAGAAAAGCTTGATCTTTACATCTAAAGATAAGACATGAAATACACAATTGTTCATCTTAATTATGATATAAAGTAAAGAGAAGCATAATTGGTTATTCAGTATATAAACCCTTATGCTAGTTTAAGGTGGATTTTGTAAAGTATGAGCTTATAAGTATTTTGGGAGTAGTATTTAGCACGAGAAAGGAATGCGGATTAGCATATCATAAATTCATGAAAACTATGAAACACTGTAGGTTAAGCTTTTTCCTAATATGGAAAAAGTATAGTGATCACTTAAGTTAAGGTTCTATTTCGATGGAAAGAGTAGAACAACTTTTTCTAACGTGGGTAAGGCGTTGGACTCCATGGTAGCTCACATGGTTTATGTCGGTTAGAAAAATCTCCCATAAGAAAGAATAAAAGTAATTATTTTAGAAACAAAGTGTTATGGATCACTAAGTTTATTCATATGCTTCATTATCCATGTTTTATGTTCCTACATTCTTTAGTTTTACTCAAGTTCAAAGTGAGTCATTTATGCATAGCATCCATTATTTGAAAGTTTACATATGTATATATATATTTATTTATTTCTTATTTTACTTATGCATTCACCCTTACATACACAGTACATTTCAAAAGTACTAACTCACATATACGTCAATGTACTATATTGTCTCATATTATAGGTACCCATTGTAGCCCACACATCATAATCAGACAAATCGCAACTTTCAGTCAGCAGGTGATGACTTCTTTTGATTCGAGGACTCGAGTAAACTATAGTTCTAGTCGCATTGGTATTTTATTTAGTCGTATTGACTAGGGATAGCTTAGGGTCTTGTCCCATCTACCTATAGTCAATATTAGCAGAGGCTTCATAGAGGATCATTGAGAGTTGATATATTATTTTCAATTTTGTTTTGTATACCGAAAGTTTAAATATCTTTAATAGTTTTATATGGACCATATTCAACAATGACATCTCTTTCACTTATTTCTTTCAGATTTATGTATCTTATTCAATTATTTATGAGGTATTCTAGTATCATGAGTTAGATTAGTATCACGTATGGTTCTAAGAACCATGTGACGTCTAGGGGATAGTCTCGGGGCATTACAAACTTAGTATCAGAGCACAGAGTTTAAGTATCCTTGGGTGTCTATGAAGCTATGTCTAGTAGAGTCTTGCAGAATGGTACAAAGATGTTTGTACTTTTCTTCAAAAGGCCGTAGTGCATTTATGAAATGTTTTCTTTTTTCATCTTCTAGATCGTGCTGTAAATTTGTTCTCTTAGAAACTTTTATCGATTCATGTATTACTCCATAATTATCCATTGCAACTTATTCATCAGATAACATGATTAGTAAGTTCCAATTCCTCCCAAGATGATGCTATTAGATTTACTATTAGTAACATCAAAAGTCGCACAAAGGGCTTTGGAGGATCCCGCTAGTATATTTAAAGTCCTTTAATTAGAAATATTATGTCCTATTCCATATGAGTTGTGAGGTTAAGACAGGATCTACTACGTAATAAGATTTTTTCTTTAGACTTTTTTTACAGATAATGCTTATGAGAGAAGAGGTTATGTACCCAAATTATTGAATTTAGTTTTCTGTAAGAGAAATTTTATTTAGTGTGTTATAATTCATAAGTAGGGAACACCAATGTGTTGCATGTATGGATTTAGAAGTGTAGTGATAAGAAAGTTAGAGATAGCAAATGGTAAATAGTATAGTGATGGATCTATACATGCTATTAAGTAAGGATTGAGGTGATGTGTCTTTGGGTGTTACTTAAAGGGGTATTGAATGTGGTGTAGATATTATGGTGGAAGGTAGAGACAGAGTTATTTATTAATGTTACTTAGAGTATACTTGGAGTAGAAAAGGGGTTCATTATTGTATTACTTAGAGTTAAAAAAGTATAAGTTATTAATGAAAGTATATGGTGGTTGAGTATTATTAATTTAGTCTTCCCTTATGGTTGTGAAAAAAAAGGGAGTTTAGTTGAAAATTATAGAGTTATGGATGTAATATAGGTGTATAGATAGATAAATCATAGTAATGTGTAGAAGGAAGATGTGCTAATAAATTAGAATAAGATAAGCCATATGATTATAATCGATTGTTGTTATAATGAGGTTCTTAGCAAGCTAGTGTTTCTTGGTGTTTTATTTTATAGCTTTCAAGCAAAAATAGTATGTGAGGGTTTGTTGTTAATCATGTCTAGCACTGGACAATAAGTTTAAATAGTAGCTGATCACCAAGATCAAAATAATCATTGCTTGGTAAGTGTTGTTAGTTGTATAGAAGTTATTTAGTGGGCTAGAGCAGTGTATGCAAGAGTTTAAGTTCATTTTTTCGCAATTAAGTATTTGTTGTTGGTATGATTTAGAGGTGTACCAAAGGTGATATAAGGGTTGCATTACTTTCTAAGATGATTAAGGGTTGTGTGTGGTTAGTAGTATCCTTGAGTTGCTAAATGGGAAAAAGGCTAGTTATATAGTATATGGTGTTCTTAATAGCTAAGTTAAGGAGTTATGGATAGATGATGTTGAGTTTTTTTATTATTTTGATTCACGTGGTTTAGGGAAAAATGTAAATTTAGAAATGTGATACAGATTATGTATTTAGTAAGGTAGGTATGTTTGCGGGGGAAAGTGTAAGTCTATGATGATGATTATTAAAGATAGAGAAAGTTAAGGATGGTATATATGAAAGGATTGTCCAAGAATGAATTTAGTATGTTTTAAATATACTTCATTCGTGTGAGTTGAGAATTTATCTGTAGAGCATTAGAGTGAAGAAATTATGGCTCAGCCCTAGGGATATGGATTGGATCCATAAGCTTAGAAGGTTGGCTTTAATATAGGGGGGAGATGATATGACCCGACCCACCCTGGGGACTTGTCATAATGGGTGTCCCAAGTCCAACTGGGATCATAGACCAGACCCGTTACCCAACCCAACCTCCATTCGACTGCTCTGAGTTGGCTGAATTCCAAGCATTTAACAAGACAGTGTACAACTTACATCAAGACTCTGGAATAGATCACAATCGTGACCTATCAAACCAAGTCCAACCATCCTATACCAATACTACTACCATACCAAACCATCCCAAAAAAAAGGCCATAAACTAGGTCATAACCAAGGACGTTCCAAAATATAATATAATTAATCCCAAAATAAAATAGTATGGAACAATCAACAATATCATCCAATGATGTCAGCCTTTTATCTTATTCCAATGCCAAGGCCGACACATATACTGATCTTGCCTATTCTAACCCAGAGAAGTACCACAAAGCCTCTAACTAAAAGAGTAATAAAATCCGATTAGGACATGCCTCAAACCACAGCCAAAGCCAATATCCAAAACAAAGTCAAAGTGACTAGATATATCCATAACATGAAATTAAGCCTTCCAAAAGAATGGAATCTCACCACTTTAATCCAAATGTTTTCCTCGAGTCAATCACTATATAGGAGGAGTAGAATGATTTTTTCCTCCAGATAGTGGGTATACAACCAGCAATATACAAGGTTAGCAAGTAACCGCTAGCATGGGACAAAATAATTCCATTTATTAAACCAAGTAAGACCATTCATATGCACACAACCATATATATATATATATACATATCACCATATAGAGAAAAAGGGACCAGGTTTAACATGTTTTTCAAACCTTTACCTGGATTATGTATCTTTGTCGTCCTAAATAACCCATGGGCTATATGGGTTTATGTAACGCTCCAAATCTGGTACCCAAAATGTTACACAATGCTCATGACCCCGAAGGACTACAAGCTAACCGATGACTGATATATGTACCTGTATACTATGTGATATACTGTACAAATGCAAGAACATGAACTAAAAGGCCATAAGGTTCAAAACTGATAAATCACCATAGGACATAACATCTGGGATGAGGTATAAATACATAAAAAAAATGTCTAAACATACTATAGTCTGAAAAGCCTCTAAAATATGACTGTCTGAATACGGAGTTGATAGGAATTGTCCCCAATTAACTCTGACTACTGAAATAACTAACAACAACAACAAACCCAGTGTATTCCCACCTAGTGGGGTCTGGGGACTACTGAAATAACTAAGTACTAAAATAATGAAATAACTATTATATCATCCTAAAAGGATGAGGACTCACTTCTTACTGGCTGGTGATATCTGGAATCTACTGATGCTCTAGATATCGTGTCTCTGAACCTATGGTATAAAATACCATAACGCAAATACATCAGTATGATTAAATATATTGGTATGCATGTAAGGTAGACTGAATTCATGGGGTTCATATGCATGAACAATACTGACTAACAAACTAACATGAACGTGAGAATACATACATGAATACATAGTAACTGTAACTGAGATCATGGTAACATTATTACTGAGTCTGAGTACTGATAACATGAGTTCTAATAACTGACACAACTGATAACATGAGTGACTGTATCTGACAGTCCTGAATCTGATGAAACTAGCTGAGTTTCGTAATATTCTGAGTTGACTGTATCTGACAATCCTGAATTCTGTAGAACTATCTGAGTTGTATTACTGAGATTGAATGACTATATCTGACAATCCTGATTCTATAACTGGAACTGTGGGAAGTATTCATCTAACCAACATGCCCCTAATACGCCATTATGGCTGAGTTGGGGTCCAATTTATAACCCCAATTGGAAGGGTGTCAATACCGTGCCACTACTAAAAACAATCTGTGAGTAACCCTCATATAACAGGTAACTCTAGTGAGAATGGTGGGAATCCTCATATAACCGGTTAAGCCACCTCATCTACCCTCATGTATCAGGCTATGATGTCTCAACCTATGCTGGCTACATTATTCCAGAATTTAGTATTGCTTCTAAGAATC
Organism: Capsicum annuum; assembly: GCF_002878395.1. NCBI lineage: Eukaryota > Viridiplantae > Streptophyta > Magnoliopsida > Solanales > Solanaceae > Capsicum > Capsicum annuum. Next base: position 101,642,252 of record NC_061111.1, on the reverse strand, counting down.
ACACCCTCATATAACAGGTGAGTTCCCATCCTTGGGTTCACTCGGTGCTAACTCCTACTCCCATCTGAATATACACTGAACATGGATTACTAAACTGGACTAGACTGAATTAAATGAATTCTACTGACTGACGAAATAGTACTGAGATTAATGAATTACTGAGATTTCCTGAGTCACATGATTGACTGAGTTCTATGGATCATGGCTTGACTGAGGATATCATGAAATCATAAAACTAACTCTAGGCACACAGCTATATTTTTCAGGTACAAGTACCCCTAGGACTCGATTGAAAGAAACGGACAAGGCAAGACATTTTTAAATACATGACCAACATCAACAATCCATAATACGATAATTAGAGATATTTCATGGGCATTTGATTATCATAGCTTGGTACGTGAATAAGATAGCATGTCCATAGCATAGTTTCATAAGTCTAACTCATGAGCAATCCAACAAACAATTTCAATACATAAGAATAACATGGAAGTCATTTTGGATCAATATTTAGCTATAGTACATAATTTCTATCCTCCTAGGCATTTTATCAAATACCTTGTATGCACCATTACGGCATAGGCTTAATCATCAAATTGACACATTTTACATAACTCAATTTAAGGATTTCATTCACTTACTAATGTAGTTTCATGAAAAACACATAAATATTCCAATGTGGGAATCATACAATAACATAAACATGGTTACAACCAACCCATAACATAAATATCATGATTCATAATTTAAAATAGGGTTCTTGAGCTTTATGGATGAAAGGAATCCATAAATCAACACAAATCATACCTTAGTTCTTGGTTTAGAGAAGATTGACGGTGAGACTTTCTTGAAATTGAATCCCCAATTGAAACCCTAGCAAGTTCTTAAGAGAAAATTTAGAGAAACTAGTATATTTTTGGTTCCAAATAGCTGAATCTCATGATAAAGGGCTTAAATAGGGGTGATAAATTGACCCTTTTAACCCTGGATGCATCTTTTAACTTTGTGAAAAATTTCCCAAATTGGACCTCTGGTGCGACGCGGCTCTATCGCGCTGTATCACTGGAATTTGACAACTGGGAAATTGGGGGATGACGCGATGCGAAGCCATCGCGTTGCCACTTTATTTGTGAACTGGAAGTTTGGCGCGATGTGCCACTATTGCGGACCCTTACAGGAATTTGACAAATGCCATTTTCTCTTGTGGGACGGCCGCCACTGACTAATATGGCGCTGTTTTACGATGGGAACATGAAATAGTCAAACTTCTTACCGAATTATCGGATTTAGGCAAATTTCATATCGATGGAAAGCTTATTGAATTTCCCATACGACAAAAAGTGAAAATAGTAAAAATTCCTCATGGAATGAACATCAATAAATTTAGAAGCTAACACTTGACATTCTTAGGACGAAATTAGTTAGGAAACTTTGGGGTATTACAGTTTAGCTCCCCCTACTGAAAAGGCCTCAGTGTGTGTAGCCGCAGGACCAGGGGAGTATCCCATATGATTACTAGTACATCCCCCAAATATAGTGTGACAACATGAATATGATCACTAAGACCAACCTCATATCGGCAAATATGAGTTTCCAGTTTTGGTCCCCCTAGGACCACCACCTTCTATGGATTTGTAATATATCCCTCTGCTATTGCCTAATTAAAATCATTTCAAAGAAAATAACCAATCCATTTACCATTTATTAATTAAGGACATTTAGTTGTGGTATTTTCATACCGACCATACTTGCAAGTACTATCCATAGCCAACCATGTATCGGTCTAAGGGGACTTCTAAGTGCCCTTCCATTTACCATATTAAACCACTTAGGGGATTACATGTACCCTACAAGCATAACCATTTAGCTATTTTACTTTCCAAGATATTTAAACCATGCATAATTCCTTTACAAAGTTTTAAACATGCAAGAGTTCCATTAAAAAAATCAATGCAATGAACATATCTTTATAAGTATTTTGTCAAACAGATTAGGGGCAGAATTTGACAAAAACCGATTCTAATTACCATTAAACCATTCCCATTCAATCAAATTATCCAAAAACACCATTAATGCATGTAAAACCATAATTAAAACCATGGGAAATAATAACCAACCATTTAACATCAAAACCCCAAATCATATTTATAAACAAAAATCATACAATCAATGAAATCGTGAAAACATTAATAAAAATCATGCCTTTTGTTAGAATTAACAATGAGAGAAGATAAAATGCCTTAAACCAAGATGATGACAGAAAGATATCAGTTGAAACCCTACATCCCCTTGCCCATAAGTTCTTGAGAGAATTATGGAGTGTTTAGGAAGAGTTTATAATTGTTAATGAATAGAATAATAGGGTAAATAACCTCCCAAGTAGGTTAGAAGTTGTGGGACCATATTAGAAAAAGTAGGGAAATTTTCAGAATACCCCCCTTAAGTTGCACCGAAATCTCATCACAGGGATACGACTGACCCACATAAGTCGTACCCTCCGATATGATCGATGTCCATCACTCGTATCCTAAACCTCCAACTTTGAAGCAAACACTGTCCAGTATATGACTCATCCAACCAAGTTGTAACCACAACATATTATCCATATCCATGACCCATATCCCTAATAGAATAAAATACCAAGAGGATTGAATATTGTCTACCATACGAGTCCTTGGTACGACTTGTACCCTGTCTTATGGATCATGGTGAGACACTCGTACACAGATCCAACCTAGGTAACCAAGTCTAAGATTAAGTTAAAGAACCAAACAATCCGTAACCACCAATACAACTCATACCCTTAAGTTGTATCCATTCCAGTAACAAAAATTCATCCCACAAACCAACACTGGTCAATATACGACTGGACCATACCATTTTTAAACTAATATACGGATCGTACCCATGATTCGTATTAGCTCTAGAGATCAGAATTCCAAAAAATTTTCTAAGGTCCTGAAACTAGGGTGTTACAGTCTCCCCCACTAGGAACATTCATCCCCGAATGACAGATAGGGTATGGCTAAAGAAAGATACAAAGATATTAATCTTTCCTTTAACATACTCAGAAAATAAATATGTGTTGAAGAAACATAATTTCCACATGAATCTTAGGAGCAGAAAAAATGTGGACATTTGGACCTCATGACTTCTTCCACTTCCCGTGTAGATTCTTCTACCTTATGGTTGCACTAAAGAACCTTAACTGAAGCTATATCCTTGGTCCGCAACCGATGAAACTTTCTATCTAGGATCTCAAACGGTACTTTTTCATAATACAAAGAATATGTGAGACCGAATCCTTCCAAAATAACAACAAAAGAAGGATCACCAATGCACTTCTTCAACATAGAAACATAAAAGACCAGATGAACCAATCTCAAGCAATAAGGAACCTCCAACTCATAATCAACATTACCAACTCTCTATAAAATCTCATAAGGACCAAAATAAAGGGTAATGAGATTCCCCTTATTGTTAAACTGCACTACACCCTTCATAGGAGATACCTTGAGGAAAACCTTATCCCAAACCTCAAACTCAAAGTCTCTATTCCTAATATCCACATAGGACTTTTGGCAACTTTGATTAGCCTTAAGCCTTTCCCGAATCATCTTCACCTTATCCTAAGCTTGGTAAACCAAGTCGGGAAGAAACATGTCCCCCTCACCAAGCTCACACCAACCAATAGGAGATCTGCATCTCCTACTATACAATGCCTAAAAAATGGCCATATCAATACTACAATGATAACTATTGTTGTAAGCAAACTCTACCAAAGGTAGATGCTCAACCCAATTACCACGATAATCAATCACACAGGTATGAAACATATCCTCCAAATTCTAAATAGTTCTCACTGATTGCCCATCCATCTGCGAATAAAAAGCATTACTCTAACTCATTTTGGTCCCAACCCTCACTAAAAGACCGCCAGAAGTGAGATGTAAATTGCATGCCACGATAAAAAATAATTGAAACAAGCACCCCATGCAGCTATACAATCTACTAAAGATATAGATTCACATAATTCTCCGTTGAAAAGGTAGTATGCATTGGCAAAAAGTGCGCAGACTTAGTCATCCTATCAATGATGACCCAAATCGAATCATATTGAATCTGAGACCAAGGAATACCATTAACAAAGTCCATATTGACCACTTCCCACTTCCATTCAGGAAATTCAACTTCTTGATACAAACTTTCTACCCTCATATGCTCAACCTTAACCTGTTGATACACTTACACTTGGACACAAAATTAGCCACATCCCTCTTTATGTCATTTCACTAATAGATATCCTTGAGATCATGATACATCTTAGTTGATCCGGGATGAACAACATAGCGCAACCCATGAGCCTCTTCCAAAACTCTTTGTCATAGCCCATCGACATTAGAAACACACAACCTTTTTTTATATTATAAAGTACTATCACCATTGATCTTATATACCATTACTTTTTTCCCACCAATTTCATTCTTTATTTTCATCAATATAGGATATAACACTTACTTCTCCTTAATATCTACACCAAGAGAAATCATAAAACCCCATATTTTGGACTAGAATAAAAATTCGTCATTCATATGCATAGATGTTCCAAAAGCCTTAAATCCTATGTAAATTTAGAATGTTAATCAATTATGTACTATGGGAATCTATTTGAGCATGAATTTAGACCATAGAGGTTCCCTAACTCAAGGACAAGTTGAAAGCTTTCCTATCATTCAAGTTTTAAAAGGCATCAAAACTTGGGTCAACTTTAATCGACCATAACTCCTGGTATATATCAAATTAGAGAACCTGCTATATGTCAAATGAAATCTCTTTGAATTAGATTTCCAAAACTATAAATTCTGTCTAAATCTAATCCAAAACTATAAATTCTGTCTAAATCTAATATCAGATCAAAGATTTACACCTATTTTACTCAAGTATATCAGCCTGGAAAATTGACTGATGGCATTGATGATAACTTATCTCGAGTGTGATGACTTATAACAAATGTCATCAGCCTTAGGCAAAATTCAGACCCCAGTGACGATATTTTTAATAACTTATCATAAGTGTGATGACTTATCACAAATGTCATTATCCTTAGGCAGAAACCAGCTCCAAAGTGACGATATTTGTGATGACTTATCACAAATTTGACGACATTTCATCCTTGGTCATCAGCTATGATTTTCAGCAAATGGGAAGTGGTTTCGTAAGGGTATTTTGGTATTTTCCTTCACCTCCCACGACTTATAAACCCTAAGGGACATAATTATCTCTAATTTTCTTAATTTAAACATCTCAAAAACCCTCTCTTACTCTCTCAACCACAAGATTAAGGTTTTCTCTCAAGATCATCTCCTTAAGAACAAGAACATTCTCTCCCAAAAGGGTTAAACCCTATTCAAGAAAAATCAAGAGAAATCCTAAGGATTTCTTCAAGAACCTTAAAGAAATATTAGATCACTTTCAAGATTCAAGAAGATTTCACTGTTAGTTTTCACGGATCTTCAAGCTAAGGTTTATGTAGTTTTCATCCACAGATTCCATTCATTCGTGGAGTTCAAGAACCGTCTTTTAAATTATTAATCATGAAGTTTTGTTGTGGGTTGATTATGTTTGTGTGATTGATTGTTATACAACTCCCAAGTTAGAATCTGTATGTGATTTTATGAAACTAGGATGACATGTAAATTGAAATATATGAATTTTGGGTGGTTTGAATCATTAATGTGATGAATATGCTTATGCCATAAAGTGTTCATGCAAGGTGTTTGATAAAATACCTAAGAGACTAGAAATCATGCATTATAGCTAAATAGAACTTAAATGATAAGTCCATGCTCTATTTCTTATGACTCAACATGAATTCCATGCTAATTATTGTGTATTGTTGTTTTGATATGGAATGCTCATGAAATTAGAATCATACAAGTATTTACATGTTATACGTATTCCCTTTAATGTATAAGATGTTGAGAACCATGTGTAGTATGAAATCCTCTATTTATGGTATTATGAATTGTGGATTTTATTCCTATGATCAAGAAGTATCATGTGTGTCAATTTCCTTTCATCGAGTCCTGGGGGTACTTGTACCCAAAAAATATAGTTGTGTGCCTAGAGCCAAGACAGTCTCAAGATAATCTCAGTCATTCTATATTAGGAGAACTCAGTCAGTTACAAAATTCAGAACTCTCAAACAGTTATAGAACTTAAGAAATATCAGTAATCTAAGTATCGTTATCTTTCCAGCTTTATCTCAGTACTCAGCTCAGATCTTAATGGCATTCAAGAAATTAATTCAGAACTTAGTATCATTCATCAGATAATAGGTTTAGTAGTATTCCGTTAGATAACAGAACTAAGTGAACTCAGCTAGCTCAGTCAAGTAAGAAACTCAGTAACATATGCAGTTTAGTTTAAGTACAAGTTATAAAAATTAGTTCAGAGTCTTTCAGTTGGGAGTAAGAGCTAGCACCAAGTGAGTGCAGGGATAGCGGCTCCCCATTAGAGAGGCAGAGTCGTTAGGAGAAATCCCTGAACTCCAGAACTACGTAAATAGTACAGGATGTAGGAGTCACCCATCAGAAAAAGGCTTGTCACCCGTCAGAAAGGCTTGACTATTATACTACCTTAGGCTTGACATCCTACGAGAGTCACCCGTCAGATAGTCTTGACCAGAGAGTTCTTTACCCATGGCATGGTATTGACACCTTTCCATCTAGGGTTATAGGTTAGATCCCACTAGTTTAGACTTGGGGCATGTCGGTTAAGTTAGAACTCCCGCAGTTACAGTTTTAGTATCAGTCCTCAGACCAAAACTCAGAAATTAGGACTGTCAGATACAGTCACCAATCTTAGTAAGGAACTCAGATAGTTCCATAAATTCATAGACCACCCACAAGATAGGCTTGGTCTAATATAAACTTACTCAGTATCAATACATACGGAGGTCACCCATCAAATAGGCTTGATCTCATTCTTAGATTCAGTTAAGTATTCTCAATATCAGTTCTAGAGATCACCCATTAATTAGGCCTGATCTCTAGCTTAGTCACTCTTAACAATTATTAAAAAATTTAGACTATCAGATACAGTCGCTTAGTACTAGTAAACTCATGTTGTCAGAATTCAGACTCAGTTTTCAGTATCACCACGAGTTCAATTATAGTTACTTATGCATGTATGTATTCTCACATTTATATAATTTAGCATTGTTCATGCATATAATCCCCTTTACATTTAGCCTACCTCACTCATATACTTAGTGCATTCAAATGTAGTGACGCATTCGTGCTATGGTGTTTTATTTTATGCCATAGGTTCAAAGGCATGAGTTCTTGAGCAGCAGTAGCATTGCAGATTTTAGTAGTCAGAGTTAGCAGTGAGTCCTCATTCTCCACAAACATGATTACTGCTTTATTACTTTAATATTTTAGTTTGTCTTTCAGTAGTCAGGAGTTAGTTGGAGACATGTTCCTTCCACTCCCTACTTCAGACAGTTGGACACTTTCAGCCTAGATTGAGACTTTAGTATTTTAGTTTTGTTTTGGTAGTGCGATACCAATTTATTCAGACATTGTTATTATTCATATTATGTTCAATATTGAACCTTATGGCTTTTCAGTTCTTGTTTCTGTATTTATATTCATATATTATATAGTGTACAGGTACAGATATCAGTCATGGGTTAGGTTGTGGTCCCTCGGGGTCATTAGCACCGTGTAGCATTTTGATTCAGAGACTTGGGGCATTACAAACTTGCTATCAGAGCCTAACGTTCAATAATGTCAGTCTTGTACATGGGTGTGTTGCGCGCCATATTTATGTGCAGGAGGCTATAAGATGTTTTAGGAATAGTCTCCCTTTTTTAATGTCTCAGATCATGCTATAGAAAGGTTCTCTAAGAAACTTATATGGATTCTCATCATATTCCATTTATGTTAGCTTTACCTTACTCTTAAGGGAGCAGAAGTAGTGAGGCCTAGAGTCCTACAAATAGAGCTTTCTCAGATTGTCCCCACAAATAGTTTGGGATAGTGTTATCAAAATTTGGGTAGAGTATGTTTCATGGGGGTAAGTTGCATAAAAGGTGAATCAGTAGGCTTAAAAAAATGTATGCAAGAGTTTAAGTTTAGTGATCCAAAGTTATATGTGTTGTTGATGGAGGCGTAATGGTAATTCAAATGGGGTGGAGAAAATATAAGTTTAAGGGAGATAACATTTGAAAGCTAGGATGAGAGTAGAATGTTTATTAAAGAATTATGGATATTCACATTATGCTTTAGAGACTAAGCTTGAATATTTGAAAATTTTAAGTTGGTGGATTTTAGACTAAGTATGAAGGTATGGATGTAAGTTAAAAGATGTGATATTATCATCCCATGATGGTAGTGGGTGTTATATCGATGAATAAGTGTCTAGACATGTTCTAGAGATTTCAATAGGATTGAACAGTGCATGCAAGAATTCAAGTTTGATGATTGCAGAGACTAAAGGAAGTTAAGAGTTGTACCCCAAAGGATAGTATTAGCAGTGAGCTTTATACTTTTAGGTGCAGTCTTGTAGGATGAGTTATCATTTAGGTACATTATTTTACCACAGACCCTAGAATAGATCGATTGTAGTTCAGTTCATAGTTTAGTAAAGTGTTCCCATACTTATGATGATAACTTAAGGCTAAGGTGAAAGGTTTAGTTGAAAGAATCCAAAAGCAGTGCTTCAGTTAAGCTTAAGTTTTCAGCATGAGTTAGTCAGTAAAGTCAGCAGTTCAGTTTAGTAGTCAGACAATCAGATTCGTATAGTTTGTTTTCACATCTTTCCACCTAGTCATACTATTAGAAATCTCAGTAAGGTAACTATTCCAAGGCAGAGTACCTTAGTAGTTACAATATTACTCAGTTCATGTATCATACATTAGTTTTAATCTCCAATGTTTAGTTATGATCCGGTTCGTAGATGCCCTGTGCATCGCCCTAGTGTATCAGTAAAGTAAGACTTCTTAAATGGACATAGAGTCCCAAGGGGGAGATACCCCATAATTTCTCCATACTTTCATGACTTTAAACCCATTCAATTGCATGTCCAAATGTTTCTCACAAAGATAGTATCAGTTCTTAGTACATATTCATTCAAGCATTTACGAGTCAGTTCAGTCAAGTACACATTCATTTGATATGCATGTTTGGTAGAAAAAGTTCAGCTTATCAAGTACAAAGGATATTTGCTAGTACAAAGGCATTTTTATATGGGTATGATATTTTTTGATGAAATTTGCTAGTCAAACAGGTATGGAGAAAGAAATTATAGATTTTTGGACTTAACGACATTAGATGAAAGCATTCCACTATCGTGGAATCTGACCACAGTCATACCATAGTTGTTATGATTTGAAACTAGGAATTGATATCAAGTGTTATGTAGATGGAAGATTCCTACGATCATACCTAGATATCATAGTCGTACTATTGATTGTAGCAAAGGAGGCCTAATTTAAGGTTTACAGATTTTTAATGTCAAAGGATCATATGAGAGAATCTCATGATCGTGAGATGATACCATAAGGTTATACTGAGGATCGTGGGAAAAGTATTCTATAAAGTGAAAAGTCAATGAAAGAATTTATGAAAAGAAGTCACTATCATAAAATAATGCCATGACCTCATACTGATCATTGTGATAACCAAGATCTAAAATATGCCAAAGTCAAAATCCAACCCATGCGCTCCAGGATGATTGTGGTATCTAACTACGTTTGTACCTTTGTTCATCCAAGGCACTGACTCAGCAAATTCTTTTGTGTTTAGGATAGGTTTTTGTTTTTTCTATAAATACTCCTACTAGGTCTTTTGTACCAATTTATATTTTTTAAATATTATTATTATTTAATGGAATATTCTTGTTCTCGAAATTACAAATATCGATTTAAGGGTTTTATTCATAATTGAGATTCACGGTTTTTCATCTTATTATTATAAGCTTGTCATTATGCTTTTTTATTAGAATTATTCTTGTGTACTTGCAATTATGAGTAGCTAAATATTAGAACTAGAGTTGTGGGAACCATGATGGATTAACAGAGTAATGTTTAAAGTGTGAAGTGAGTCTTAGAGGATTTTTGGATATGTATTGTTATTCTTTTCAGTTTGATTGATTTTTAATGGTTGTAGATGTTACAACTCGCCTTATTGTTACTTTGTATAAAAGGATGAGTGGTGGATAGGAAAAGGGAATAAACAATGAGACGTGGAGCTATTAATCTCTATTGAATTATACTTGAGTTGGTAAATGGGATAGTCTAATATGAGATCAATGATAGGGGTTAGTATTTCACAACCCATGAGACATTAATCCATGATTGGGTATAGTTGCCTAATAGGGGAGTAAAATCAGTTAGATGATCATAACATGTCGATTATGCATGTAGATCACCACGAGAGATCAATGAGCACAAAGAACCTGTGGAGTTATAAAGTTATCAGAGAACACTGTCCTAGGCCTATCACATCTTGATTATAAATCCAACAAAATCAACAATTGTTATTATTGAAACTCTGATTTACCAAACTCCCTTTTCATTGGAGATTATTTACTGATTGCTTACACGAATACTTGATAGGTATTTTGACCTATTTTTCATAGAATAGACCACAACCTAGTTGGGTTCTATATTTGATCAACAACTATTTTATATTATTTTTAAGGGTGAAATTTGGGCAATATCATAATTTTTTTTCAAGTTAAGGAATCATAAATCTATATTTTTCTCTAGTTTACATCAATTGTGGGATAATTTCTTGATTTTTTCTAATCTCCCTTCTATTTCTTGATTATTTTTTGTTTCTCATCTCTTATATCTCATTTACATCAACTTGTCAAAGAAAATTCTCTATCAACTTTAGGAAGACACTCTAGGAGGGTGATTTAAGAATTTCTAAATACTAGAGGCTTGAAAAATTTTGCTACTAACCTTGTTTGTTGAGTTTTACAGGTACTAGGTGATATAAGAAAGGATATCATCATTGAATTCGTGAGGATGGTTGTATTAACATAGGATATGTGTCTGGCGATGATGAGTCATTTAAGGGCTCTTGAGGTGTATGTGATCAAAGTAGTAAAGCTCACGAGTAAGAAGGTGAGTCTTATAAGGGTTATGATGGTCCTTGTGAGCATGATAATAGGTTCTACATAAGTAATAAAGATGATGTTATTTATAATATTTTCTCCCATATGTTGTATGAACCCTTGAGGAAAGATGATGATCATAGTAAGGGAAGTAGTGAGGTTGAACATTTTCCCTCATCTTGTGCTACTTCCTATACTAATTAAACAGGTATAAATGTATGGGCATGACCTATTAGAAAAAGTTATGTGGAGATAAGAGGATTACTTATTCTACTTCTATGGATGCAAGGACTTACACTTCCTACCCTAGTTCCAATATGACTAGCTCTCCATATGGTAATAATGTTTTAGGAAGGGTGGGAGGATCAATAGCCCATGGAAGTAGAATGTATCAAGTATTTCCAGATATGTATGACCTGAAGGGAAGGATTCGTGAAACAAAAGTAAATATTAATGGTGTTGCAGAGTTTGATATTGCACTAGATGATCAAGTTTTTATCAATGTCATATTCTGTGAAGTGGTGGAGTATTTTGGGTTACATTTACATCCAATTATAAATCATATCCATGACCATAGGGATTTTTGGATTGATCACTAAGTAGGGATGCTTATATCGCTTAGGAAGTATTAAGAAGAGGTATAGGGTAGTGTAGGCTTATTGGATACTTGTATCATATATTTATGAAGTTTTTGATTCCGAGATCATGGAATTCGACATGCATATGATTAGTACAAGTATATTATGGATTTCAATGGAAGATTTCTTTTTCGACCGATGCCTCCTATTGAAGAAATATGAGTGAACCTTTTCAATTGAGGGGATTGAACCTTTAAGTACATAAGAATTGTATTCTTCATTGTTAAGAGAACTTGACAAGGTATCCAATTGGTCATGAAGCTTAAACCCAAGAAATTATGAATGGGAGCAAAGAAATCTACTCCTGTGAGAATGTGATAAAGGGGGAGTCAAAGAAAGAAATGAAGGTTACTCCTAGAATAACAAGTGAAAGCTAGAGTTGAAAGAATCTTCTAACCCTTCACAGGGAATCCTTGAAACCCTTACTAACTCTAAATAAATTAGAGTCAAAAGAAAGATAGGAGTAATGGAGTAAAAAGTGACAACTCTGGAGTGAAAAGAAAAAGGTAGAGATGAGTGATGTAAGAGGACTGTCACTACCTTATCCTAACTCATGTAACTTTTATTTTTATAATTGTGGTGAAACTTATGCAGGTATCCTTGAAAGCAAGCTGTAACGCCCCAAGATCCCATCCCAAGACATCACACGGTGATTAAGACCACACGCGACCTCAAGCTAACCCTATGAGCCTGTCATCACTTTTATAACTCGCTATGACAGTAATCAAGCTATAATAAGGAAGAATAATCATGTCATGAACATACTGGAATACAAAGAAATACTATCTTGTAGAATCAAAATACTGAAGTTCTGTACATACTGGTACTCTTGTCTGACAAAGCCTCTACTACATAAGACTGAGGAGCCAATGGGACAGATCCCCAACTGACTCATACTGAGTTGGAAATAAACAAACATCTACTATCAAGAAAAAAATCAGGGACATAGTTCTTCGAACCATGAGGACTCACCAACTGTACGAATGTAGATGGAGGTACTCAAAAATCACTGTCGCTACTGATACTGAGCACCTGAACCTACATCATGAGAAAATGTTGAACACAGAAATGTATGGGAATCAGTACTTGGGAATGTACTAAGTATGTGGGGGTGCAGGCAACATTTAAATAATATCATAAATATATAAGAAAATCATGCATGCTGGTAATAATGAATCTCTTCGCTTGAGTTACCTGAAACATATTTTCCGTAAATCATCAATAATAACACATGCTTCATAAATCTCATAAACCATTGGACTCAAACTCTTTGACTCATGACTTAGAATGACTCAGTAACTCATACAACATGGACTATTATGGACTTGGGAGTTTCTTATAACCGACATAAACTAAACCATGTGAGCCGTATGGAGTCTAACATTTTGCCCTACTAAGGAGAGAACCCCGCATTGGCGGGAGCGTCATACTCTTGCCAGGGAGTACAACCTCAATTTCATTATCCCAATCCCATACTCGGCCTCTGGCCCACATTTATCAACATCAATCCTACGGTGGAACATAGTTTTGAGAAAATACCACATTTCCCAGTCGGTGCTAAATACTCCTCCCAGACTCAGCTCAGAATGCATTAGGAAATACACCTTAATCAATATCAACTCATGGGTCTATCATAAAGACCAAAACAATAATATATCTCATTGGTAAATCATATACAACTGTGGATTCCTAACTCGACTCAAAATCAAACAATCTTTCTCAACATCAAGTGTGCTTGCTTATCAAATCATATCAAATATCAAAACTTTAAGAAGATATCAAAAGACTCATTCTTGACTTTCAGTACAAAATATCAATATATATTCAATAATCAACATTTCATAGAAAAGCTTGAATCATGACTCTTATCTCAAATCATTCAGAAATCATCAATTCATAATAACAATATTCAACTCATGGCATAAATTCTTAATTTAAGAGATAAAATGACGAAATAATATTGTATATCAAACTTGAACAATTCAAATCTCACCAATCATTAATAGAATAATTTGGGTGCAATCCTACTTTGCAAATTCATGGAAATCAGTAATAAAAATTAAATCTTCAGGCACAAGAATGAAAGGAGTGTTCTTATGACTATGGATTTGAATGAAAAAACTTGTTATAGACTCCTTTTCCACTTCTTGAGTTAGGGTTCTTCATGCTTCTGACTTGGGTACCTTGAATCTTGAACCAATTTATGAAATCTGTGGTTGGATTGTTGATGTTCATGGGAGATTTGGATTGGATTTGGGGAGAGAAAACCCTAGTATTCTTGAAGAAATGGAAGAAGAATCAAGTTTTCTTCTTTAATTGTATATATAGAGAGGATCAAAATGGGTGGAAAAGACCAAAATACCCTTTTAAAAATGTCTCTAAATTGCTAAAAAAATGGCTGACGACATTTGTGAAAGGCCATCAAACCTGTGACAGGATGTCACAAAATGCCGTCACAAAAGGTTGGATTTTATGACTTTCTACCTAATTATGATGACCTTTTGTGACAAGCCGTCAGACCTGTGATGGGCTATCAAAAATGTCGTCACACATTTTTCAGACTGACATGCTAGAGTAAAGTAGGCATAACTCTTTGCTCCGGTATCGGATTTTGGCGAAATTGGTATTGTTGGAAAGCTAATTCAATTATCTATCTTTTGGTAGGTCATGGGTCAATAATTCATAGTATACGAGAGATATTATCATTTGAAGTTGAATATGGCAATATACTTCCCAAGAATTCAATCGGTAAGTAATGTTTTGATTCACCCAATCGTTAGGACATCTTTAAGGCCTTAATACACATCATCCTTGATCAGAAAACAACCCAAAACATTATAATTTATTTCTCATGAGCTTGATTCATGGTTTCACTATTGGTTAGAGTCTCGGGGTATTACAATATCTCCCCCTTGGAAACATTCGTCCTCGAATATTGCTAAATAGGCCAAGAACAAGAGAAAATTAGGACGTATAGCTGGAACGACTCACTAAAAGGGCTTACTTTACTCTAAACTTTTGAGTACTTCAAAAAATGCATGAATCATAGAGAGAATAACCATATAGCTGAATACACTGGATTAGAAGGAACTGGATTAAGGAAGAATAGTACCTTCGGCGTGATTTGAACTCGTGGAGAAGAGATGAGGGTATCTGGTTCGCATATATGCTTCTGTTTCCCAAGTAGCACCCTCGACTGATTGATTTCACTGCAGAACTTTAACCAAGGGAACTTCCTTATTTCTTAGTCTACAAACTTGATAATCTAGGATTTCAACCGAAACTTCATCATACGAAAGGCTATCCTGAACATCAAAACTTTATGATGGATCAACAACAACAGAATCACCAATGTGCTTCTTGAGCGTAGAAATGTGAAAGACAGGATGGACAGCTGAAAACTCGGTGGGCAATTCAATCTCGTAAGCTACTTTCCCAACAAGATTCAAAATTCTATAAAGGCCGACGTATCGGGGACTAAGCTTCCCTTTCTTACCAAATCTTTTCACCCCCTTCATGGGTGAAATCTTCAAGTACACCAGATCATTAACCTCAAACTCAAGAGCTCTTCTTCTCACATCTGCATATGACTTTTGACGACTCTAGGCTGTCTTCAACCTTTCTCGAATCAGCTTAACTTTCTTTATAGCCTCAAACACAGCATCAGGTCGACTCATAGTGGCTTCACCTACTTTAAACCAACCTATGGGTGATCTACATCTCCTTTCATATAAAGCCTCAAATGGAGACATTCCAATTCTAGCATGAAAACTGTTGTTGTAAGCAAATTCAATCAATGGAAAATGTTTATCCGAACTCCCTTTGAAATCAAAAACACATGCCCTCAATATATCCTCTAAGGTTTGGATGGTCCTCTCAGCCTGACCATTGGTCTAAGGATGAAAAGCGGAGCTAAGATGAACTTGGGTACCGAGACCCTTCTAAAAAGCCCTCCAAAAGTGAGAAGTAAATTGAGTACCCCATCGGAGATAATAGACAAAGAAACTCCATGTAACCTGACTAATTCTCGAATGTATAGCTTAACATAGTCCTCAATGGTGAAAGATGTATGCTCTGGAAAGAAATGCGCGTACTTAGTCAACTTGTCTACAACAACTAAAATCAAATCATGATGACATCGAGAAGGAGGTAAACCAGTCACAAAATCCATATTCACTTCCTTCCACTTCCAAGTAGGAATACTGAATTCTTGCATCATTCCACCAAGTCTTTGGTGTTCTATCTTAACCTGTTTGCAAGTTGTACACTTCTCTATGGATTTTGATATATCCTTTTTCATACCATTCCACCAATAGATTTCTCACAAATCACGGTATATCTTGGTAGCATTGGGATAAATAGAATATCGCACGCCATGCGCTTCAGCCATAATTCTCTTCCTTAAATCTTCAACATTAGGCACACATAATCTATTCTGAAATCTCAATACACCATCTCCCCCTTGAGATAAAACCTCCACCTTTTGGTCTTTAACTTACTCCTTCAGCTTGACCAAACTACGATCCATATCTTGCTTCTCCTTTTCTTCCAAAACTAGAGAAGACTCAGAACTACTCTGGACCCAAACATTACCCTTAGCTGAATCAAGCAATCTAACCCATAACCTAGCCAGATGATGCACCTCATGAGCTAACTCCTTCATATCTTTCTCAACCTGTGCTATACTACCCATGGACGACCTGCTAAGGGCATCTGCCACTATATTGGCCTTGCCCGGGTGATACAGCATATTTGTATCATAGTCCTTTAATAATTCTAACCATCGCCTCTAACAAAGATTCAACTCTCTCTGAGTAAACACATACTGCAAACTCTTGTGATCCGTAAAGACATCAACATGCACATCGTACAAATAGTGTCTCCAGATTTTCAAGGCAAAAACCACTACAGCTAACTCGAGGTCATGGGTCAGGTAGTTCTTCTCATACGGTTTCAATTGTCTGGAGGCAAAGTCAATAACCTTACCTTTCTGCATCAATACGCAACCCAACCTAACTCTAAAAGCATCACAGTACACCAAAAATCATCTACACTATTTGGAAGGGTCAACACAGGGGCCGAAGTGAGTTGAGTCTTCAACTCTTAAAAACTCTTCTCGGAAGAATTAAATCACAGGAATTTAACTTTCTTTTGGGTCAACCAAGTCAAAAGAGATGTAATAGAAGAGAAACCCTCAACAAAACGATGGTAGTAGCCAACTAGACCCAAGAAACTCCTAATATCAGTTGGGGAAATAGGCCTAGGCCAATTTTTCATAGCTTCTATCTTTTGAGGATAAACTCGAATACCTTCATAAGAAACAATATGACCCAGAAAAGCAACTGACCTTAGCCAAATTTCACACTTGCTAAATTTGGCAAATAGTTGATGATCTCTAAGGGTTTGCAAGACTATTTGGAGATAATCTGCATGGTCTTTCTCACTTCGGAAGTATACAAAAATATCTTCTATGAACACAATAACAAACATATCCAGGTACTGTCTGAACACCCAATTCATGAGGTCCATAAAAGCTGTTGGGGCATTTATTAGCCCGGAGGATATGACCCGGAACTCAAAATGACCATATTGGGTGCTAAAAGTTGTCTTTGGAATATCACACTCCCTAACCTTAATCTGGTGATAACCGGATCTCAAGTCTATTTGTGAGAAATAGATGGCACTTTGCAGCTGATCAAATAGGTCATCAATACTAGGAAAAGGGTACTTGTTCATGACTGTGACCTTGTTAAGCTGACGATAGTCAATGCACATCCATAATGAACAGAAAAGAAAAACAATCAACCTCACCTCACTAAAAGAGAGAGAACCAACTATCAGTTTTAGTCGTCTAAGACAACGAATACAAATTACTAGGGAGGGGATTCTAACTAGATAATTGTAGTCTAGCCATCTATAAGGTAATAATCAATTACCTCCAAAGTAATAATAGCAACAAAAATAACACTAGCATAAAGTGTAGGAGGCACCAAAATAAGAATCACCATATTACCACTCTATAACCACAACAAGGACAATATACCAAAGAAAAGAGACTTTAACCCTAATGCTACACCCCTAGGAAATTACAATACTGATGCACTTGATCAACTCCTAAAATAATTCAACTATGGGGTTAGTAAAATGGGAATAGATTTACACAAAGGCATACATAAATATATCAATATAGTAATAAAAGGATATAATCATTGACGGGTATCCTAATGTTCCCAAAGAAGTAGAAATTTGAGCATGTCCAAGCACGAGCTGAGCATCTGAATCACCAGCTAAGGCACTAAGTGCACTGCCTCTAATTAAAAATGCCACCACACTATGAGATTGATCTGGATGATCTGAATAACTAATAATCCCATTCCAGGGATACTATCTATACTAGTGAAGTCGTAACAAACCCCTAAATCTCTTATGTAGTAAGAAACATGAGCTGAGCCCAATTAGCTAACCAACTAGTTCTAGGGACACTCTCTACTAAAATGATCATCCTCCAAGCAGTCATAACATGCCTTAAGGGATGGCAAGGAACATGTGTTGACCCTATCTAGACAACCAAATCACATCAGGGGAATTCCCTACACTAATGACCAATCCATCCACAGTCCAAACAAGCCCTTGGAACTTTCTGATACATTACTTCTTCTAATTTAGAATAGCTTCCATGGCCTGAATATTTATACCAAATTCTTCATGATGCATAAGAACTATGACTTCTGTGACCACTACGATTGATCTGTGAGCCACATATAGTCTGAGGTAATATCTCTACCAACTCGATAGGTTGTAAGTGATGTTGATCTCAACTGGGAGGATCCCTACTCTTGGATGTAATAACACTTTACTGATGGCATAGACTCTTATCTCCCCCTCCATATAAATCCATAAATGCCCTCTCTAAGGTCCTCGTATTATCAACAAATTGAGGGAATAAAGACCTAACTTCTATTAAATGCTCCGACACCAAGCAGAGTGGGAAGGATAACCCTCTAATATATCCACTCACCATCACATGCTCTAAAGGATATAATATAGGAGTATTCCTATCCCACCTAGGAAATCCAATCTCATACTCTAAAACCGATAAGAACCCTTCTAAACACTGGCAAACCCAATTCTACTCTAAGAACCACATAATATACTGGAGACATCATCTCACTATAAGGTATCCACTAAAATACTCAAAATCCCTAACACTGGATCCTATAGAAATAAGGAGGTTATGAAATCTATCGAAGCCTGGGCTTTCCCTATAACCTTTGACTAATGCTGAAGATCTTCGACGCTAATCTATAACCCCTTAAGTAGAGTTAAAACTCTAAAAATATTTATAAAAGTCACATCTGCATCTACTGACAGCCTCATGCTATCCATTTTTGGAATTAATGGAGTCAAAATAAGTTCTAGAGGCTTAAAAAAGTATGGACACATATTAATGACTAAAGAAGAGAACTTCCTAAGAATGCTCTACTACCTCTCGATGATAGGACACAACCATCTTCATCCTAATTCATAGAACTCTATAATACACTTAGCTCATGTACCAACACATTAGTAAGCCTAGGCTCTGATATTAATTTTTCACAACCCAATTTATCAGCCCATGATAGCACCTAATATAGCCGCCCACTAGTAACTAAGGCAACCCATAACTCGAAAAGCTAGTAACAAACTATCAAGCGAAATAAAAGAAAATAGTAAAAGAAAATTTTAAATAAAGAAGTAAAAGAATGAAAACCTAATACCTAGTGAAGTTAGTATAAGAGCTTATAATACAATTAGAGTATGAAGGGAAAATTCAAAATAAATATAAGCTTATCATCTCTAAAATATAAAATAAAGATAAGTCTAATTAATATAAGGGAGAATAGGAATACTCTAAATAGTAGGCCCCAAACGTCTGATCCATAGCTGTTTTTCATAATGCATACATCAATGATGATAATTCATACTATAATCGGCAGGCTGCAGAAGTATAACATGAGTACCAAACAAGTGGTACTTAGAAGGCATCGCTCGATTAAGCATCAAAGATAATGAAAGTATAAATAGCATGTAAAGTATAAATATAACTACAAGAAACTACCTAAGAAACTAAACTTAATAATGTTGAGGCAACAATACGGATAACTAACCTATTTTAATAGTAATCAGGAACTAAGGTACAATACTGTATACCACTGGCCAATATACAAACAAAAAGTCAAGGAAGGATATGTATTAGTAATAAAAGGCAAAAAGATACATATAAAAATTGAATAAATAAGGAAAAAAGGGGATATAGGGTACTATTATTGACACGACCAGACCCGGGACCTTGTCGTATTAGGCATCCTAAGTCCAACCAGGACCGGGGACCACCCCCAATACCAAACCAACAATCAAAATGCATACCTTGAGTCAGATGAATTCTGAACATATAATAAGATAGCATATTTGCACTCCCCATACTTTGGGATAGGTCTATGACCGTGACTGACCTAAATGAGTCCAATCGTCTGAAACCCTACCAATAACCATTACCAAACCAAGTTCTATTCTATAACATAACATAAAAAGATGGAACAATCATAAATCCAATTCAACAGTATCAGCCCCAATACCAATGCCAATACTAAGGATAACACCAATATCTATCCTGTCTATTCTAACCTATAGTTGCCACACAAGCCTCTAACCAAAAAAAAATAATATCCGATTGGGACATACCCCCAACCATAGCCAAAACCAATATCTATAAAATAAACCAGGTATCCAAAGACATCCATGATATAAAATAAAGCCTTCTGGAATTTGGAAGCTCACCACTTCAATCTAATAGCTAATCTCAAATTCAATTACGAAGCAAGAGAAGTAGAATGGACGGTTCCTACATTGCATGGGGACACAACCACCTTAAGATGGGTTAGCGGGTGAAGGCTAACATAATCTCGGGATAAGGATAAAATAATACGATCCGGTAAAACCAAATAAGCCAACCATATACATACAAACCATACATATATATACATATATATATATATAAAAAACCATATTGGGAAAAAGAGTCGGGTTTAGCATGCCTTTAAAACCATTAACCTGGGTATACGTAGCTTAACCATTATATTACATCCACGGGCTATATGGGTCCAGTGTAACTCCTTAAATCGTCCCTGATACATGTAGCCACATAAACCAGAGATACCATAAGTGTAGGGGATTCTCAAGTACCTTTCGCTCACTATGATACATATGTACAGTGTACTTAAAGGATTCCCATGTACCTCATAGTATTATATATGATTACTATGACCAACCCTCATATCAGCAAGCATGACTTTCCAGTGTTCATCCATTGGACTCGCACCTTTACGGTTAGCTATCACACCCCACCATTATTTCATTTTAAACTATCACTTTCTAACCAAAGCATTATTCTATTATTATAAACCAAGGCTATAAGTAGTGGTATTGTCATAATAACAACAGCTTACAAGAAATTTCCTTAGCCAACCTTTTTAAGTAAAGGGATTCCTATGTACCCATAGATTACAATATAAAGTTAACTTGGGGGAATCTCGTGTACCCCACAAGTGTTTCATTATTAAGTTTGCTTGGGGGAATCCCATGTACCCCACAAGTTGTTCATTAGTATATTTAGTTGGGGGAATCCCTTGTACCCTACAAGGAAGTTTAATTAACCATAACCATTCCAAACCATTTATGCCATTTAGGATTCCATTACCAAACCATACCATGCAATAGTTCCATTAAAAGTCCAATAATATAATAAAACCATTCTCATAGTCATTTTATCAAACATATTAGGGGCATAGTGTTTCCAAAACCAATCCCAACTACCAATTAACCATTCCCATGCAACCAAGTGTCCAAAACCCCATTAAAGCATGTAAGAACATAATTAAAACATGGTTAAACCATAACTAAACACTGAATACTTCACCAATATATATTTGAAAATCCAAAACCATACAATAATATGACATGAAAATATTATATAAAACATGCCTTTAGTTGGAACTAACAATGAGGGAGGATTACATGCCATAGATTATAAAGATGATGGGTGGAAATCACCCAAACAAGCTCCAAATTGCTCCTCTAAATGAAACCCTAGCCTTTCTTTACTCAAGAGCCTTAGAGAGAATTAGAGAGAGTTTCTAAGCATTTAAGATTTGAATAATAGGGTAAATGATGTCCTATGTGTGATATAAGTCATGGGGCCTTAAGAAGTTAAGTGGAGAAATGTCTAGATTACCCCCAACTTAAACTATATAAAATCCCCATAGGTGGATACGACTCAAACATACCATCTGTACCCTAGGGTAAGAGCAGTACCTTTAGTTGTACCCAAGGTCTCGCCTTAGACCCACATATTGGTCAACATACGACCATGCAAATCAAACCATATCCAAGGATATGACTAGTACCCTTAACCCGCACCCATAATAAAACTAAGAGGGGTTGACAATGTTCAACATACGAGTTGGACAATATGACTCGTACCTTATCTCATGACCCCTGGTGAGCCACTCATACTTAGATCCAAGTTATTTTACTAAGTTTTATATTAAGTGAAGGAAAACCCAATCATAAGACCCGTCAACCACCATACGACTTGTACCTACCCAAGTTGTACCCATTCTAAAAAATAATCCGACCCACCCACTAACACTAGTTGGCATACGACTAGAGCATACTAATCGTACCCTATTATATGATTGGTACCCCAAGTCGTATGGTATCCAGTAAGTCCAAACCCAATAAATTTTATATGTACCAGAACCTAGGGTGTTTTAATTATATATATAGGTCTAAAATCTAAGATAATAAGTTGAGGAAACCAATGTAACCTCTTAAGGAAAATAGCCAAGAAGGAAAGCTATAATAGCATAATCAGGATCCCTATCCAAAGGATGAATAAACACGAGTCAACTAACCATAATGAAATTTACCATAAAAGAGAAAAGAGATTAGAAAATATATCGATGATTTCAGGTACCAGTCCATAATCATCCTTTACAAACCAAATATAATAATTAAAAATAAAGTAACTAGCTAGTTATAAAAATAATAACCTAATTGGGCCCCCACAAGCATGGAAGGAGTAATAACTTATACCGATTCAACTCTCCATAAGACTTAGATTAAGCATCACACAATCATATTGGTGATAGGAAATGCATATGAATGAATGAATGCAAATATAACCATAAATACTATGTTCAATCCAAGAGCTTTAATAAATAATTATGTACACACCCTCTTGATTAATAACTCTCAAAGAAAGGACCTAATTCGATCATCCTTCTTCGACACTATATCTCACAGATGAAAGGATACACAGGGGACTCAACATATCTATGTACACTGACTGGTCGAGATTTATGACTTTCAACAGCGATCATGATATCTACTTCATCTAGTAATAGAAAAATATATAAATAAGTGTAATAAGGTTCACAAACTCAAAATTTAAAGAAAATAGTGTAAATCTGTAAATCCATTGGCCAAAATCAATGTCAGGACTAAATCTACATAATGGGATAGAAAGGAGTCAAAATCTATGTTGAACAAAGTAAAAACTAGTGGGAAAAGAGTGGATAAATAATGGACTGGGATCATCATTGGTCTAATTTCTAAAATAGTATATTTAGTTCCGAAAGATCATAAATCATTAAATAAGGTGGTATGATTCCTATTACAAAAGAATTCATTTTAAATGTAAAAAATTAGGGATAAATCACTTTTTAGAAAACAATAGTAAAAGTTAGGATTTGGTTGGAATCGTATCACTAAGTAAATGATAATGCACCTAAAATATGCATTTAATCACTAATATCCACGAAAATACAACCATAAATACCTATAAACCATAACCACATCCTCACAAGGGAAAGAATACTAACTTGACATGACCTAAACTAGGGCCTCATTATGTCGGGTGTATCAGGCCCCCACCCGAGATAGGAGACCTCCATAAGATACAACCATAATTGTCCTATACCCCAAGATAGAAGGATTCTAAATATATAACATAACAAAATAGAACTGTCAAAAATCAAATACAGTCAATCGATGTCATCCCCAATACAAATACCATAAGGCTGACGCCAGTTCCAACACCGCCCATGCCAACCCATAGTATCACACAAAGCCTCTATCTAAAAGAAAATTAATATTCAGTCGGGACATGCCCCCGACCATAGCAAAAACCAAAGTTTATGAAATGACAAAAGTATGTAGAGAAATCCATAACAAGAAATAGGGCCTTCCGAAGTATGGAAGTTCACCATTTCAATTTAATACAAGCTATCCCCGAATTGGATCACTGATTAGGAGAAATATGGTCGGTTCTTGCATCACGTGGGGATACAGAGCCCGAAGATAGGTTAGCGGGTAAACGCTATCATGTACTCATGGTTAAGGTTAAAATAATGAAAATATTTAAAACCAAGTAAATATTTAAATGTAATCATATTCAAACATATATATATACACATCATAATGGGAAAGAGAATCAGGTTTAGCATGTATTTAAAACCTTTAAACTATGATTGTGTTGCTTGGTCATCCTAAAACCACCCATGGGCTATATGGGTTCAACTCCTCCTGCTGAAAGGACCCTGGCACGTGTTAGCTACACGAACCAAAGAAAAGAACATTAGATGACTAGTACATCTCCCAAAATATAAGTGTGTCATAATGTAAAAGGTCACCAAGGCTACCTCACATCGGCAAATGTAAGTTTCTAGTTTTGGACTCCCAGGATCGCTACCTTCTACGGCTTTGATAACACTTCACATTTTAAGCCCATATTAAAACAATTCACACACAACCAACCAATTACAAAGGAGTCTTATTTATTAGGCATTAATCATCGGTATCATCATACCAACACTAGAGCTTGTAAGTCTAACCATTTATGCCAAACAAAACAATTAAATCAATTTAACTCCAAAGTTAACAATTCAACCAATACCGTGGCCACTAGGACTTACCAATCATTTAAACCAATTTAGATTACATTACCTTTTATTCAATGCATTGATTTAAAGTGACAAGTTAAACCAAAAAACTTTGGGGACTCTATGGTGTCCCTAGTACAAATTCCCAAAAGTTTCTCATAACTATTGACAAACTAAATGACAAAATCCATCCACTTTAGCATTTTAACAAACATGTTGAGGGCATATAGTTTTCTAAATCAACACCAAGTGTAAATTCACCATTACTATGTAACCACATGTTCAAATCATAATTATAACATGAAAACCATAAGAAAAACATGAAAAAACATTATCCAACCAAGAATAACAAAAACCCCCGACATATATTTCAAAACCCAAATAATATAATAATAAAACCACAAAAACCATCCATGAAAATATGATTTTAGTTTGAACTAACAATGATGGAGGAGCAACATCCCTTAGATAATGAAGAAGAAGGAGATAAATCACCCCTTGGAGCCACCCCTTGGAGCGTTAATTAACTATCTTGAAGAAAACCCTAGCCTTTTCTTAACCCACGAGCTTGAGAGAGGTTTGAGAGTGTTTCTAGTGTTTTTGATTTAGAATAATGGTGTAAATAATGTCTCAATAGTGTTTTACATCATGGGGGTCATAAGGGGTTAAGTTGTTAAATATCTAGAATACCCCCAACTTAAACTATTTAAAGTATAGCAGGAGGGTACCACTACAACCCTCCAAACCATAGCCTAATATATGAGTGATACCCACCACTCATACCCTCGGAAATAACTTGGTCTCCACACTGACCAACATACAACCATAAAATCAAACTCGTACCCAATCATATGACAAGTATCCTAGAACCATATCCCAGATAAAATTAAAGGGAATCAATATTGGACAACATACGACTCCTTGATATGACTCATACCTTATCTTTATGGCTCTTAGTGAGCCACTCGCACTCATAGCCAAGCCAAGTTACTAAGTTTCTTATAGGACCAACCCAACCCAATGACTTATCACCAACCATATGAATCATACCCACTAAGTCATAACCACACTAGAAACTCATTCACCAAATACTAAACAATATAAGATTGGATCACCTGACTTATATGCAGTCGTATGGTGAGGCATATGATGTCCAGAAAGCTCAAAACCCATGAAATTTCTAAGGACCAGAACCTTAGGTGTTTTAATTCTTCCTTACTTAGATTATTTATCCCCAAATAATGGAACAGCGCAGTATAAGCACGATTTACACACGTAGATGCCTCTAATCTTACCTTTAAGACAGAAATAAACATGCAAGAAAATTAATTTTTTCTTTAGCTAAATTAGAAGACAAAGATAGTACATAGAACACATACCTTCCTCATGAGTTTTGGAGCAGAAAATAGGAATGGATACTTGGACTTTATGTCATCTTCTGCTTCCTACTTAGCCTTTTCCACCTTGTGGTTCCTCCATAGAACCTTTACCGAGGCCACATCCTTGGTCTGCAACCGATAAACCTAATGATCCAAGATCTCAACCAAGATCTCCTCATAAGATAGAGAATCTGATATACTAATATCCTTTATCTATATATTTTGTGATGGATCGCCAACACACTTCCTCAACATCAAAACGTGGAATATCAGGTGAATGAAGCTCAAACTAGTAGGCACTCCAACTCATATGCCATATTGCCAACTCTTCTCACAATCATATAAGGGCCCATATATCGCGGATGGACCTTTCCCTTCTTTCTAAACTGCATCACTCTCTTTCTGGGAGACATCTTTAAGAACACCCTATCTCTTACCTCAAAATCCATGTCCATTTACCTCATATCTGCATAGGACTTTTAGGGACTTTAGGTAGCCTTAAGCGTATCTTGAATAACCTTCACCTTTTCCATAGCTTGATGAACCAAATCTGAGCCAGAAATATGATAGCATTCAACCAAATCTCACACTTCAAGAACTTGACATACAACTGCTACTCCTTCAAGGTTTGCAATACAATACAAAGGTGATTGGCATGATCTGCCTCACTCTTAGAATACACCATAATGTAATCAATGAAAATAATGACAAATAGATCTAGAAACTGATGGAAGACTCTATTCATCAAATCCATAAATATCGTAGGGGCATTGGTCAACCTGAAAGACATAACCAGAAACTCAAAGTGCTCATACTGGGTATGAAAGGAAGTCTTAGGGATATCCACCTCCTTAATCTTAAGCTGATGATACCCAAATCAAAGATCAATTTTAGAGAAAAACTTAGCACCCTACAACTGATCAAACAATTCAACTACCGTTAGAAGAGAATATTTGTTCTTAATCGACACTGTATTCAACTGTCGGTAATCAACACACATTCAAAGGTTACCATCTTTCTTACGCACATATAACACAGGTGCACCTTATAGGGATACACTGAGATAGATAAAACCCTTATCGAAAAGATCCTTGAGTTGCTTCTTAATCTCTTTCAACCCTATTGGAGCCATTCTATATGGAGGAATGAAAATTGGATGAGTGTCTAGAACAAGATCAATCCCAAACTCAATATCCCTATCTAGAGGAACACTTGGAAGGTCATTAGGGAAGGCCTCAAGAAATTCAATCACTACCAGGATAAAATGCAAAGAAGGACCATCCGTGTTAGAATCTTTAACCCGGACTAGATGATAGAGACACCCCTTACAGAAAAATCTTGATCTCTAATCTAAGATATGAAATTCTCCTTAGGAGCTAGGGAACCACCTTCTCACTCAATAATTGGCTTATTAGGGAATTTAAAGACAACCTTATGGGTCTGACAATCAAGAGATGCATAGCATGAATGTAACTAATCCATCCCAAGTATGACATCAAATCCACTATATCTAATTTGAACAAATCCACCTATAATAATACCCCGCACTACTACCTAACTTAAAATCATCCTAAGAATATTAGAAACTTACTTTGAAAGATGAATCCATTTTTGTACACATGGAATTTTTAAGATTTTCACTTTTTGTTGAGTGAAAAATTGAATAAGCTTTCAATCGATAGCCATTTCATCCAAATATGACATCGGAAGAGAAAGTTATGGCCGAAATACAGAAGGCAATCAAAATCGCTCAGGTGCGATGGTGAGAGACGATGACCCCTTGAGCTAGCGATGGACCGTCGCCCAAGCCATCGCAGTGGAGAAAATGAGACCAAATTCAGCCTAAGAGTGATATCCCAGGCTGATAGACCATCGAGCTAGCAACAGATCGTCACCCAAGCCATCGCAAGTGAGGCAGTAAACCCCTATTCTACCCAAGTACGATGGTAAAGACTGACGGACCGTTGACCCAGCGATGGGCCATCGCACTCGCCATCGCATTTGTCGTTCAGCTATTTTAAATTCATTTTTAAAAAATTATTTGAGTCTTTTTCCACCCATTTTAACCCCTAATTATACTAGACCAAGGCTCATAAGTTCATTATCCATCTACAACATCAAATTTGGGTTTTCTCTCAAAGATAATCTTCAAGAACAAGATCCAAATCATCCTTATAGAAACTAAGAGATTCAAGTTCTTCAATTCCAAGAACTTCAAGAAAATCACAACCCAAGTATGTCATATGTTGATTCATGGGTCTCTTTCACCCATGAAGCTCAAGAATCTCTTTTCAAAATCCAAGATTTGAGTATTTGTGAATGTTCATGATTTAAATTGAATTGAAATTCATATTCATGGTGTTGTGTGGTTTTGATTCATGTTTTAAATTACATATTCCAATAATTAACCCTAGTATATAAAGATTTGCATAATAACCATGATAAACCCCCTTCAATTTACAAGTTGAGTAATGTATCCATAATTATTAGATGTGTTAATGATTGTATAACCACAACATGCTCCCCAGGTGTTTGATTAAATTCCTATGTCAAGGAAAAGTGCCATACTAGTATAATGATATGCAATCCCCATTCATGTACAAGTTCATGCATGTCAAGTGTTTGATGAAATGTCTTAGTCAATGAACTATGGATATGTGTGTGGTCATTATGGTTCTTTAGAACTTGTACTTCATGAATTCTCCAGATTAATATATTATGGATGGTTGATGTTAGTCATGTATTCAAGAAAGTCATGTTTTGTCAGTTTCTTTCCATCGAGTCCTGGTGGACTTATACCCGATAATTTAGCTGTGTGCCTAGAGCCAGTGTCATGTTTTCACGATACTCTCAGTCAAGCCATGATCCATAGAACCCAGTCAGTAATGTTAATTAGGAAAACCCAAAAGTCTCAAAAATCTCAGTAATCTCAGTAGTTCAGTAATCTCAGTGATCTCAGCACTCAATCATCTCGGTAATCTCAGTATTCCCAGTAAATCTCAGTAACTTTAGTACTCTCATTTAATCCTCAGATCTCCGTAGCATTCTGTCAGTGAAAGGAACTCAGTAAACTCTGTTTAGCTCCACTAAACAATACCATTAGTATCAGTTCAACTCAGTTAATTAGTTGAGTGTCTATTCAGTTGGGAGTAGGATTCAGCACCGAGTAAATCCAATGATGGGGATTCACCTATTATTCAGTGGAGGGTATGATCCTTAAAAGAAATTCTTGTGTTCCAAAACTATAAAAAGATAGTGTATGTTGAGATACACCCTATGCGTTTAGATATTTATACATCTTATTTGTGATATCGACCAGGAGGGGTTGAAAAAAGAGCTCTCTATCAGAGAGGGTATACTCACAACTAGTCTTTATCCGTGGCACGGTATTGATACCCTTCCAGGTGGGGTTATAAGTTGGACCCTACCAGTTTAGTTTTGGGGCATGTCGGTTAGATGATTACCTCCCACAGTTTCAGTTTCAGTCTCAGTCTCAGTCTCAGTAAAAGAACTCAGATAGTTCTTCAAATTCAGGACTGTTGAAATAGTCAAATCAGTACAGAATAGAGCTTAGCTAGTTCCATCAGGAACTAGACTATCAAATATAGTTGCTCAGTATTAGTTATTTCAGTTATACAGTTATCAGTATATCATGTTATCAGTACTCCGGGTCATTAATCATGAACTCAGTTACAGTTATTATGTATTCATGCATGTATTCTTACGTTCATGTTATCCTGTCAGTTACTGTAGTTCATGCATGTGAAACCTTTTGTATTTAGCCTACCTCACATACATACCAGTACATTTAAACGTACCAACACATTTGTGCTCTAGTGTTTTACACCATAGGTTCAGAAGCACGAGCTCCAGAGCACCAGTAGCATTCCAATCTCAGCAGTCAGAGTTAGCAGTAAGTCCTCATCCTTCGAGGACATGACCATTATTTTATATATCATTAATTAATTCATTAGTTAGAGTTAGTTAGGGACATATCCCATCAACTCCTTATTCAGATAGTTCAGTCAGTTAGAGGCTTTTCAAACTAGAATGTTCAGATAGTTATTTTTATTGTATTGGGTATTTCATACCCACTCCAGATGTTATGTTTTATCAGTTATGTTAAAGTTTTGAACCTTATGGCCTTTCAGCCTTTATTTCTATATTTATACAGTATATCATGAAGTATACAGTTACAAATATCAGTCATGGGTTAGCTTGTGGTCCTTCGGGGTCATGAACACCGTGTAGCATTCCGAGTACCAGATTTGGGGTGTTACACCACCACAATCTCTTTCCTACCAACAGATACCATACACCCCTATAGACTCTTCTAGCATTAATAAAGCCACCTACCCAGGTAGAAATAGAAAAAAGGTCGAAATAACCTCAAGACCAAAACCAAAATGTACATCCAAAAATGGGGTCACATAAGATAGAGGGCCCCGAATCAAGAAATAGTAAACATCATGAGAAAATAATTTCAACATACTAGTCACAACATCAGGCGATGCCTCAGACTCCTGTCAGGTAGTGAGTACATATAAGCAGTTCTGACCAGTGCTGGAACTAGGTGCATTCTTTGGTGCCGGAGCTGATGATGAAGCAACTGGAACCTTATTTGCCCCCAAATCAACCTTAGCCACCGGACAATTCCTAATTATGTGCCCCGGATGACCATAGCTAAAGAACTTATTCTTTCTTTCTTTACTAAAACCCCGATGCAGTCTACCACAAAACTAGTAAGGAGGGTAAGATAGAGCTAATGGTACCCCACTAGCCTAAGATTGGGAACCTTGTACCCTAAAGTCATCGCCACCTTGAAAATTCCTATCACCCAACTACTTTGGGTAGCAAAAACTAGCCATCGAGTAAGACCCAAAGTTGCCCCACTTTTTCTTGGGCCACTTTGCCCCATCCTTGCCACTATGATATTGATCACCACCCTACTTTGAGAACCTAAAATTTTTGCCTAGCCTCTGCTCTTTTTCAACCTTCTTCTTCTTCCCTTTCTTTACTTGTTGTATGTATACCACCAACCTAGAAATATCCATGTCCTTGAACAACAAAGCGACCTTACTCTCCAATATCAAATCTCTGGACAACCCAAAAGTGAACTTCCTCATACTAGCCTGCATATTAGGAAAGATATTCAAAGAAGACCAAGATAACAGGTGAAACTTTAAGGCATACTCCTTGATAGATATCTTACCTTACTTCAGATTTACAAACTCTTCCGTCTTTGCTTCCCTCAACTCTTAAGAAAAGAAGTAGTCTAAGAAAGCATTAGAGAAATCCTCCCATAGAGCTAACTCATCCCCATCATCTCTCGCCTGATCCCATTTTCCATACCATTGGTACACTATATTCTTTAGCTGATAGGTGGAAAACTCCATGCCCTCCATATTAGTGGCATGCATAATTTGAAAAATCTTTTTCATTTCATTCAAAAAACCTTGAGGATCCTCCTCCATCTAAACACCAATAAAGGTTAGAGAACTTAACCTCATGAACTAGCCAACCCTTGTGGGAATACTACGCTCAGACTGAGTAGCTACCAATTATTCCAATATGTGAATAGACGACAAAACTCAGCGTTCATCACTTCAGCTAAAGAAGTTTGAGATAGATTAGAGGGAACTGGTGACACTCCAAGAGGACAATTAGGAATTAGACCCTGAGACTAATTATGGATCCTATAAGTAGAGTGTGTCCCATCAATATTGTCCCAAGTTAGTATAGAGAAGTTTCTATGAGCATCAGATCATCGAGGCATGATCTGAAAAGCTAACAAATAGGAATTAAAGGAGAAGTCTAGACCTTAAAATCTATAGCATTAGAATAGACCACAAGGAAAAGAAACATTCCTAAATGCCTCGTAGCCTCTCTATTGTAAGTGTGGCATGCTACACACTCTTAAAAGAGACTCTACTCGACATGACTTTGTGGACTCCCATGTGACCATAAACCTAGGGCTTTGATACAAATCTGACATAACCCAAACTAGGGCCTCGTCGTGTCAGGTGTCTCAAGCCTGACCCGGGATTGAAGACCACCCCAAGACCAAACCATAACCTCCCTATACCCTACGCCATAAGGATTTCAAATATATATAACATAACAAAATAGAATTATCATAAATCAAATGCAGTCCAAAGGTGTCATCCCTAATTCCAATACTAATGCCGAGGCTAACACCAATATCGACACCATCCATACCAACGCTTAGTAGTCATACAAAGCCTTTATTCGAAAGAAAAACAATATCTAGTCGGGATATGCCCCTGACCATATCCAAAACCAAAGTCTATGAAATTACAACAATATGTGCAGAAATCCATAACATAAAATGGAGCCTTCTGGGGTATGGAAGCTCATAACTTCAATCCAGCACAAGCTATCCCCAATTTCGATCACTGAGCAGAAAGAGTCTGGCCGATTCCTGTATTCTGTATAGATACAGCTCCCAAAGACAGGTTAGCAGGTGAACGCTAGCCTGGCCGATTCTTGTACTCAGGAGTAAGGATAAATTAATGCAAATATTTAAAACCAAGTAATTATCCAAATGCAAAATCATATTCATACTTATATATATATATATATGCACATCATGTCAAAAAAGTTAATTGGGTTTAGCATGAATTTAAAACCATTAACCTGGGATTGTGTAGCTTGGTCGTCCTAAAACCTACCAAGGGCTATATCGGTTCAGTTCCCCTTTCTAAAAGGGCCCCAACACGTGTAAACCGCATAAATCGGAGAAAAGAACCTGAAATGACTAGTACATCTCCCAAAATATAAGTGTGTCATAATTCACGCTGTCACTAAGACCACCTCATATTGGTAAATATGAGCTTCTAGTTATGGTCCTCCCAGGTCTGCCACCTTCCATGGCTTTGCTAACACTTCCCTCTTTAAGACCGTATTAAAACCATTCACACACACCCAACCAATTACCAAGGAGTCTTATTTATTAGGTATTAATCATCCTTATCATCATACCAATACTAGAGCTTTCAAATCTAACTATTTGTTCCAAACAAAAATCGTTAAACCAATTTGACTTCAAAGTTACCAATTCAACCAATACCGTGGCCACCAGAGCCTTACCAATTAATTTAAAATAATTTAAACCAATTTATGTTCCATTACCTTTTATTCAATGCATTGATTAAAAGTGACTCTTTAATCCAAACAACTTTGGGGACTCTCTGGTGCCCCTAGCACAATTTTGCAAAAGTTTCTCATAACTATTGACCAACTAAATGACAAACTATTCCACTTTGGCATTTTAACAAATATGTTGAGGACATGTAGTTTCCAAAACCAAAACCAAATGTAAATTCACCATTCCCATGTAACCACTTGTTCAATCGTAATTACAACACGAAAACCATATGGAAAACATGGGAAAATATTATAGAACAAAGGACAACCAAAACCCCCTCCATATATTTCAAAACCCAAAAAATACAAAAATAAATCCATGGAAACCATCCACAAAAACATGATTTATGTTTAAACTAACAATAAAGGGGGAGTAACATGCCTTAGATAATGAAGAAGATGGAGAGAAATAACCCCTTAGATCCTTAATTGATCACCTTAAAGGAAACCCTATCCTTTCCTTAGCCCAAGAGATTGAGAGAGGTTTAAGAGTGTTTCTAGTATTTTTTATATAAAATAATGGGGTAAATAATGTCCCAAAAGTGTTTTAAGTCGTGGGTTCATAAGGGGTTAAGAGAGAAAATATCCAGAAAACCCCCAACTTAAACTGTATAAATTCCCGCAGGAGGGTACGACTACACCTCTCCCCCCTCTGAAATCGTAACCTACATACGAGTGGTACCCTTCACTCTTACCCTAGAAAGTAACTTGGTATCCACACTAACCAACATACAACCATAAAATCTAACTCATACCCAAGCATACGACAAGTACCCTAGAATCGTATCCAAGACAAAATCAAAGGGAATTAATACTGGACAACATACGACTCATTGATACGACTCATACCCTAGCCTTACAACTCTTAATGAGCTACTCGTACTTAAAGCCAAGTTAAGTTATTAAGTTTCAGATTAAGTGAAGGACTAGCTAAACCCAATGACCCATCACCATCCATACGACCCATACCTACTAAGTCATAAACACACCAGAAACTCAGTCACCCAACACTGAACATCATACGATTGGGTTAGCTAACTCATACCCATACCATATGGTTAGTATGGTGAGTCGTATGATGTCTAAAAAGCTCAAAACCTAGGAAATTTCTAAGGACTAGAACCTTCGGTGTTTCATAACTTGGTGCCTAACTGCTATTGTAATCACGGCCTAGAGTCCACAATATACTATTAAATATATCATTGATTCCATAACTTGGGAACTAAAGTAAACAGGGGAATAAATCTACTACAAGGGTTTAATTAGAAAATATCACCCTAAATACTAAGTAATATTCTAAGGCATATGCTAAAGGGGTCCTGTCATGACCCAAACCAGGGCCTAGTCATGACGGGTGTCTCAAGCCCATCGTAGGCTAGAGACCACCTCCTTAGCCAAACCTCTAGAGCATAATAAATGATTACAAAGGAAGTGAACCATAATAGTATCAAATATAGATGAATCAAATAAAATCTAAGAGTCAAACCAGACATCTGCATCATCCCAAAACTATCTACAAAAACCTCTAAAACTAGAAATACTAAGTCAGGATATGACCTCAACTATGACCAAAAAGAATCCAAAAAGAGCTACTAAGTCAGCAATAACAATAACGAAATGACCGGGCCTTCAAAAAGATGGAGACTCACCACTTCACTATAGATCAACCAATGTACCACACCATCTAACATTGCATAGGAGTAACAAAAAAGCCTTTGGGCTCTACATCATGAAATAATCTTGTGTTTAGGGACGGCCAGTGGGGCGGGCACTGGAATGTAACTTAGGGGAAAGGGATAAAATAATGCCATTTCCAAAAACTAGTCAAAATAACATGCACAATATTTATATATATACATATATAGGATAATGGGATAGGGACAAGGGTCATGAACATGAGAGTTTACACCATTATCTTAAATTGTATAGCTCGCTTCGTCCTAAAGGCACTCACAGGCTATATGGGTTCATTTTCTCCTGATAAAAGTGCCCCAATACATGTTAGCCAGATGAATCAAGGAAACCAAGGAAAGGCTAAAAGAATCAAGGAAATAACCATCTAAAATTGATCCCTATGCTAGCAAATGTGGTTTCTATTGTTGGTATGCCAAGAACACCTTAACGGTGAGCTACATAATTCCTTTTAAGTGCAAATTAAAATAGGTTGTACATAACCAACCATTAACATAGGTCTTATATTAAGGCATTTACCGACTTGGTATCATCATACCAATATGCTTTCAAGATAATTCCATTATGCCAAACCAATCCATTTAACCATTAGACTCCTAAGTTCCATTTAAATTAAAAAACATGGACACCAAGATATTTCAAAACCATTTTCATTCATTTATCCTTTAATGTAATGCAACAATTTCAAAAGATAAGTTAAACTATGTAAATATTCATATTTAAATTCAAGTTTACAAAGTTGGTTGAGGTTAATGTCATTACCAAGACAAAAATCCATCAAATAGGGAAACCCATGTCACCCATTCCATTTATAATGACAGTGTACCAAATCATTCTCAATTACCATCAATTAAATTATAAACAACATATTTTAATTGTGGGAAAAATAATTCATATAATAACCATAAAATGCCCTCAACCCGATTTTAATACCATCAATTAAAATACATAAATAATGATTAAATAAATGCCATAATGTAAAATTCAAATTAAGGATGACAAACATACTTGTAGTACCAAGGAATTTGAAGAGAAATCAAACCTTGGAGCTTGAATGATAAATTCTCTATAAAGCCCTTAAGTTTTCTTAGGCTGGGAATCAAAGTAGAAAATAGTGGAGTTTAGTCTTTGAAACCTGAAGGAGAAGGGTCATTTGATGTTTATAACTCATTTAAGGGGTAAAAAGGCCAGTAGCTACTCACCCTAAGTGAAAAAAATAAATACTAGACGAAAAATACATAGTGGTGCGGCATGCCGCTATCGTAGATCTCAGCCTCCATGCCACACCCTTATCGCGGAGGCTAAGTGTCGTTGCATGCCACTATCATAGAGGCTCCCAACATTGGGGCCCCAAAATAGCCCCAAACCCCTTCCAAAAATTTCAAAACTTTTCCAAAACACCCTTTTAACATCCGTAATCATAATTCAAGTCAAAATTTGAAATTACACAAGCAGGAGGATTAAAAATAAAATTGTTGAAATTTTGTGGGATTGTACAGGTGCTTATGAAAATCTATGGTTAACCAATCCCATCATCAAATATAATAGGATTCTATAGCCTTAAAAGGTATTCTATGTTAAGGATTAGGTCACATTTCTATTTTAAAAACCCCTAATTGGTATAAGGTATAATAGTAATCCACCCATTCTATAATCCATATGTAGTATGAAATCTATATTATACAAATTGCATAGAGAAAGTAGACCAAAGCCTACATAGATGTCAAACTGCATTCTTGAATCTCCCATAAATCGCATGTCCTTTCTCCATGATCTCAAAAATGATGTTGCACTAACAAAATTGTCATATATACATCAATAGGAGTATAATGCTACCTATATTGATATATAAAACTTTGGTCTCAAAATTAGGTCAATAATGGGCTCGTAAGGCCTGTTAAAGGAATCCAAAATTGAATCCATTAAAAGGGCCCCTGAAGGACTAGAAATTTGTTCTCAAAACTTGAGCACAATTTGGGGCCAAAATCATCTCCCAAAGCCCAAAGAATCTTGACCTAAAACCAAGAATTTGATGGATTTTTAGGACAAATTAACATGAGAATAAAAGGGAAAATGGTCAAGGTTAACATGCATGAGCTTATTAGGATAGAATTCCAATAATTACAAAGCCTAATGGTCCAACAATGACTGAAATCAACAAGGAAATAATGAAAAAACTGGTAAAGAGGACTTATATAATACCATGGAAATTCCTTTTTCAAACATGAGGTTCGAGGACCACAAACCTGAAGGCCATGGGAATTATCCTTCATAAATATAGTAAAGGTGTCATGAATCCAAAGGAAAACGAGCTTAGATATCATGAACATGATACTAATGGTCGCAAACCCAATGAAGAAGAAGGGGTTGGGTCAGTCAACCCTTTATTGCGAACACTAGAAAAAAGACTCGCGATTGTGATAGTTAAGAGTTTGACTTTTTGAGAATGCAGCCCCAACCTTATGAAAACAAAGAACAAAGTAGTCCTACAACAGATGCTAGAAAATCAAAAAATGCTAAGTCCTAAGGACACTGATTGGGTGCTCAGGATACGTTCGAAACCTCATGCATATAAACGAACTGTGCTAACTTACAAAATTTTATATTCCAAAATCAATTAAATTGTTGAGTTTTTATTGGAGATAATTTTTATAAAGGTGGGTTCGACACTTAGTTTTATTTTAATAAAATTCTTCCCAATAGCCCAAAATGAATTTGAAAGCCTTGGGACCTATACCGAGGTTCCCTGCAACCTAAAATCAATATTTTAGAGCTCATGACATTGTCGAAATTCCTATCCAACATAGTTTATTAACAGATTTTTTACAAGACTGAGTTCATAATAGTTAAAGATCCAAAATAAGAAAATGAGCATAAAACCCAAATATACTAATTGATAACCGAAATGAAAGTATTAGCAAGTCATAAATAACCTGTATCCACCCTAGAAAGGCTCATAATATGGGAAATATATAAAAAATCAAGAAAATAACCTGAAAGGTTATTATATTTGACTCATTACCAGAGGATAAGGACATTAACGACGCAACAAGTCCCCTTAAGTAATAGGGGTAGGAAAGGTACATACCTTGGGTATAAAGTGGTAGGACTACACCTCCACTCTTAATGTATAGAATTGGATTTGGAATTCTATGGGGCTAAACAGAGTTGATGAAAAGCATATTTTTCTGTATAACATGAAAATTGGTATGTTTAGCCTCCTAAAATTAATGGTTAAGAGAGCTAGAGCCACTAATGCTAATTTTAACCTATGTAAGGAGTGGTCATTTGTAACAAATTATATGAATACCATGGAGTCAGGATTTGGATCATTTGGAATCCTGCAATATATGATGTGAATCTTAATTTTGAGTACAAATCAACTAATTCACTATAAAGTAGAGCTATCAAGAACCAAGTTTCGAGTCATGATGGAAGCTGCTTTATTACACCAGTAGGTGAGACAAACCATAATTCGGAGCTAAGAGCAATGGGCTAATTTGGTGGAAAGATGGAATACTTGTAGAAAAATTTTCAAGTAAATACTTACAATAATAAATTATGTAAATAATAATAATAATAATAATAATAATAATAAAGAATAGGTTAAATAAGATAAAAATAACATCTCACGACCAAGTAGTGTCGGTATATGAGTCACTAACAAAATTAACATGAGTACTGTAATAGTCAAATACAAATCAGTTTCTACTAATGAAAGATTAGACATAAATAGAAAAAGAAAAAAAGCAACTTGGACTTAGGGATATCACCCTATGTCTGAACACAAATATGCATAATCGTGATGTCAACAAAAGCTACTAGTACTTGGATCTACACCAAAAAGGTAGAAAAGTATAGTATGAGTACCAAAGCCATGGGTAATCAGTAGGCATCATCGACTGACTAAGCTAAATCATAAGTAAAATAAATATACAAAATAAATAAGTTCCATCAAGCTAAAAGGTAAACCTGGGATAGTGATCCAAATATTGTAAATAAATAACAAAAAAAAGAGACAACTTGGATGAAAGCATAACTTATACTACAATACTAGCCCTCATAGTCCAGTAATTAAGGAAAAGAAAATAACCTGATGCAGGCCCTCAAAAGCTCTGAAACACCCAAGGTTCTGGTCCTTAGAAATTTCCTAGGTTTTGAGCTTTTTTGGTATCATAAAACTCACCATAAAAGTCATATGTTGTGGGTATGGGTCAGGTAACCCAATAATATGTTCCTCCAGTATTTGGTGACTGCATTTTTGGTGTGGTTACGACTTTGTGGGTACAGGTCGTATGGTTTGTGATGGGTCATTGGGTTGGGTTGGTCCTTCACTTAATATGAGACTTAGTAAATTGACTTAGCTTTGAGTACAAATGTCTCATTAAGAGCCATAAGGATAGGGTACGAGTCGTATCAAGATGTCGTATCTTGTCCAATATTGATTCCCTTTGATTTTGTCTTGGATACGATTTTAAGGTACTTGTCGTATGCTTGGGTAAGATTTGGATTTTGTGGTCATATGTTGGTCAGTGTGGAAACCAATTCTATATTAGGGTACAGTTTGGGGGTGTAGTCATACCCTTTTGCGAGAATTTATACAGTTTTAGTTGGCGCTATTATGGACATTTCCCTTCATAACCCCTTATGAACCATGACTTAAAACACTTTGGGACATCATTTACCCTATTATTCTAAATCAAAAACACTTGAAACGCTCTCAAATCTCTCTCAAGCTCTTGGGTTAAGCAAAGTCTAGGGTTTTCTCTAAGGTGGTCAATTAAGGATCTCAGGGGTGGTTTTTCTTCGTATTATTCATTATATAAGGCATGTTACTCCTCCCTCATTGTTAGTTCAAACTAAAATCATATTTTTATGGATGGTTTTCATAATTTTATTGCTATATTGTTTGGGTTTTTAAATATATGTTGGGGGTTTTGGTTGTTCTTGGTTGGATAGTGTTTTCCCATGTTTTTCTTAGGTTTTTCATGTTATAATTATAATTTGAACATATGGTTACATGGGAATGGTGCATTTACACTTGGTTTTGGTTTTTGATACTACATGCCCTCAACATGTTTGTTAAAATACCAAAGTGGATGGATTTTGTCATTTAGTTGGTCGATAGTTATAAGAAACTTTTGGGAATTTGTACTAGGGACACCATAGAGTCCCCAAAGTTGTTTGTTTTAGTCACTTTAATTGATGCATTGTATCCAAGTTAATGGAACCTAAATTGTTTTAAATGATTTTAAATGGATTGGTCATTCTTTGGTGGACACAGTATTGGTTGAATTGGTAACTTTGGAGTCAAATTGGTTTAATGGTTTTGGTTTGGCATAAATGGTTAGACTTGCAAGCTCTAGTATTGGTATGATGATACTGATGATTAATGCCTAATAAATAAGACTCCTTGGTAATTAGTGGTTGTGTTTGAATGGTTTTAATATGGGCTTAAAGAGAGAAGTGTTAATAAAACCATGGAAGGTGGCAGTCTTGGAGAGACCAAAAATGGAAACTCATGTATGTCGGTGTGAGGTGGTCTTGGTAACCGTGTGCATTATGACACGCTTATATTTAGGGAGATGTACTAGTCATCTTTCGGGGCCCTTTCAATAGGGGAAGATGAACCCATATAGATCGTGGGTGGTTTTAGGATGGCGAAGCTACACAATCCCATGTTAAAGGTTTTAAATGAATACTAAACCCGATTCCCTTCTCCAAAATGATATGTATATATATATATGTATGAATGTTATTATATCTGGATATTTACTTGGTTTTAAATGTTGGCATTATTTTATCCTTGTCCTGAGTGCATGCTAAAGTTCACCTGCTAACCAATCTTGGGGTGTTGTATCCACCCGCGATGTAGGAATCGTCCATACTCCTCTTGGTCACTAATCAGATTCGGGGACAACTCATGTTGGATTGAAGTGGTGATCTTCCATACTCAAGAAGGCTCCATTTCAAGCTTAAGGATTTCCCTTTATACTTTTGTCGTTTGTAGAGTTTGGTTTTGGCTATGGTAGGGGGAATGTCCTGACCGAATATTGTTTACTTTCGTATATAAGCTTTGTGTGACTACTCTAGGTTGGTATGGGCGGTGTCGGTATTGCTGTCAGCCTTGGCATTGGTATTAGTATTGGGGATGAGATCGTTTGGACTTATTTGAATTATGATTGTTACATTTTTTATGTTATGTATATAATTTAAAAATTCATCTTGCTTGGGGTATAAGGAGGTTATGGTTGGGTTTTAGGGGTGGTTTCCGGTCCCGGGCGGGGCTTAAGGCACCCGACATGACTAGGCCCTACTTTTGGTCATGTCAGATTGGTATTAGAGACCTAGGTTCATGGTCACATGGGAGTCCACAAAGCCATGTTGAATAGAGTCTCTTTTAAGGGTGTGTAGTGTGCCACACTCATAAGGGAGAGGCTACAAGACATTTAGGAATATTTATTTTTCTTGTGTTCTATTTTTAAGCTATAGAGTTTAAGGTCCTGAATCCTCCTCTAATTCATGTTTGTTTTCTTTTCAGATCATGCCTCGACGATCGGAAGCTCATGGAAATTTCTTTGTCCCAACTGGGGACAATGTCAATGGGACACGCTCTACTCATAGGATCCTTACTCGGTCTAGCGGTCCAGTTCCTGATTGTCCTCCTAGAGTTCCACCGATTCCCTCTAGTCTATCTCAGAATCCTCAGTATGAAGTGATGAATGATGAGTTTTGTCAGTTCATTCACATATTGGCACAGTTGATAGCTACTCTATCTGAGCGTTGTATTCCTGTTACTCCATCTTCTGAGGCCATAAAGTTTGGCCAATTTATGATGTTGAGTCCTCTGACCTTTACTAGTGTTAAGGTGGAGGAAGATCCTTAGGGTTTTTTGGATGAAATGGAAAAGATCATTCGTATTATGCATCCTACTAATATAGAAGGTGTGGAGTTTGTCACCTACCATCTTAAGGATATGGCATGCCAATGGTACGAAGAATGGGATCAGTCAAGGGGAGTCAGCGATGAATCAGCTCCTTGGGAGGATTTCAGTAATGCCTTCTAACACACCCTAAAACCAGGCCATATCATATGGGCACCTCAAGCCCACATGAATCGAAGGTCGCCCGATAACCCATCATAATTATCATATCAATCACATGGGTTGGGTGAATCCCGGCCATATAATGAGATAGAGAAAAACGTACTACAGATCATAACTTATACATGTCTAAACATTTCATTAGGCTCATCAACTACCAATATACCCAAGTCCATAGTCATCCACAATACCTCAATAAAAACCGGAGTTTAGAAATGTATATGTCGGGACAAGCCCCCGACAATAGCCATACCAAGTCAAAAATAACTAAGTCAATAGATAGGAGACCAAGGATTTATGTCTTATGAAGAAAGGAAGCCCACCACTCTAAATTCAATGCATGAACCGCTTCGATCGTCTAATCACTATGCAGGAAAAGAAGAAGATACTCCAGCCCCTATGTCGCATGGGGACATAGCGTCCGGAGACAGTTAGCGGTTGGAATGCTAGCATCTAACCAAGGATAAGGATAAAATAGCGTCATCATTTAACAATAAGTAATATATCATATCCAATCATATTCATAACCTTATCCCCATATAATAG
>NC_061111.1:101584407-101596618 GCF_002878395.1 Capsicum annuum | reverse complement strand
AATATATCATATCCAATCATATTCATAACCTTATCCCCATATAATAGGCATATCACATGCCAATCAAGGGTAGAAGATTTATCAACTCTTTAGAAGCAGTCATTTATTATACATGCAATGGAGGACTCCAACCTTCCACACATATATTCAAGAATTT
Organism: Capsicum annuum; assembly: GCF_002878395.1. NCBI lineage: Eukaryota > Viridiplantae > Streptophyta > Magnoliopsida > Solanales > Solanaceae > Capsicum > Capsicum annuum. Next base: position 101,596,461 of record NC_061111.1, on the reverse strand, counting down.
CTTATTAGGCATAGGACTTTAACCATATTCATATATCATCCAAAAAGGGAATCTAACCACACACGCATCCATTTGAGTGAAGGACTCTAACCACTCACATACATTCACATAAGTGAGGGACTCTAACCAGTCATACATATTCATTCATTCAAGGGACTCCAACCACATGCTCACACATTAGGCAAGGGACTCTAACCTCAAGACATATATGATAGGGGACTCTAACCCCAGGATAATTCATTTGGTGAGGCACGTCAACCTCATGAGATCATATTATGAAAGGGACTTTAACCAAAAGAAATTTTATTAGGCGAGCGACTTTAACGTCAAGCCATCATGACGATCATTAGTCCGTAATAGGACTTTAACCCTTTGTCCATGCATCCATATACATTCAATTCCACATATAGAGACTTTAACCCATTTAGCCAATTCAACAACATACATGACCAAATGGTCCTCATAGGAGCCTTCATTGCTCAACCATTTCAACAGGAAAATGCCTTAATTCAACTCCTCATACAATTCAAACCATGGTCCTCAAGACCCTTAAAATTCATTCATATTTCATAAGCAATTCTATATCACAATTTAGTCCTACACACAATTCACATTTATTTTTATGTTAGGGATTTTAACACCTTATTATCCATTAACCAACAAGGCTATTTTCAAGATGGAAATCATCAAGATTAGGGTTACTCAAGACACTCATGTTAAACCTATAACAAGTACCCACATATGTAATCTGTTATCAATAACATATATAGACACTAGTATAAGAAAGAATCATCGTTATTCATTATTAGGTAACAAAACCCATTTTATTTGATTCAAAACCACCTTGTACAGTTACTAATCCAAGTGTGAAATACATGGGTTTTAGATTTATTAAACAAGGGTAAGAGGTACATCCCTTAAAAAACTTTAATCACCAAGAATATTGATTCCCCTTTGCCTCTTGAAGGCCACTCTTCGAACCCTAGCCTCCAATCTCCAATCTTCGAACCCTAAGTTCCTCTTAGGCCTTCTACACTGGTTAGGGTACGAGTGGACACCCTTGACTTGTATCCAAAAGGTATGACTCATGCCTTAACCAGATGCACCATTCGTATCAATAACAGTCTACTTGAGTTGAGACTTCACTTCATATGATTAAGTAGTATACGACTCATATCCATTGGTTACAACAAAGGGAGGCCATGTCGTATAGTGGAATACCCTTATGGACTGATCAAGGTATGAGAGGAGGAAGGAAAGGTAGGTACAACCCGTATCCATGGGTACGACTCAAGTCTCTAGTCGTACCCAACTCAGAGATATCAAAAATGAAGTTTCTCAATGGTTGAAGACCTAGGTGTTTCAATTCACCTCCACTTGGATCATTCCTCCTCGAATGAGGGGTAAGGCAAGCATAAACATCAGTTTAAACATTAACATGCATCCAACCAACTCTTACACAAGTTAGAAATAAGCACACAAGAAGGATAAAATACGACACATATCATGATCATCATGAACCAACCATTCCATTTCATTGGTCTTGGGACTCAAAACCATTACTTATCGAACACCTACTCATTTCACAACTTAGGGACTTTAACCCAACGGCTTTCAAGGATACAGGGAAACTCAAAGTATTAGGGACTTTAACCCATCATCTATCAAAGATGTGAATCAATTCAAGGTACTTAGGGACTTAAACCCATAGTCTAACAAGACACAATCAATTCAAAGTTGGGGACTATAACCCATTGTCTATCAAAGACAATTCAATCAAGGAGATTTAGTGCATACCTCCATTATAAGCTTTCAAAATGGGAAACAAATACAGGTACTTGGACTTCATGTCCTCTTCTGCCTCCCAAGTAGCTTCCTTGGACTTTTGGTTCCTTCATAGAACCTTCACTGAAGCCACTTCTTTTGTTTGCAATTGGCAAACTTTCTAATCCAAGATCTCACCGAGATAACCTCATAGGACAAGAAGTCCAAGATATCAATATTTCCTAAGGGAACAACCAACGAAGGATCACCCACACATTTCCACAACATAGAGATATGGAAAACCAGGTGAATGGAGTTTATACTAGAAGGAAACTCCAACTCATAGGCAACATTGCCAACCCTCTTCAAAATCAAGTAGCAACCAACATACCAGGGACTAAGCTTCCCCTTTTTACCAAACCGCATCACTCTCTTTATCGGAGATACTTTCAAGAACCCAATTGCCAACACTAAACTCTAAGTCCCTACGCCTCACATCTGCATAGGAATTTTGGAGACTTTGAGCGGTTTTCAACCTATCACGAATCACCTTTACCTTTTCTAAGGCTTGGTGAACTAGATCAGGGCCAATCATCTTACCCTCGCCAACTTCATACCACCTAATAGTAGATAGACATATCCAACCATATAATACCAAAAAATACGCCTTGCCATTCTATAGTGGTAACTATTATTATAAGGCGAACTCAATCAAAGGCAAGTGGTCGTACGAACTACCTCCATAGTTAATTACACACGGCTGCAACATATCCTCCATAGTTTGGATGGTCCTTTATGCTTACCCATCCTTTTGCAGGTGGAAAGCGGTACTAAGGCACACTCTTGTATGCAAACCCTTTTGGAATGACTTCCAAAAGTGGAATGAAAATGGAGGACCATGATCCAAAATGATATCATCGTGCAACTTCACAATCTCTGCAAGATACAACTTACTATAATCTTTCACAGAGAAATTAGTCCTCACGAGTAGAAAGTTAGAAGACTTGGTCATTCTATCAACAATGACCTGAATAGAATCATACTAATTCTGGGATCTAGAAAGACCAGTAATGAAATCCACACTAATTTCCTCCCACTTCCATTTGGGTGATGGGATTTCTTGATACAATCCCCTGGGCCTCATGTGCTTAACTTTCACTTCTTGACACACCATATACTTGGCTACATAACTAGCCAAATCACGCTTTATATTACCTCACCAATAGAACACTCTAAGATTATGATACATCTTGGTGGAATCGAGAGCATAACGGGCTTCATGAGCCTCGTCCATGAACCTTTCCCTTAATCCATCAACATCGAGAACACACAGCCTACCTTGGTAGCTCAAGATACCATCACCATCAATCACAAAGTCCACAAATTTATGTTGAGCCACATTACTTTTGATCTTTATCAATTCGGGGTCCAATACTTTCTTTTTCTTTATCTTAACAACAAGAGATGACTGAGATACTAGAAACACAAATACACCACCATCCTTAGAGTCCGCAAGTCAAACTCCAAGACTAACCAAGAGGTGAATGTCCTTCACCAATTCCCACTTATCTTTATCTACATGGGCCAAACTTCCCATGTACAATCTACTAGGAGCATCGGTGACTACATTCGCCTTACTAAGATGGTAATGATGGCTCATATCATAGTCCTTTAATAGCTCAAACCACCCTCTTTACCAAGGATTCAACTCCTTTTGAGTAAATATATATTAGAGGCTCTTATGGTCGGAGAAGCTATCAACATGAACAACATAGAGAAAATGTCTCCAAATCTTCAAAGAAAAGACCACGGCTAATAACTCTAAGTCATGAGTGGGCAGTTCTTCTCAAAAACTTTCAATTGCCTAGAATTATAAGCCACCGTCCTACGATGTTGCATAAACTTGCAACCAAGACCAACACAGGAAGCATCACAATAAACCACAAAACCATCACTACCCTCAGACAAGGTCAAAACCAGAGCCAAAATTAATTTATCTGTCAACTTCTCTAAACTACCCTCACACGTATCATAATACAAGAATTTGACCTTCTTTTGGGTCAATTTGGTCAATGGGGCAGTTATAGCAGAAAAAATCTTCATAAATCTTCTATAGTAACCGGCTAGTCCCAAGAAGCTCTGAATATCGGTTGGAGTCGTAGGTGTAGGCCACTTCTTAACCACCGCAACCTTTTAGGGATATACAATGATAACTTCACTAGAGATGGCATAACTAAAAAAAGCCACAGATTTCAACCAAAACTCACACTTGAAGAGCTTGGCATATAAACAATGATTCTTTACAGTTTGCAACACAACATAGAGGTGATCTACATGATCTGCCTCACTCTTAGAATAGACTAAGATATCATCAATGAAGACAATGACAAATATGTACAAAAGTGGACGGAAGACCATATTCATCAAGTCCATGAATGCTACTGGAGCATTGGTTAACCCAAAAGACATGACAAGAAACTCATAGTGACCATATCGGGTTTTAAAGGCAGTCTTTGGGATATCTGCATCCCTAATCTTAAGATGATGATAACCCGATCTAAGATCAATCTTAGAAAAATAATTCACACCATGAATTAGATTAAACAAATCATTGATCCTAGGAAGCGGATATTTATTCTTTACAGTCAATTTGTTAAATTAATGATAATCAATGCACATACGAAGGAAACCATCCTTCTTGCACACGAACAATACAGGAGTACCCCATAGGGACATACTAGGGTGAATAAAACATTTATCTAAGAGGTCTTTCAATTGCTCCTTAAGCTTTTTGAGATCCACCGGAGCCATTCTATAAGGAGGGATTAAATAAGACGGGTGTCTAGGACAGATCAATCCTCAAATCAATTTCCCTATTAGGAGGAACACTGGGAAGATCATCAAAAAATAACTCGGGAAACTCATTAACCACAGGAACAAATTCTAGAGAAGTCTCTTCTGAGTTTGAATCTTTAACTCAGACCAAATGATACAAACACCCTTTTGAAATCAACTTTTGGACCTTTAGATACAAAATAAACCTTCCCTTAGGCACTAAGGAACCACCTTCCAATACAATGACCAGCTCATTAGGGAATTTGAAAGTGACCCTGTGGGTCTGACAATCTAAGGAAGCATAGCGAGGGTGCAACCAATCCATCCCCAGAATGACATCTAAATCGACCATGTCCAACTCTACCAAGTCTACAAGAGTATTTCTACCACTAATATATATCACATACCTTCTATAGACTCTTTTAAAAATCCCAGAGTCTCCCACAAGGGTAGAAATAAAAAAAGGAACCGACAAACTCTTGGGACCACAATCAAGATGCACAATTATATACGGGGTCACATAAGAAAGAGAAGACCCTGGATTAAGTAATCAATACACTTCACGGAAGAAAAGTCTCAACATACCCGTGTCATTGGGGGATGCCTCAGAATCCTAGTGAGTAGCAAGTGTATACAATCAGTTTTGGCCAGCGTCAGTGCCAAAAAATAAATGCAGGGCAGACATAGCACCCTTCGGTGCGGGAGTAGCTAAAATAGCAATAGGGGCCCTATTGTACCAAGAAGTTGCTAGAGAGGGCAATCGCGCTGCATATGCCTAATATGACCATAATAAAAACATCTATTTCTCCCCTTCTCATATTGACCACGATGGCTCTGACCATAAAATATGCAAGAAGGGCAATATGGAGCCGACTGGGCATCACTACCCTGGAATTTGGCACCCTATGCTTGGGACCTACCTCTAAATTGAGTCTAATGATGACCCAAAAACTTTGGGTAAGGATATAAAAAACTATTCATGAATAAAGAACTCGAACTCCCCCACTTCTATCTTGGCCACCTGCCACCATCACCACCACTATGCTCAAAAGGCCTAAATTTATTTCCTTACATCTCACTAGGCTCAACTTGTTTTTTTTATGTTGTTCCACTTATTGCAATACATAATCAACCTATAAATATCCTTGTTCTCAATCAACAAGTCCACCTTGATCTTAAGAACTAACTCATAGGATAATCCCAAGACAAATATACGCATTTTAGCTCTCATTCTAGAAACCATCTCGGGAGCATACCTTTAAAATTAATAGAATTTCAAGGCATACTCTTGAACGGATATCCTCCTTGCTTCATGTTCACAAAATCTTCCACCTTTGTCTCCCTCAACTCTTGAGAAAATAAGTAGTCTAAGAAATTCTCAGAGAAGTCCTCCAACATGGCGGGACTAGCATCAACACCTCTAGACAACTCCTACCCCTTATACCATTGGTACGCTACATCTTTATATAGGTAGGAAGAACACCCAATGGCCTCAACCTCCGAAGCATGCATGATTTGAAAGGTCCTCTCCATTTTATCAATGAAGCATTAAGGATCTTCCTCAACCTTCGTACCAAAGAACATACGAGGGCTCAACTTCATAAATTAGGAAATACTTGTGGACTTAGAAGAAACAGTATCCAGAGCACCCACTCTGCTTAAGAAGCTAAAAATTGAGTCAAAGTTTGATAAAGCGACAGAACTTAGCATTAGTAGCATCTCTCTTGGGTGACGGAATAGGAGGGTCACTCTAATAGTTAGGGTTGGTTGGGACAGGTAGAACCCCATAAAGATGGTCGGATACTGAAGCCCTAGCCCAGGTCGAAACTGTAAAAGTTGGATGAGCTTCATCCATAGGTCCCTCAGAAGGGATTGCCTGAACTCATATCTCCTTGAAGGCATGATCTAGAAAATAGAAAACAAAAATTAGAGGGATCCAAGACCATAGACTCTATAGCTTGAGATTGAATCACAAGAAAGGGTAATATTTCCAAAAAATTCTCATAGCTCCTCTTTTATAAGTATGGCATGCTTCATGCCCATAAAAGAGACTCTACTCGACACAGTATTGTGGACACCCAACTGACTATGAACCTAGGCTCTGATACCAACTTGACATGCCCTAAATTTGGGACATGTCATATAGTCACCTCAATCTCACATGAAATGGAGGTCGCCCGATAACCCATCACATCAATCACATGGGTCAGGTAAATCCCAACCATATAATGAGATAGAGAAAAATGCATAATAATTCATAACTTATATATGTCTAAACACTTTATTAGGCTCATCAACTTCCAATAAACTTAAGTCCACTGCCATCCACAATACCTCTATACAAACTAAAGCTTAGAAATATATATGTTGGGACAAGTCTCGAATAGTAGCCATGCTAAATCATAAATGACTAAGTCTAAAGATAGGAGACCAAGGATGAATGTCTTCTTAAGAATGGAAGCTCACCACTCCAAAGTCAATGCACGAACCACTCCGATCATCTAATTACTATACATAAAGAGAAGAAGATAATCCGACCCCTATGTCGCATGGGGACATAGAGTCTGGAGATGGTTAGCGGTTGGAACACTAGTATGTAACTCAAGGATAAGGATAAAATAGCATCATCATTCAACAACAAGAAATATATCATATCTAGTCACATTCATAACCTTATCCATATATAGAGAGAGACATAACACATGCTAATCAAGGGGACAAGGTTATCAACACTTTGGAAGCACTCATTCATCATACATGCAATGGATGACTCCAACCTTACACACTTATTTATTCAAGAATTTCACATTAGGAATTGGACTTTAACCATATTCACATATCATCAAGTAAGGGACTCTAACCACACACGCATCCATTTGAGTGAGGGACTCTAACCACTTACATACTATCACATAAGTGAAGGACTCTAACCACTCACACAAACTCATTCAAGCAAGGGACTCTAACCATATGCTCACATATTAGGAAAGAGACTTTAACCTCATGCCATATTAGATAAGGGACTCTAACCCTAAGCTAATTCATCTAGTGAGGTAGTTCATCCTCATAAGATCTTATTATGCAAGAGATTTTAAACATGACCAATTTCATTAGGCAAGGGACTTTAACCTCAATCCATCACGACTATCATTAGTCAATATTGGGACTTTAACCCTTTGTCCATGCATCCATATATATTCAATTCCATATATAGGGACTTTAACCTGTATATCTAACTCAACATCATACAAGACCACATAGTCCTCATGGGAGCCATCATTGCTCAACCATTTTAATAGGAAAATTCCTTAATTCAATTCCTCATACAATTAAAACTATAGTCCTCAAGACACTTACAAGCCATTCATATTTCATTAGCAATTCTATATCACTATTCAGTCCCATACTTAATTCACGTTTATTTTCATGTTAGGGACTTTAACCTCTTATTAGACATCAACCAAAAAGGTCATCAATTCACTATAAATGGCTCACAATACCTTTAATATATCATATATCAATCATTCATGCTTATTTGACCAGTGCCCTAGGTCAATACATCACCAACATATGACTATACCATTTACTTAGATATTTTCTCAAACACCTTATGCGCATACCTTCAAAAAGGCTATTTTTATGGTGAAAATCCTCAATATTATGGTTACTCAAGACCCTCATGTTAAAAACATACAAAAAGTATCCGCATACTTAATCTATCATCAATAACATGAATAAACACTAGTATAACCAAGAATCATCGTTATTCATTATTAGGTAACAAAACCCTTTTCATTTGATTCAAAAACTTCATGTACACTTACTAATCTATGTGTGAAATACACGGATTTCAGATTTATTAATCAAGGGGAAGAGGTACATACCTTAAACAACTTGAATCACCAAGAATATTGACTCTTCTTTGCCTTTTGAAGACCACTCTTGGAACCGTAGCCTCTAATCTTCCAAAGATGAGCTTCAGAGAGTGTATAGGGTGTTTGATCCATCAAAAACATATGTTTAGGAGGCTACAAACATTTATATAGTGAGGGTTTTAGGGTTTTTGGCATGGGAAATGACCACAAGGCCCTTAGTTAAAAGCTAGAAATAACCCCATCCAAGGGTATGACTCCTTCATATAACTCATTAACTAGTCATACCCTAGGGTATGAGTGGTACCTGAAGTATACCCTAGGCTCTTCCTAGTCCTTCTATACTAGTTAGGGTACGAGTGGACACCTTTGAGTCATATCCAAAGGGTATGACTCATGACTTAACTGTATGCACCATTCGTATAAAATATTCCACTTGAGTTAAGACTTCACTCCATACGATTGAGTAGTATACAACAAGTATGCATTAGTTATGACCAAGGGGAGGCTATGTCGTACCCACGAGGCTATGTGGTATCCATGGGTACGAATCAAGTCTCTAGTTGTACCCAACTCAGAGACATCAAAAATAAAGTTGTTTTTTAATGGTTTAAGACCTAGGTGTTTCACCTTACTGGACCACTTCTTTTCTTAAGAATTGAGGGAAGTAAAGGCAGAAAATTTTATAAATTTAAAGCAAGGTAAGATGTCTGTCAAGGAGTATTCCTTGATGTTTCACCAGTTATCTCGGTAAACTCTAAAAATAGTTTCTAATATTGGGGATAGAATGAGAAAGTTTCCTTTCAAATTATCCAAAGATTCGATATTAGATAGTAAGGTTGTCTTGTTGATCAAGGACATAGATATTTATAGGTTGGTGGTATACATGCAACAGGTGGAGAAAGAGAAGAAGAAGAAAGCTAAAATAAGAGAGACATAGGGAAAGAAGTTTAGGTTATCTGAGCAGGGTGGTGGCCAACAGCAAGGATGGGGGAAAGTGGCCCAAGAAGAAGTGGGTAAACTCTGGGTCTTACTCGACGGTTAGTGCATCTCATGCCCCAAACCTTTAGCCATTCCATATGGGTAACTCAAGCACACATGTACTGGAGGTTGCCCCTTAAACCAACCTAAACACCTCATCAAATCATTGGATATGAAGGAACTCCAATTCACAGGGTAAGATCGCAGGATAATATCATAAGTCAACATTAGATTCTTATAATAACTATACCCAAGTTCACAGTTGTTCACAATACCTCGATACAAACCAGAAGTAATTAAGTATACATATCAGGACAAGCCCCTAACTATAGCCAAACCAAGTCATAAAGAGACTAAGTATAAAGATATAGACTAAGAAATAAATGTCTTCCAAATATAAGGAAGCTCACCCCTTCAAGTCAATGCATGAATCGCTTGATCATCTAATCACTGAGAAGGTAAAGAATAAGATTCTCCATCCCCTATGTTGTGTGGGGACGTAGCATCTGAAGATGGTTAGCGGTTGGAATGCTAGCATGTAACTCAAGGGTAAGGATAAAATAACATCATTATTTAACAAGAAGTCAATATATCATCATCTCTCATCAATATTTCAATATAAATATATCATCATTTATATTCATACACATATCCCTGCACATCGATATTTCACATGCTATACAAAAGATCAAGTCTTAACATCATTCTTGAACATATACTCATACACATAGACATATACAACATGATCATATTGCGCCACAAAGGGAGATAAGGATTGTCATGCATCCTTAAGTCATTGTTCATAATACATAGGGTGAAATACTTTTCACCAAGTTAGCCCATTTGACCATTCTTATTTCCATTCCATTGGACTAGGAACTCAAATTACTAGTTGCTTCACTGGTCTAGGAACTCAATTCACTAGCCATGTCATTTTAATGGACTAGGAACTTGAATTGATAGTCATATCGCTCGTTATATCACCGGTCTAGGAACTCGAATTGCTAGTCGTGTCATTAGATGAGGTATTCTAAACTCAAGATATCTCTTCAGACTACAAACTTAAATCTCTAGTCATATCACCAATCTAGGAACTCGAATCACTAACCATGTAATTAAAGAGGAACTCAAATCACTCATTGTTTCATGAGACTAGGAACTAGAATCACTAGTCATATCATTAGACGAGGAACTCGAATCACTCATTATTTTATTTGCATTATTGGTGGACATTAAACTCTTGACACATTACCTCATGCATTCACATTCATACAATGTATGTCACATTTATGAGCTTTGGCTCATTTGGCCAATTCAATCATCATACTTGACCACATGGTCCTTATGGGAGCCTCCATTGCTCAACCATCTTAATAGGCCAATTCTTTCATTCAATTCATCATACAATTTAATTAGTGATCCTCAAGACCCACATAAACTATTCACATATTATTACCAAAATTACATCATATTTTTACCACACTTGGTTCCATACACAATTTAAGTTCATTTTCATGACTAGGGTAAATTTTATTAGCCATCACCCAACAAGGTTATCAATTATACAATACATGGATCATAATAACTTTAAAATATCATTCATACTCATTTGGGTTATTCCCCTATCCCAACACATTGTAAACATACAATTAGTCATTTCACTTAGACATTTTTACAAACAACTTAGGTGCATACCTTTAACAAGGCCATTCTCATGGTAGAAATCATCAAGAGTAGGGTTCCTCAATACCCTCATGTTAAAAAATATACAACATGCCTCCACATATACAATCTACAGTCAATAATAATATGTATCAACACATATAAAATCAAGAATCATCATTATTTATTGGTAGGTAACAAAATCCTTTTCATTTGATTCAAAACTACTATGTACACTTACTAATCCAAGTGTGAAATACATGGGTTTTAGAGATAACTAAAGAGGGAAACATATACATGCCTTAAACAATTTGAATCACCATGAACTTGTCTCCCTCTTGTCACTAGATGAACACCTCCAAATCCTAGCTTCCAATCTTACTCCAAAAAGCCTTTAGAGAGTTTTGGAATGTTTAAGTATTGTAAATGAAGACTTAAGAGGCTACAATGTCTTATATAGTGAGAGGGTTTAGATTTTTAGGTATGGGAAATGACCAAAAGTTCCTTGGTTAAAATATGAAAAGCTCACTCATGTAGGGGTACGACTCCCCCTTACAATTTTTTGAGCAATTGTACACTAGGGTACGAGTGGTACCCTAACTCATACTCTAGGACCCTCCTAGGTAAACCACGCTATTATGAGTACGAGTGGTAACACGTGAGTCATAACCAAGGGTAATAATAATTCCCCAATCATGATCTCCATTCGTAAGAAAAAATAGTCAACTCGATTTGGAGACTTCACTCTATACGGTTGAGTAGTGTACGACTGGTATGCATGGTTATGACCAATGGATGGCCTTGTCGTATAGAGGATAGTATGCTACCCTAACATTTTGCCTATGATATAAAAGGAGAAGGGGATAAGGGTATAAATCATGACCAAAGGTACTACTCAATGCTCCAAGTCGTACCCAACTCAGACACGCCAAAAGTTGTT
>NC_061111.1:101450759-101581407 GCF_002878395.1 Capsicum annuum | reverse complement strand
GTGACGCTCCGGGACCCATTTTTGGGGCGTTACAGCAACACAATTTCTTAGTACAAACCATCGGGCCTCATGTGCTCAACTTTTACTTGTTGCCACACCATACACCTATAGATAGGAACATCACACTTCATATTATTCCACCAGTAAAGCTCCCTAAGGTCATGATACATTTTGATGGAATCGGGATGAATAGTATAACAAGCTCCATAAGCCTCGGCCATGACCCTTTCCCTCAATCCACCAACGTCGGGAACACATAGCCTACCTTGGTTTCTCAAGACACCATCACCCCAATTACAAAGTCCGCAACCTTGTGTTTACCCATATTACTCTTGATCTTCCTCAAGTCGGGGTCTAAAACTTGCTTTTCTTTTATCTCAACAAATAGAGACAATTGAGATACTAGATTCATAAACACACAACCATCCTCGGAGTTTGCAATTCAAAATCCAGGATTTACCAAATGATGAATATCTTTCCCCAACTCCTTCTTATCCTCATCAACATGGGCCAAACTCCCCATTGACAATCTACTAAGAGCATCGGCGACTATATTTGCCTAACTGGAATGGTAATGAAGACTCATATCATAGTCATTCAATGGCTCGTGCCACCTTCTTTGTCGGAGATTCAACTCCCTTTGGGTAAATACATATTAGAGGTTCTTATGATTGGAAAAGATATCAACATGAACACCATAGAGATAATGCCATCAAATTTTCAAAGTAAAGACTACGACTAACAATTCTAAGTCATGGGTGGGGTAGTTCATTTCATGAACTTTCAATTGCCTAGAAGCATAGGCCACCACCCTACCATACTGCATCAACACACAACCAAGACCGATATGAGAAACATCACAATAAACTATAAAACCATCACTACCCTTGGGCAAGGTCAAAATCTGAGTTGAAGTAAATTTGTCTTTCAACTTCTTAAAACTACCTCACCTATATCAAACCATAAGAACTTGACCTTATTTTATGTCAATGTAGTCAATGGGGAAGCTATGGTGAAAAATCTCTCCACAAACTATCTATATAACTGACAATACCCAAGAAACTCTGAATATCGATTGGAGTCATAGGTCTAGGCCACTTTACAAACTCTGTAATCTTTTGGGGATCTATCATAATCCCATCACTAGAGGTGACATAACCAAAAAAAGCTATGTCTTTCAACAAACCTCACACTAGGAGAACTTGGCATACAAAGGATGATCTTTCAAGGTTTACAACATGGAACAGAGGTGATCTACATGATCTGCCTTCACTCTTAAGAGTATACTAAGATATCATCAATGAAGACAATGACAACATGTCCAAGAACAGATGGAAGGCCCTATTCATAAAGTCTATAAATGTCATAGGGGAATTGGTCAACCCAAAGGACATGACAAGGAACTCATAGTGACCATACCGGGATCTAAAATCATTCTTAGGGATATTCGAATCCCTAATCTTAAGTTGATGATAAAACAATCTAAGATCAATCATAAAGAAATACTTCGCACCCTAAAGTTGATAAAAAAAAATCATAGATCCTAGGAAGAGGATACTTATCTTTACGATCACTTTGTTCAACTGATGATAGCAATGCATATACGAAGGGAACCATCCTTCTTGTGCACAAACAACATGGGAGTACCCCATGGAGACACACTATGCTAGATAAAACCTTAATCCAAGAGGTCTTCAATTGCTCCTTAAGCTTTTTTTGCTCCATCGAAGCAATTTTTTAAGGAGGAATGGAGATTGAAGGAGTGCTTGGAACAAGATCAATCCCAAAATCAATTTTCCTATTGGGAGGAACATTGGGAAGATCATTAGGGAACACATAAGGAAACTCGTTCACTATGGGAATGGACTCTAGAGAAGGATCTTTCGAGTTAGGATCTTTAACTCAGACCAAATGATACAAACAACCCTTTGTAATCAACTTTCAGGCTTTGAGATAGGAAATAAACCTTCCTTTAGGCACTAAGGAACCACCTTCCCATATAATGACCAGCTTATTAGGGAATCGGAACATGACCCTATGGGTTCGACAATCTAAGAAAGCATAGCAAGAGTGCAACTAATCCATTCCTAAAATGACATCATAATCAACCATGTCCAACTCTATCAAATCAAAAAGAGTATTCATATTACCAACAGATATCACACATCTCCTGTAGACCCTTCTAATAATCACAGGGTCTTCAATCGGAGTAGATATAGAAAAAATAACCGATAGACTCTCAAGACCACAATTAAGATGCATAGCTACATATGGGGTCACATAAGAAAGAGTAAACCCTGGATGAAGAAAATAATTCACATCACGGGAGAAAATTCTCAACATACCCATGAAAACATTATGAAATGCCTCAGAATCCTAATGAGTAGTAAGTGCATATAAGCGGTTTCAGACAACATAAGTTCCAGAAGTAGATGCAAAGGCTAACATAGCACCCTTTGGTGTAGGAAAAGGAGTAGCTCTAGGGACCCTATTGGCTGAAGCATCCACTAATAGGGGAACTCTTATAGCATGTGCCTGTCCTAACCATAATAAAAACATCTTCCTTTCACTTTGTCATACTCACCATGATGGCTCTGACCATAGAATCTGTAAGGAGGGTAGGGTGGAGCCGACTAGGCACCACTAGTTTGAAATTGGGTACCTGGTGCCCAGGACCCGACACTAAAATGAGACCGATGACCACCTAAAAAATTTAGGTAAGGAGAGAGAATACTAGCCAAGGAGAATGAACCTAAACTCCCCCACTTCTTTCATGTCCACTTGCCACTATCTCCACCACTAATCTCGAAAGGGCTAAAATTCCTCCCTTGCTTCTCACTAAGCTCTACTTGCCTCTTTTTCTCATCCTCTACTTATTGCATATACACAATCAACCAAGCGATATCCATGTTTTGAATCAATAATATCACCTTAATATTAAGGACTAACTCATAGGACAATCTCGAGAAAAACTTGTCCATTCTATCCCTCATGCTAAAAACCATCTCGGGAGCATACCTTGAAAATTGGTGGAATTTTGGGGCATACTCATGAACGTACATTCTCCCTTACTTCAAGTTCACAAACTCTTCCTCCTTTTCCTTCCTCAACTCTTGAGAAAATAAGAGGTCAAGGAAAGCCTTAGAGTAATCCTCCCATATAGTGGGACTAGCATCAATACCTCTAGACAACTCCAACCCTTCGTACCATTCGTACACAAGATCCTTCAATTGGTAGGATGCAATCTCTATGGCCTTAATTTCCAAAGCATGCATGATTCAAAAAATCTTCTCCATTTATTGATGAAGCTGTGAAGATCTTTCTCAACCTTCGTATCAAAGAACATAGAAGGGCTCAACCTCATAAATTGGACAACTCTCGTGGGCTTATAAGAAATGGTAGCTAGATCACTATGCTCTACTTGAGAGGCTACTAATTAAGTCAAGAGGCTGATAGAGCGATGAAACTCTACATTAGTAGTATCCCTTTAATGAGATTGAGAAGGAATGCCACTCTAATAAGCAGGGTTGGTGGGTGGAACCCCATGAGAAATGCCAGATGTTGAAGCCCTAGCCCGATCTAAAATCCAAAATTTGGATGAGCTTCATCCATAAGAACCTCAGTAGTGTTTGAATAAGTCTCAGATCTACTTTGAGGCATGATCTGAAAGACAACAAATGGAATTAGAAGAATTCAAGACCTTAGACTTTATACCTTGAGATTGAAACACAAGAAAGGGAAATATTTCCTAAAGTATCTTATATCTCCTCTTTTATAAGTGTGGCATGCTTCAGAACCATAAAAGAAACTCTACTTAACATGGTACTATGAACACCCAACTGACAATAAACGTAGGCTTTGATACTAATTTGATATGCCCCGAACCTCGGACCATGTCGTATGGGTACCTCAAGCACACATGTACCAAAGTTCATCCCTAACCCAACCTAAATACCTTATCTTATCATAGGAGTCAAAGGAACTCCAATTCACAGGTTAAGATTGTGGAATAATATCATAAGTTAACATTAGATTAATTTTAATAACTAGCCCAAGTCCACAGTTGTTCACAAAATCTCTATACCAAACTGAAGTCAATAAGTATATATATTAGGATAAGCCCCCGACTATAGTCAAACCAAGTTTTAAAGAGACTAAGTCTAAAGATAAGGACTAAGACATGAATGTCTTCCGAATGTAAGGAACCTCGCCTCTTCAAGTTAATGCACAAATTGCTTAATCATCTAATCACTATGCAGGTAAAGAAAAAGATATTGTAGCACCTATGTCACATGGGGATGTAGCATTCGAAGATTTTTAGTGGTTGGAATGCTAGTATGTAACTCAAGGGTAAGGATAAAATAACATCATCATTTAACAACAAGTCTGTATATCATCATCTCTCATCAATATGTCAATATAGATATATCATCATTCATATTCATACACTTATCCCTACACATCAATATTTCATATGCTAGACAAGATATCAAGGATCGACATCATTCTTAAACATATACTTATACACATGGACATACACAACATAATCATATTATGCCATAAAGGGAGACAAAGCTTATCATGCATCCTTAAGTTATTCGTTTAGTACAGATGGGGTAAAATAATTTCCACCAAGTTAGCCCATTCGGACATTCTCATTTCTATTACATTAGACTAGGAACTCAAATCACTAGTTGTTTCATTGGTCTAGGAACTTAAATCACTAGTCGTGTTATTTCACTAGACTAGGAACTTGAATTTCTAGTCATATCACATATCTAGGAACTCAAATCGCAGCCTTGTCATTAGATGAGGTATTCTAACCTCAAGATATCTCTTCGGAAAAGGATTAAATCTCTGTTTATATCACCGATCTAGGAATTTGAATTACTAGTCATGTCATTGACAAGGAACTCAAATCACTCATTATTTCATGGACTAGGAGCTCAAATCACTAGTCATATCATTAAAGAAAGAACTCGAATAACTTGTTACTTCATTGGCATCATTAGTCAAAATTTAACTCTTGACCCATTAGCTCATGCATTTAGATTCATACAATATATGTCATATTTAAGGGTTTTGGTTTATTTAGCTAATTCAATCATCATACATGACCACATAGTCCTTATGGGAGCCTCCATTGCTCAACCATCTAAATAGGCCAATACCTTTATTTAATTCATCATACAATTTAATTTATGGTCCTCATGACCCACACAAACTATTCATATATTATTAATAATATTACATCATATTTTCACCACACTTAGTTCCATACATAATTTAAGTTCATTTTCATGTCTAAGGCTTTAACCTTTCATTATCCATCACCCAACAAGGTTATCAATTATACAATACATAGCTCATATTACCTTAACAGTATCATTCATACTCAATTGGGCCATTTCTCTAGCCCAACACATTGACAACATACAACTAGTTATTTCACTTAGATATTTTTAAAAACACCGTGGGTGCATACTCTAGCAAGGCTTTCCTCATGGTAGAAATCATCAAGAATAGGTTTTCTTAATACCCTCATGTTAAACAACATACAACAAGCACCCATAAATATTACCTACCATCAATAACATATATCAACACATACAAGAGCAAAAATCATCATTATTAGTTGTTAGGTAACAAAACCCTTTTCATTTGATTCAAAACCACCATGTACACCTACTAATCCAAGTTTGAAATACATGGGTTTTAGAGATATTTAAATAGGTGAAGAGATACATGCCTTAAACAACTTGAATTACCAAGAATTTGACTTCCTCGTGCCACTAGATGAACACCTCCAAACCCTAGCCTTCAATCTTACTTCAAGAAGCCTTTAGAGTGTTTTATAATGTTCAAGTCTTGTAAATAAATACTTAGGAGGCTACAATGCCTTATATAGTGAGAGGGTTTAGGGTCTTAGGAATGGGAAACAACCAAAAGGTCCTTGGTTAAATTATAAAAAGCTCACTCTAGTTCTTTGAGGAATTATACCCTAAGGTACGAGTGGTACCCTAACTCACACCCTCATCCCCTCCTAGTTCAACAACATTATTATGGGTACAAGTGGGTACCCTTGAGTCATAACCAAGGGTATGAATCATGCCCCCATCGTGAGCTCCATCTGTAACAAAAATAGTCCACTCAGTTTGGAGACTTCACTCTATATGGTTGAGTAGTGTACAACTCATATGCATGGTTATGACCAAGGGATGTCCTTATCGTATAGAGTACAGTATACTACCCTAACATGTTGCCTAGGATATGAAAGGGAAAGGGGATAAGGGTACGAACTATGACCATGGGTATGACTCAATGCTCCAAGTCATACCTAACTTAAAGACACCAATAGTTGTTTTTCAATGGTTCAAAGTCTAGGTATTTCCGTGGTCCCAACCCAAAATCGCTGGGTGACAGGCGTTTTCAAGGTGGTAATAAATTTTAAGCACATGGTACCCAATATTTTTTAGTAGGGATCAGTCAACTCTATCATATCCTCTTTATAGGTTATATGGTAGATTGTATCAGGGGTTTTGTGTAGAAGAAAGGGATAAGTGCTTCAGCTATGGTCAGCTAGGGCACATGGTTAGGAACTATTCGCTGGCCAAGGTTGTTTTGAGGGAGAATAAGGTTCTTGTAGCTTCATCATCAGCTCCAGCACCAAAGAGTGAACTATCTATTTTTGGTATTAGTTAAAATTGCTTATATTCTCTCACTACTTGATAAAAGTCTGAGGTATTACCTGATATCATGACTGGTACATTGAAACTGTTTTCTCATAATGTGTACTATTTGTTTTATCTGGGGTCCTCTCTCACTTATGCAACCCTATTTGTGGTTGTATATTTTGGTTTTAGTCCTGAGGTTATTTTGAACCCTTTTTCTATTTCTACCCTAATAGGTGACTCTTTTATTGCTAAAAATATCTATAGAGGTTGTGTTGTATCTCTTGGTAGTAAAGAGACTATGGTGTATCTTTTTAAATTAGATATTGTGGATTTCAATGTTATTCTAGGGATGGATTGGTTATACTCATGTTATGCATCTTTAGATTGTCAGACCCATAAGGTCGTCTTTAAATTCCCTAATAAGATAGTTATGAGTGGGAGGGTGGTTCCCTAGATCCTAATGGGAAGCTCATATCTTATCTCAAATCTCATAGATTAATCTCCAAAGAGTATCTCTATTATCTAGTCTGGGTTAAATATTCTAACTTAGAGGGTTCGTCTTTTCATTCTATCCCGGTGGTGAATGAATATCCTGAGGTCTTCCTTGATGACCTTCCAGGTGTTTATCCTGATAAGAAGAATGAGTTTAGGATTAATCTAGTTTTGGAAACTCATCCAATTTCTATTCCCCCATATAGAATGGCTTCAACTTAGTTAAAGGATCAACTTAAGGATCTCTTAGATAAGGGTTTTATCTATCCTAGTATGCCCTTGTGGGGTG
Source organism: Capsicum annuum (assembly GCF_002878395.1). NCBI lineage: Eukaryota > Viridiplantae > Streptophyta > Magnoliopsida > Solanales > Solanaceae > Capsicum > Capsicum annuum. Next base: position 101,573,952 of record NC_061111.1, on the reverse strand, counting down.
CACTGATGTTATTCATGCATAAGAAGGATGGCTCTATTTGGATCTACATTGATTACTAACATTTGAATAATGTGATGGTAAAGAACAAGTATCCTCTTCTAAGAAAAGATGATTTGTTTGATTAGTTACAAGGTGCTAAGTTTTTCCCCAAAATTGATCTTCAATTTGGATATCATCAACTTAAGATTAGGGAGGTGGATATCCCTAAGACTGTCTTTATACTCAGTATGGGCACTTTGAGTTTTTGGTTATGTATTTTGGGTTGACCAATGCCTCTACAGTATTTATAGATTTGATGAATAGGGTCTTTCATCAATTTTTGGACCTGTTTGTCATTTTCTTTATTGATGACATTCTGGTGTATTCTAAGAGCAATGCGGATTATGTCGATCACCTTTCCAGTATATTGTGGACCTTGAAAGAGAAACAGTTGTATACCAAGTTCTCAAAGTGTGAGTTGTGGTTGAATATTGTCACTTTTTTAGGTCATATTATTTCTAGTAAAGGGATCATGGTGGATCCACAGAAGGTTGCAGTGGTGAAGAAGTATCCTAAACCCACAACTCCAATCGATATTAGAGCTTCTTGGGTTTAGTTGGATACTATAGGAGGTTTGTGGAGAGTGTTTTAACTATTAGTGGCCCTCTAACTAAGTTGACTCACAAGAAAGTAAAGTTTTTATGGTCGAATGCATGTATGGTAGTTTTGAAAATTTAAAGGATAAGTTATCTTTGGCTCCGATTTGAACTTTGCCTGAAGGGACTGATAGGTTTGTGGTCTACTATGATACATCCCATGTGGGACTTGGTTCTATTCTAATGTAGCATAGAAAGGCGATAGCTTATGCTTCCATACAATTAAAGGTGCATGAAAAGAATTATTTGACTCATGACTTGGAATTATCAGTTGTAGTATTTTCATTGAAAATATGGCATTACTATTCTTATGGGGTGCATGTGGACATCTTCTCAGTCATAAGAGACAGCAGTATGTGTTTACTCAGAAAGAGCTTAACCTCAGGAAAAGGAGATGGCTTGAGCTTCTCAAGGATTATAATATGATTCTTCACTACCACCCAGGTAAAACTAACATTATTGTTGATGCTCTTAGCAGGTTATCTATGAGGAGTCTATCTTATGTGGGGAAGAAGGCAAAAGTTGGTGAAAGACATTCACCGTTTGGATAATCTTTGAGTTTGTCTTCTCGTTTTCGAGAAAGGTAGTGTATTTATGTAGGAAGTGAAGTGGTTGTTTCTTGGTGATAAAATCAAGGAAAATAGATGTTAGATCCTATCTTGATGAGAATCAAGAGTGATATAGGTAGGCAGAAGGTGATTGCCTTCGAGGCTAGAGGTGATGGTACATTATGATACCAAGCCAAATTATGTGTTCCTTATATAGATGCTTTGCGAGAAATGATCTTGGCTGAGAAAAATGAGCCATGCTATGTTGTTTATCCTGGTTTAATGAAAATGTATCAAGACCTCAAGGAAATATATTGGCGGAATAATATGAATAGGGATGTGGTTAATTTTGTAGCCAAGTGCATTATGTACCAACAAGTAAAAGTTGAGCACATAAAGCCCAGAGGTTTATATCAAGAAGTTGAACTACTTGAATGGAAGTGGGAAGTGATCAACATGGATTTCATTACCTGTCTTCCTCGATCTCAAAATCAATTTGATTCAATTTGGGTCATCATGGATATGATGACAAAGTTCGCTCACTTTTTAGCAGTGAGGACTAACTTCTTAGCTAAAAATTATGCAAGATTGACCCTCCAAGAGAGTGGGAAATTGCATGGGTACCTGTTTCTATCATTTTAGATCATGGTACGTAGTTTTTGTCTCACTTTTGGTGATTGTTTCAAAAAAGGATGGGGACTAAAGTTAGTTTGAGTACTGTTTTTCACTTGTAAATGGATGGGAAGGTAGAAAGGACTATTAAGAAATTGGAGTATATGCTTTGATCTTGCATTATTGATTATGGTCGTAGTTGGGTTGAGTACTTACTTCTTATGGAGTTTTCTTACAATAATATCTACCACTCTAGCATTAGAATAGCTCCATTTGAAGCATTGTAGGGTAGGAGATATAAGTCTCTAATTGGGTGGTTTGAGGTTGGCGAGGTGGATATGTTTGGCGTGGATTTGGTTCACCAAGTTATGAAGAAGGTGAAGATGATTTGGGATAGGCTTAAGGCTGCCCAAAGTTGCTAAAAGTCCTATGCAGACAAGAGGCGAAGGGACTTGGAGTTTGAGGTTTGAGATATAGTGTTCCTAAAGGTGTCTCCCATGAAGGGAGTGATGTAGTTTGGGAAGAAGGGGAGATCAGTCCTTAATACATTAGTACTTATGTGATTGTGAGAAGAGTTGGCAATGTGGTATAATAGTTAGAGTTACCTTTTGGCTTAAGCTCCATTCACCCGGTATTCTACATTTCTATGTTATGAAAGTGTATTGGTTATACATCACAAGTTGTGCATATCAAGGAAATTGGTATCTCAGATTCTCTGTCTTATGAGGAGATCGCAGTTGGAATCTTAGATCATTACGTTCATAGGTTGTGGACCAAATATGTGGCCTTGGTAAAGGTTCTATGGAGGAACCACAAGGTGGAAGAGGCTACTTCAGAAGTGAAAGAGGACATAAATTCCAAGTATTCGTTCCTATTTTCTACTTTGGAAATTTAGGCAAAAGGTATGTGTTCCTTGTAACATCTTTGTATTCTAATTTAGTTAAATAAAAGATTGATTTCTTTGCATCCTTGTTTTTTTGTCTTAAAGTTAAGATTAGAGGCAAGCAAGGGTGTAAATCATGCCTATACTACCTTATTCCATCATACAAGATTGAATGATCCAAGTGGGGGAGAACTGAAACACCCAACATTCTGGTCCTTAGAAATTTCCTAGTTTTGAGCTTTTTGGACATCATACAACTCACTATAATTGTTGTATGGTTTAGGTATGGGCCAGGTGACCAAATCATATGTTGTCCAATGTTTGGTGATTGAGTTTTTAGTGTGGTTACAATTGGTGGGTATGGGTCGTATGGTTGGTGATGGGTCATTAGGTTGGGTTGGTCTTTTAGTTAATTTGAAACTTAGTAACTTGACTTTGCTCTGAGTACGAGTGGCTTACTAAGAGTTGTAAGGATAGGGTACGAGTCATATCAAGGAGTCATATGTTGCCCATTGTTGATTGCCTTTGAGTCTGTCTTGGATATGGTTCTAGGGTAATTATCGTATGCTTGGGTACAAGTTGGCTTTTGTCGTCGTGTTGGTCAGTGCGGAGACCAAGTTTCTACCTAGGGTACGAATGGTGGGTACTACTCGTATGTTGGGGTACGGTATGGTGATATAGTCTTCCCTCCAATGGGAATTTATACAATTTAAGTTGGGGGTATTCTATTCATTTTCCCTCTTTACCCCTTATGACCCCATGACTTAAAACACTTTTGGGACATCATTTACCATATTATTCTAAACCAAAAGCACTAGAAATACTCTCAAATCTCTTTCAAGCTCTTGGGTTAAGCAAAGGCTAGGGTTTCCTCCAAGGTGGTCAATTAAAGCTTTAAGGGGTGGTTTCTCTCTGTCTTCTTCATTATCTAAGACATGTTACTCCTGCATCATTGTTAGTTCAAACTAAAATCATGGTTTTATTATTGTAATGTTTGGGTTTTGAAATATATGTTGGGAGTTTTGGTTTTTCTTGGTTAGATGATATTTTCCTATGTTTTTCTTATGGTTTTCATGTCATAATTATGATATGAACATGTGGTTACATGGGAATGATGAATTTACACTTGATTTTGGGTTTGGCAACTACATTCCCTCAATATGTTTGTTAAAATACCAAAGTTGATGTTATTTTGTCATTTAGTTGGTCAATAGTTATGAGAAAACTTTTGGGAATTTGTGCTAGGGGCACCATAGAGTCCCCAAAGTTTTTTTATTTAACTAGTCACTTTAAATCAATGCATAGCGCAAAAGATAATGGAACCTAAATTTGTTTAAATGGTTTTAAATGGATTAGTAAGGCCTTGGTGGCACAGTATTTGTTGAATTGGTAACTTTGGAGTCAAATTGATTTAATGGTATTGGTTTTACATAAATGGTTAGACTTGCAAGCTTTAGTGTTGGTATGACGATACCGATAATCAGTGCCTAATAAATAGGACTACTTAATAATTGGTTAGTTATGTGTGAATGGTTTTAATACGATTAGAGAAGGAGGTGTTAACAAAGCTGTGAAGGTAGCAGTCCTGGGAGGACCAAACCTGGAAACTCATATTTTCTGGTGTGAGGTGGTCTTGGTGACTGTGTGCATTATGACACACTTATATTTTGGGAGATGTACTAGTCATCTCAGCTTTTTTCTTCGATTCGTATGGCTAACACGCGCCGGGTCCCTTTCAGTAGGGGAAGCTGAACCCATATATCCCATGGGTGGTTTTAGGATGACCAAGATACACAATCCCAGGTTAAAGGTTTTAAATGCATGCTAAACCTTGTTCCCTTTCCCAGCATGTTGTATATTTATATGTATGAATGTGATTGCATCTAGATATTTACTTAGTTTCAAATGTTTGCATATTTCATACCTATCCTGAGTGCATGCTAGCATTCACCCGCCAACCCATCTTCGGGCATTATATCCCCATGCGATGCAGGAACCGACCATACTCCTCCTGCTCAGTGATTGAATTTGGGGACATCTTGTGTTGGATTGAAGTGGTGAGCTTCCATACTCCACAAGGCTTCATTTCATGCTATGGATTTCCCTACATACTTTATCACTTCGTAGACTTTGGTTTTTCTATGTTTGGGGGCATGTCCATATCTGATATTATCTTACTTGCTGATAAAGGCTTTGTGTGACTACAATGAGTTGGTATGGGTGATGTCGGTATTGATGTCAGCCTTGGCATTGGTACTGGTATTGGGGCTGACACTGGTTGGATTTATTTGATTTATGAATGTTCCATTTTGTTATGTTATATATATAATTTCAGAATTCATCTAGCTTAGTGTATAAGGCGGTATGGTTAAGTCTTGGGGGCAGTCTCCAGTCCAGGGTGGGGCTTGAGGCACCCAACACGACTAGGCCCTGGTTTGGGTTATGTCAAGCTTGGTGTGTAATCGAAACCAACTCAAGATTATCATCATTGTTGAAATTGAACTGAAACTTATATCATCAATTGTTAGACTTGAACCAAAACTCAAACCAAGTCTAAAGTATCAATCTAGCTTATAGATATGAATATCATGAATCCAACCTCTTCAAGATCCTAAATGTTCTATATGCCATGACTCAATTTTTGAATCATTGTGGCACCTACTTTATCTCAGCAGTAGCTAAGACAAACCGTATTCTGAATCCATGGATAATGGGCTAATGTGGTGGAAAAAGGCATAAATGTTGAGAATTTACAAGTAAATACTTATAATAATAAATCAAGTGGACAATAAATATAATAGAACTATTACGAAGGATAAATACAGTAGATGGGGTTAGCGAGTAACTGCTCGCATGAATCTCGGGATAAAGATACAATAATGCAAGTTATAAGACCAAGTAAAACCATCTATAATGTATACAAACATACATACATAAGTACTGGAAAAGAGAAATGGGTTTAGCAATTGTTAAAAATATTTACCTGGGTTGTGTATCTTGCCCGTCCTAAACCACCCACGGGCGATATGGACTCAGCTCCCCCTGGTAAAAGGGCCCCAGTAAGTGTATCCCCACGACCAGGTAAGTATCCTATGGGATGACTAGTACATCCCCTAATAGTATGACAGTATGCTCACAATCCACTAGACAAATAGTATGACCGCCACCTTCCACGGCTTTGCTACACACCCAGCCATTAATACCCAATTGAAATCGTTTCTAAATAACCAACCAAATCCATTTACCATTTTATTAACCAAGGCCAATATTAGTGTTATTATCATATCACCCCTTACTTGCAAGTACTATCCACAAACAAACTATTTAGGTTAAGAGGATCTTTAAGTGCCCTTCCACATACCACATTAAACCACTTGGGAAAATTCCATGTTCTCCACAAGCATAACTATTTAGCCTTTGGCTTTTTCAAACAATTATAACTATGCAAAGTTCCTCTATCATGTTTAAAATATGCAAGAGTTCCATTAAAAGAAGTCAATCAAATGAACATATCTTTATAAGCATTTATCAAACACCTTGGGGGCATAATATAACCAAAACCAATTCCAAAGACCATTAAACCATTATCATACAATCCAATTGTCCAAATCCACCATTAATGCATGTAAAAGCATAATTAAAACCATAGGAAACCATAACCAAGCATTTAATATCAAAACCCCAAATAATAGTTGAAAGCCAATGAGGTAAGAGAATTATGTCTTATACCGAAGAATTGATGGAAAGAAATCACCAAGATAAGCCCTAAAGCAATCCTCTTGAATAAACCCTAGTCTTCTTTTCCTAAAAGCTCTTAAGAGAAATATAGATGTTTTGGAATAGTTTCTAAGTGTTAATTAATAGAATAATAGGGTAAAGAACCTCTTAAGTGTATTAGAAGTCATGGGCACTAACTAGGGTAAGTAGGGAAATATCTAGAATACCCCCACTTAAGTCCCTTAAAAACCCATCACATGGATATGACTGACCCATACGAGTCGTATCCTGCTATATGACCGGTACCTGCCATTCATAACTAAGCCTCAACCTTGGACCAGACACTATCTAGTATACAACTCATCCAACCAATTTGTAACCACAGCATACGATCCATGCCCATGACCCGTATCCCTGGAAGAATGAAATACCATAAGGATCAAATACTGTGCACCATACGAGTCCCTGATATAACTTATACCAAGACCTTATAACTCATACCCCTAAGTCATACCTATTCTAATGACCACAACATATGAGAGGACCTTACCACTCATATTCTAACATACAGCTAGTAACTATGAGTCTTATTGGGTCCAACAAATGGAATATTATGAAATTTTCTAAGGGTCAAAACCCAGGATGTTTCATCTCCCCCATAAGGAACATTCATCCCCAAATGATGGGAAAATTAAGGTAACCAGACACAGAGTCATTACATTATCAAACATCCTTTCAACAATGTTTGAAAACAAAGGGGCAAAGATTTCCTTTAACAAACTCAAAAAATAAAGATGTGTTGAAGACACATACCTTCTGCATGAATCCCAGGAGCAGAAAACAAATACAGATACTTGGACTTCATGTCCTCTTCTTCTTCCCAATTAGCTTTTTTCACCTTATGGTTCCTCCATAGAACCTTAACCAAAGCCACATCCTTGGTCCACAATTGATAAACTTGCCTATCTAATATCTCAACTGGGACCTCTTCATAAGATAGAGAATCTGAAATACCCACTCCTTCTAAAGGAACAACCGAAGAAGGATCACCGATGCACTTCCTCAATATAAAAACATAAAAGACCAGATAAACCAAACGTAAGCTAGATAGAAACTCCAACTCATAAGAAATATTTCCAACCCTCAATAAAATCACATAAGGACCAACAAACTGGGGACTGAGTTTCCACTTCTTGCCAAATTGTACCACTACTTTTATGGGAGACTCTTTGAGAAACACCCTATCTCCAACCTCAAATTCCAAGTCTCAACGCCTAATACCCACATAGTATTTTTGGTAACTTTGGGTAGCTCTAAGACTCTCCCAAATCACCTTCACCTTCTTTATCGCTTAATAAATCAAATCCTGGATAAATATGTCTGCCACCCCAAGCTTAAACCAAATAATAGGAGATCTACACCTCCTACTATACAATGCCTCAAAAGGGGCCATACTAATGCTAGAATAGTAGCTACTATTGTAAGCAAACTCCACCAAAGGTAGATGCTTAACTAAATTGCCACCATAATCAATCACACAAGCCCGAAGCATATCTTTCAATGTCTAAATAGTTCTCTCCGCTTGCCTATCTGACTACGGATAAAAAGTAGTACTCAAACAAATCTTAGTCTCCAACCCTTTCGGGAAAGACCGCTAGAAGTGAGACAAAAACTGCATACCACAATCAAAAATAATGGAGATGGTACTCTATGCATCTTCACAATCTACTGAAGATACAACTTCACATAATCCTTCATCGAAAAGGTAGTCTGCACTGGCAAAAAGTGCACAGACTTAGTCATCCTATCCATAATGACCCAAATTGAATTAAATTGGTTTCGATACCGAGGAAAACTGGAAATAAAATCCATATTGATCATCTCTCACTTCAATTTAGAAAATTCTCTCTCTTGATATAACCCACTAGGCCTTATGTGCTAAACCTTAACCTATTGACACACCATGCACTTGGCCACGAAATCAACCACATCCCTCTTCATAATGTTCCACCAATAGATCTCCTTGAAATCATCATACATCTTTATCAAGCTGAGAAGAACAACATAGCACCACTCATGCGCCTCAGCCAAAACCCTTTATCACAAACCGTCGACATCAGGAATACACAACCTCCCTTGGTACCATAAAGTACCATCACCATTGATCTCAACACTGCCACCTTTTTCCCAACAACATAACGCTTGATTTTTATCAAGATAGGATCCAGTACTTGCTTTCCATTAATCTCTGGACCAAGAGATGATCGAACCATTTCTTGCACTATTACACTATCATCCTTGGAGTCCAAGAGATGAACCTTAAGATTAGCAAAGTGGTGAATATCCTTCACTAATTCCCACTTCACTTCCTCTACATGAGCCAAACTACCCATTGATAACCTTCTAAGAGCATCAGCAACTATATTAGCCTTACCTAGGTGATAATAAAGACTCATATCATAATCCTTAAAAAGCTCAAGCTATTTTATCTGCCTGAGATTTAGCTCCTTCTGAGTAAATATGTACTAAATATTCTTATGATTAAAAAAGATATCCACGTGAACACCATATAAATAATGCCGTCATATTTTCAAAGCAAACATAACTACCAATAACTCCAAATCATGAGTAGGATAATTCCTCTTATATACCTTTAATTTCCTAGAAGCATAGGCAATCACCTTCTCATGCTGCATCAAAATACAACTAAGCCCTACCCAAGATATATCACAATAAACCACGATCCCATCATTGTCTTCCAGCAAAGTAAAGATTGGAGTAGAAGTCAGTGTATCCTTCAACTTCTCAGAACTCCCTTCACATGTATCTGACGAAGAAAACCTAACCTCCTTCTAAGTCAACTTAGTCGAAGGAGTCATTATCGAAGAAAAGATTTCCATGGACCACTTATAATATCCGGCTAAACCCAAAAGCTTCGAATATTGGATGGATTCATGGTCCTAGGCCACCCCTTCACTATTGTAACCTTTTGAGGATCCATCATGATCCCTTCACTAGAAATTATATGACCCAACAAAGTCATAGTGTTCAATCAAAACTCACACTTAGAGAACTTGTAATACAACCGTTATTCCTTTAAGTTCAACAATAGCAGAAGTAGGTGATTAGCATGATCCACCTTACTCTAAGAATAAACAAGAATGTCATCAATAAACACAATGATGAAAAGATCTAAATATTGCCTGAACACTCTATTCATCAAGTCCATAAATGTTGTTGGAGCATTAGTCAACCCAAATGACATCACCAAGAACTCAAAATTCTCATACTGAGTACGAAAATCCCTCTTAGGGATATAGATCTCCCTAATATTAAACTTGAAACATTCTGGGTTTTGACCCTTCAAAAATTTCTTAGAAATTCGTTCTCATAGATATGAGTCATATGTTAGGGTACAAGTGGTATTATAATGCCCTAAAAATGAGTCCTGGAGCGTCACACGATGCTTGAGGCTACGAGTAGCCCCAAGCTAACCCTTTGAGCCATTTTCATTTAGTTCAACACAAATCAATGGGGTTTCCATAAATAATGCTCAAATATCAACAAAGTAACCATCATCCAAGAATAAAAGAATTTCAGAAAGATAACAAAATAATACTTATTTGTCAACTCCCAACATCTATACTAGCCTGACAAACCTCTAAGAAAATCAATAAAACCAGCGAGCCATTGAGACACCCCAACTGACTCATATTCAGTTATCAAATGTAAACAATTCTTTGAAACTAACATCAAAAATCACATCCTTGGAACATGAGGACTCACCACAATAGAGAATGTAGAATAGCGTGCCCGAAGAATCACTTTCAAACCTGGAACTGAGCACCTGAACCTATATTCTGAGAAAATGCAGCCCACATCTAAAGATGTGGGTCAGTACCATGGAAAGGAACTAAGTAAATGAGGGTGTATGTAGTTGTATAAACATCATTATCATAAATATTTATAAGAAATATGCAGGATGTATGTAGACTCACATAGCCCGAAGAAAATCATCATAATCATGAAAGGATGAAATAAGTATAATAACACATGTGAGTCATCATATAATTTGCCAGATACACTAGGTCACCAACTTCAAATTCAAGGTCTCTCCTTCTAACATCCGCATATGACTTCTGACGACTCTGCGCAATTTTCAACCTTTCCCTAATAAACTTAACTTTTTCCATAGCCTCAAATACCGAATCAGGACCACTCACAGCTGCTTCACCCACCTCAAACCAACCTATAGGTGATCTTTACTTCCTCCCATATAAGGCTTCAAATAGGCCATACCAATACTAGAGTGGAAACTATTATTGTAAGCAAACTCTATCAACGGTAAGTGATCATCCCAACTTCCCTTAAAGTCAAGTGCACAAGCTCGCAACATATCCTCTAAGGTCTAGATGGTCCACTCAGCCTGACCATCGATCTACGAATGAAAAGCAAAACTCAAAATCACTTGGGTACCAAGACCTTTCTGAAAAGCTTTCCAAAATTGTAAAGTGAACTGAGTACCCCTATCCGAAATGATAGACAAGGGAACTCCATGCAGTCTGACTAGCTCTCGGATATATAATCTAGCATAACCCTCAGCAGTATATAAAGTATGAACAGGCCAGAAATGAGAAGGCTTAGTAAATTTATCAACCACAACCCAAATGAAATCATGTTGGCATCGGGAAGAAGGTAAACCAATCACGAAGTCTATATTTATCTCTTCCCACTTCTAAGTGGGAATACTAAGCTCTTGCATCATACCACCAGGTCTTTGGTGTTCAACCTTAACCTGTTGGCATGTTGCACACTTAGCTACAAATGCTGCTATATCTTTCTTCATGCCACTCCACCAATAGATTTCCCGTACGTCTCAGTACATCTTAGTGGACCAGGATGAATAAAATACCGCACCCCATGCGCTTCAGCCATAATCCTCTGTCTCAGATCATCAACATTCAGGACACACAATCTACCCTGTAATCTCATCACACCATCTCCCCCTTGGGAGAAAAACTTTACTTTTTGGTCCTTGACTGACTCCTTCAGTCTGACCAAACTAGCATCTAAGTATTGCTTTTCCTTCACTTCCAAAACCAAAGAGGATTCGGAACTACTCTGAACCCCTATACTACCTTCAGCAGAGTCAAACAACCTAACCCCCAATCTAGCCAAATGATGTACCTCACGAGCCAACTCTTTGTTACCTTCTACCACATGAGAAACACTACCCATGGACACTCTACTTAGGGCATCCCCCATAATATTGGCCTTGCCCGGATGGTACAGCACACTTATATAAAATTCCTTTAACAATTCTAACCATTATTTCTGCCTAAGATTCAATTCTCTCTGGGTAAACACATACTACAGACTCTTATGATCAGTGAAAACATCAACATGGACACTATACAAATAGTGTCTCCAGATTTTCAACGTAAACAAAATAGCAGCCAACTCAAGGTCATGGGCAGGGTAATTTTTCTCATGGGGTTTCAACTATCTAGAAGCATAAGCTATCACCTTACCCTTCTACATTAATACGCAACCCAAACCAACTCTCGAAGAATCACAGTACACCACAAAATCATCAACACCATTAGGCAAAGTCAAAATAGGGGCTAAAGTGAGTTAAGTCTTCAACTCCTGAAAACTCTTCTCACAAGATTTGGACCACAAGAACTTCACTTTCTTTTGGGTCAACCGATTTATAGGAGACACTATAGAGGAGAAACCCTCAACAAAACGGTGGTAATAGCCAGCTAAACCCAAGAAACTTTAGATATTAGTCAGAGAAATAGGTCTAGGCCAATTTCTAACAGCTTCGATCTTTTAGGGATCAACTCTAATACCCTCAGAAGAAATGATATAACCCAAAAAAGCAACTGTTCTTAGCCAAAACTCACACTTACTGAACTTGGTAAATAACTTGTGGTCTCTAAGGGTTTACAAGATAGTTCGGAGATGATCAGAATGTTCATCCTCACTATGGGAGTACACCAGTATATCATCGATGAAAACTATAACAAACATATCCAGATATGGTCTGAACACTCGATTCATGAGGTCCATGAAAAGAGAAGAGCATGAATCAATAGCATAGAGAGACACTTTAAGCACGATAGACTTCTGAAAGAAAGAATCACACTTTTTTCTAAAACTTCTTGTAGCCTCTTGCTCATAAATGTGGCACGCTACACACCGATGATTAAGACTCTACTTAACATGGCTTGTCAGACTTCCTAGGACACCTTAAAACCTTAGGCTCTGATACTAAGTTTGTAACACCCCAAAAATGGGTCCCGAAGCATCACACGATGCTTGAGGATACGAGTAGCCCCAAGCTAACCCTTTGAGTCATTTTCATTCAATTCAACACAAATCAACGGGCTTACCATAAATAACCCTCAAATATTAATAGAGTAATCATCATCCAAGAATAAAAAAAATTCAGAAAGATAATAAAATATGACTTATTAGTCAACTCCCAATATCTATACTAGTCAGACAAACCTCTAAACAATCAATAAAACCAGCGAGCCATTGAGACATGCCCCAACTGACTCATACTCAGTTATCAAATGTAAATAATTCCGTGAAACCAACATCAAACATCACATCCTCAAAACATGAGGACTCACCATAATAGAGGATGTAGAACAGCATGCCTGAAGAATCATTATTGAACCTGTAACTGAGCACCTGAACCTATATTTTGAGAAAATGCAGCCCACATTCGAAGATGTAGGTCAGTACCATGGAAAGAAACCGAGTATATGGGGGTGTATGTAGTTGTATAAACATCATCGTCATAAATACTTATAAGAAATATGCAGGATGTATGAAAGACACATTGCCCAAAAAAACCATCATAATTATGAGAGGATGAAATAAGTATAATAACACATGTGAGTCATCATATAATTTGTCAATCACTTTCAGTTCATCAAGAATATCAATTCTCATAATGTAAATATCATTTAAATCTTTTGAAAGAATAACTTTTTCAATTCCACTTTCAAATCACTTCACCGTTCACCATAGACACAAGGAAACACACACACACTGGGAGATCCTATAACTGATATAAACCATGTGAGCTACATAGAGTCTAACATAAAACCCACATTGGGGAGAGACATCCTATCCTTGCCATTAGAGTAGGACTATCGATATTAAATCCACATAAACTAGTGATCACTATATAAATTAGCCTCAGGGGCATAGAGTTCTAGGGAAGTAAGGTCGCTTTATACCACCCACTCGGTGATCAAGATTTCTCTCGGACTTAGCTCTGATCATTTCAAAGACAATCCACAACAAAACAATTTTAGTAATATATAAATATACACCGGGAGCAATCATACTTCCCATCTATCAAAATCAACCACTTTGTGGATTTCTTTCACACTCGAGTTCAAACAACTACATTAAGACCAAAAGGTCAAATTATTCAAAATCTCAAATATTTAATATCAACATTCTTATAACCACACTTTCTAAAAAAACACAATTTTCAATGAGGATTCATGACCCAAATATCAAAATCATGATAAATAGCATTCAAGATTCATGCTTTATATCACCACACATGTAAATTCATCTTTCAAAATCATAAACATCAAGATTTTATAATAATCATCATAAGATATAGGTTCATGCTTCAAATTCAGAAAAAACAAATAAAAGTCATGCCTTTATAAAGAAAATTACTTTTGGGCACAAGAACGAAAGAGAGTTCTTGTTGAAAAACCCCACATACCTTGAATGATGAACTTTAGATGGATAATCATTTTTGAGATATTAATCATGCCTTTGAATGATGGTTCTTGGAATTCTTGAACTAGGAACTTGGAATCTTGAATAAATTTGTAGAAATAAATGGTGAACTTTGGAGGTTCTTGAAGTTGGATGTAGGAGCTTAGGGTTTTCTTTTTGAGGGAATTTGATGAAATATAACATATAATGCTTCTAATAGGCTTTAATGCTTCTAATAGGCTTTAATATAGGGTTTGGACGGATTTTGATTGAGGGAGAATAACCAAAATGCCCCTAAAAATCAAATAATTCTCGAATCTATCCTATGGTAGACTATTTTGATCATCTGAAGTAGATTAACCATAACATTTTACTCCGATATCTAAATTGGATGAAACCAATTTCATTAGAAAGAGGACTATCATATATTTAAGTTGATATATAGAATCTCACCCAGATCATTGTGTACGAGGAGTTATGATCGTTTAAAGTTGACCCAAAAATTCACTTTTGATAGGATGAAGTAGATCGACCATAACTTTTTGCTTCGATAGACAAATTGGATAAAACCAATTTTATCAAAAAGAGAACTCGCAGATCTTTCCGTTGATATATATTAGATCACCCAGATGATTATGTAAAAGGATTTATGATCATTTAAAGTTGGAGCAAAAATACGTCAGGCCTCAGTACTTTTTCCTGCACATTTTACTGTTCACTACTATTCATGATTCAATCCGAATGTTCATAACTCGTCGCTCAAGTTTTTGTTTTGGATGATCCACATATCATTGGAAATATTATTCGATACTATACACAATGGTGGGTCATAATCTAAGATATTCCGAATAAAAAATTTATAGTTTATTCTAGAAGATAGAACCCAACACGTTTACGTATAAAATTTCAACAAAAATTTCCTGGGGTATTATAGGTATGGTCCTGTTGTATGTTGGACAGTTTTAGTTGGTGGGATGGTTTTGGTTAATTGAATGGATATTACTTAGAGGTGTAAGTCATAAGAGTTTGGTATAAGTAATAGCAGGGACTCGTATGGTGGGTAGTGTTTGTTTCTCCGGGCATTTTATTCTTTTAGGGATGCAAGTTATGGGTGCGGATCGTATGCTATGGTTATGACTTGTTTGGATGATTCATATACTATATAGTGTTTGATCGAAGGGTTAATAATTGGATACAAGTAGTGGATATCACTCGTATAGGAGGTTACGACTAGTATAGGTCTGTCATATCCCTGTGATAGGTTTTTAAAGGACTTAAGTAGGGGTATTCTAGACATTTCCCTACTTACCCTAATTAGGACCCATAACTTCTAATATACTTATAAGGTTATTTCCCTTAAGATTCTATTCATTACCACTTAGAAACTATTCTAAAACACTTCATAATTCTCTTAAGACCTTTTAGCACCAGAAGGCTAGGGTTTCATCTTACGGATTGCTTTGGGGCTTGTCTTGGTATTTTATTTCCATCAATTCTTCATATAAGGCATGATTATATTCCCTCATTTTAATTTCAACTAAGGCATGGTTTATATAATTGATTTCATGATTTTAGTATTTCATGATGATGGTTTTTAACTATCATTTGGGGGTTTTGATATTGAATGCTTGGTTATGATTTCCTATGGTTTTAATTATCCTTTTCTATGCATTAATGATGGTTTTGGACAATTGGATTCATATTAATGGCTTAATGGTATTTTTAATTTGTTTTGGTTATATTATGCCCCCAAGGTGTTTGATTGAATACTTATAAAGAGACGTTCATTGCATTGACTTCTTTTAATAGAACACTTGCATGTTTTAAACTGGACAAAGGATTTATGCATGGCCTAAATGGTTTGAAAAGGCTAGAGGATGAATGGTTATTCTTGTGGATAACATGGAAGTCTCCCAAGTGGATTTAATATAGTAATTGGAAGGGCACCTAAGGTCCCCTTAAGTTAAATGGTTTGACTATGGATATTACTTGTAAGTAAGGGGTGATATGACGATACCACCAATATTGGACTTGGTTAATAAATGGTAAATGGATCGTTTCAACATGGTTTTAATTGAGCATTAATGGTGAAGTGTGTTTCTAAGCCATAAAAGGTAGTGGTCCAGGGGGGACCAAAAATTGGAAACTCATATTTGTCAATATGAGGGGCCTTGATGACCATACATATATGTCATATTTTAAATTAGGAGATGTACTAGTCAACCTATGAGATATTCCTTAGTCGTGTACCTACACGCACTAGGGCCCTTTCAGTAGAGGGAGTTAAACCCATATAGCCTGTAGGTGGTTAGGAAGACAAAGATACACAGCCCAGGTAAAGGTTTTAGGTGCATGCTAAACCCAGTTACTTTTCCCGACACTTATATATGTATGTTTGTATGCATTATGGGTGATTTTACTTGGTTTTATAACTGGCATTATTTTATCCTTATCTTGAGTTCATGCTAGTGGTCACTCGCTAACCTTGTTTATTAGATGTTAAATACCCATGTTATGCAGGAACCAGCCTTTCTGTTTTTCCTATTTAGCATGCAGATTTGGTATCAGCATTTAGACTAAAGCGGTGATCTTTAATCCTATCAGGAGGTATCATTACATGTTATAGATTTCTTTGAACACTTTTTTTTTTATTTTGGATATTGGTTTTGGCCATGGTTGGGGGTATGTCCTAACTAGGTATATATATTCTTTTACATAGAGGCTTTATGGTACTTTAGGAGGTTGGTATGGGCGAGATCGGTAGAGGTATTAGCCTTAGCATTGGTATTAACATTGAGGTTGGCATCATCAGACATGATTTCTTACAGTTCTATCATATTACATTTTGGGATTGATTTTCATATTATATTTTAGTACTCCCTTTGGTTTATGATTTATGGTTTGGTTTATTATAGTTGGCCGATTGGTGTGGTATGGTTGGACTCAGTTGGGTCGATCATGGTTGTTACCCTATCCCAGAGTCCTAATGAGAACAATAATGCTATCTTATTATATGTTCAAAATTTAACCCATGTAAGGTTGGATATAGGTGGTTGGGTTGGGTAACAGGGGGCGGTACCTAGTCCTAATTGGACTTGGGATGCCCATTACAAAAATTCATGGGGTCGGATCAGGTCAAGTTGGTATTTTATGGTCACCTGGGAAGTCCACAAAGCTATGTCGAGTAGAGTCTCTTTTAGGGGTATGTAGCACACCATACTCATAAGAGAAAGGCTGGAAGACATTTGGGAATGTTTCACTGGAAGACATTTGGGAATGTTTCACTTTCTTAGTATTTTATCTTCAAGCTTGAGTTCTCAAACCTAGAATCTCCTTTAATCCTTATTTGTTTATCTTTCAGATCATGCCTCCTAGATCTAGAAAATAAGAAAATTCCTTCATCCCATATAGGGATAATGCTGAAGGGGTACGTCCTACGTCTGGAGTACATATTTGATCTCCTGGTCCTATTTTTTATGGTGCTGGAGTTCCTCCTATTTTAGCTAGTTCTCCTCAGATCCCTTAGGGTAACTTGACGAACACAGAATTTCATTAGTCTATTCATATAAATGCCTAATTGGTTGATGCTCAGGTTGAGTGGGGTACGACTGGTTCTTTGTCTACTGAGGCCACAAGGGTTGGTCAACTTATGAAGATAGTTCCTCTTACTTTTACTGGGGTAAAGGTGGAAGAGGATCTACAGGGCTTTTTGGATGATATGGAAAAGATCTTTCAGGTGATGCAGGCTACTAATATAGATGGGGTTAACTTTATATCTTATCAGCTCAAGGATGTTACTTATTAGTGGTATGAGGAGTGGGATTGAGATAGAGGTGATATAGAAGAGGAAGGGTTGTGGGAGGCTTTTTCTAATGCCTTCTTTGAACAGTTTTATCCTCAAAAGTTGAGGGAAGAAAGGATGGAGGAGTTTATAAACCTTAGGCAAAGGAGGATGTCTATAAAGGAATACGTTTTGAAGTTCCATCAGCTATCAAGGTATGCTCCTAATTTGGTAGTTGATATGAGGTCGAGAATGAGGAGGTTTGCTTTAGGGTAGAATAGAGATTTAATTCTGGAGAGAAAGTCTACCTTGTTGATTAAAGATATGGATATCTCAAGGTTCACTATACATATATAGCAGGTTAAGGATAAGAAGAAAAATCAAGCAAAGTTTAGAGATATAAAGGGAAAGAGGAGTAGGTTTTCTAATTAGGGAGGTACTCAGACTCAGGGTTGTAGGGATGGTGACAAATGGTAAAAAAAAAGTGGGGAGTTTAAGCTTATTTTCTATTAGTGATTCTTATATGTTGAGAGACAGGCATCATTAAGGTGGTGACAATTATCGGGCACAGGTTTCCCAATCTTAGGAGAGCAAAGGTAAGTCAGTTTCTTAGTGTCCTCCTTATCAATTCTATGGTTATCCTCATTGGGGTTATTACTAGGAAGGAAGGGACAAGTGCTTCAAGTATGGCTAGGTAAGCCATCATCTGGATTGTCTGGTCAATAAGGTTGCTATAGGGGCGAAAAAAATTCTTGTGGCTTCATCTTATACTCTTACACTTGGTGGGGTGGCATCTACTTTTGTTACTATTCCTCGTTCTAGTGTTGGTCAGAACAAGTTGTATCCTTTGTCATCCTAACAGGAATCTAAGACATCACCTGATGTCATTACTGGTACATTACATCTTTTCTCTGATGACATATATTGTTTGCTTGATCCAGGGTCCACTTTTTCTTATGTAAATCCATATGTGGTTGTGTCATTTAGTTTTGATTCATAAGTTGTCTCAAATCCTTTTTATATTGACCCTGGTAGGTGACTTGATTATCTCTAAGAGAGTCTATAGGGAGTGTGGTAACTGTTGGTGGAAAGCAGACCTTGGTGGATCTATTTGAGTTGGATATGGGAGATTTTGATGTAATTCTAGGTATGAATTGGTTGCATTCTTATTATGTGTCTGTGGATTATCGAACCCATAGGGTTATTTTTAAGTTTCCTGCTGAACCAGTTATAGAATGGGAAGGTAGTTCTTTAACTCCTAGGAGCAGGTTTACTTCTTATCTTAGATCTCGGAGGTTAATCTATAAGGGTTGTATTTATCACTTGGTTCGGTTAAAGATTCTAACTCAGAATGTCCTTTTTTGTCTTCGGTCCTTGTGGTTAATGAGTTTCTAGAGGCCTTTCTAGATGATCTTCGTGGTGTTTCTCTGAATAGGGAAATAGAGTTTGGTATTGATTTGTTCTTAGACACTTGTCCAATTTCTATTCCTTCATATAGAATGGTTTCGGCTGAGTTGAGAGAACTCAAGGAGCAACTTAAGAATCTTCTGGATAAGGGGTTTATTCATCCTAGTTTTTCTCCATGGGGTGCACCGGTGTTGTTTGTGAGGAAGAATGATTTCTTTTAGATGTGCATTGACTACTGGCAGTTGAACAAGGTGACGATAAAGAATAAGTATCCTTTCCCTGGATAGATAATTTGTTTAACCATTTAAAGTGTGCCAAGTTCTTCTCTAAGAAAAATCTAGAGTCTCGGTACCATTATCTTAAGATTAGGGAGGTGGATATCCCTTAGACGACTTTTTATACTTGATATAGGCATTTTGAGTTTTTGGTGATGTTAATAGGGTTAACTAATGCTATGGTAGCATTTATGGACTTGATAAATAAGGTGTTCAGGCAGTATTTGAATCTCATCATCATTGTGTTTATTGATGACATTCTGGTTTATTAAAAAGGTAAGGTGGGTCATGCTAATCACCTTAATATGGTACCTTTAAGGAACAGCAGTTATATGTTAAGTTCTCTAAGTGTGAGTTATGGTTGACGCTCTGACTTTCTGGGTCCATATTATTTCTAGTGAAGGGATTATGGTGGATCTGCAAAAGGTTGTTGTATTGAAGAGGTGGCCTAGGCCCACGACTCCATCCGCTATTCGAAGCTTTTTTGGTTTAGTAGGGTATTATAGGCCTATTGTGGAAACCTTTTATTTGATTTCTTCTCTTTTGACTAAGTTGACTTAAAAGAAGGTTAAGTTTTCTAGGTCGGATGCTTGTGAAGGGAGTTTCGAAAAGTTGAAGGATAAGTTGAATTCAGCTTTAATCCTAACCTTGCCGGAAGGCAGTGATGGTTTTGTGGTTTATTGTGATGCATCTTGGGTAGGTCTTAGTTGTGTATTGATGCAACATGGGAAGGTGATTGCCTATGCTTCCAGGCAGTTAAAGGTACATGAGCTAAATTATCCTACTCATTATTTGGATTTGTTGGCGGTTGTGTTTGCTTTAAAAATATAGTGGCATTATTTGTATGGTGTTCATGTGGATATCTTTTTTTATCACAAGAGTCTTTAGTACGTGTTCACTTAGAAAAAGCTTAATCTCAGACAGAGACAATGGCCTGAGCTTCTCAAGGATTATGTATGAGTCTTCACTACTACCCGGGTAAGGCTAATATGGTTGTTGATGCTTTTAACAGGTTATCTATAGGGAGTTTGGCTCACATGGAGGAAGCAGGAATTAGTGCAGGATATTCACCGCTTTGTTAATCTTGGAGTTTGTCTCTTGGACTCTAAGGATAGTGGTGTGATGGTGCAAAAAGTGGTTCGGACACCTCTTGGTGCAGAGATTAAGAGAGAAGAATGTGTTGTATCTTGTCTTGATAAAAATCAAAGAGTGTTGTTTGTGGGAAAAAGGTAGTAGTGTTTTAGATCATTAGTGATGGTACTTTATGGTATGGAGGGAGGTTGTGTGTTCCTGGTGTTAACAGGCTGCAGTAAAAGGCTTTGGCTGAGGTGCATAAGTTGTGCTATATTGTGCATCCTGGCTTAACTAAGATGTATGATGATCTCAAGGAGATCTACTGGTGGAATAGCATGAAGACGAATGTATCTGATTACATGACCAAATGCATGGTATTTTAACAGGTTAAGGTTGAGTACTTAAGGCCAGGAGCATTATATCAAGAAATTGATTTGCCCAAATGAAATTTAGAAGTGATCAATATGGACTTTTTTATCGGTCTTCCTCGGTCATCGTGGATAGGATGACTAAGTCTTCTCACTTCTTACTTATGCGGACTACTTTTCCGATGGAGGATTATGTGTCATTGTATCTTTAAGAGATTGTGAAGCTGCATGGGGTACGTATTTCGATTATCTCTAAATGTGGTATGTAGTTTATGTATCATTTCTAGAGGTTTTTTTAGAAAGGGCTGGGGACTAGGGTTATTCTAAGTATGCCTTTTCATCCACTATCGGAAGGGCAAGCGGAGCAAACTATTCAAACATTAGAAGATATGCTTCATGCCTGTGTGATTGACTATGGTGGTAATTGGGTTGATAATCTATCTTTGGAGGAGTTTGCTTACAATAATAGCTATCATTCGAGTATTGGTATGGGCCCTTTTGAGGTATTGTATGGTCAAAAGTGTAGATCTCTTATTAGGTGGTTTGAGCTAGGAGAAGAGGACATGTTTGGTCCGAATTTGGTTTATCAGGCGATGGAGAAGGTCAAGGTGATTCGAGATAGGTTTAAAGTTGCCCAAAGTCTCCAAAATTTCTTTACGGATGTTTGGCATAGAAACTTAGAGTTTAAGGTTAAGGATAGGATGTTCCTCAAAGTGTCTCCCATGAAGGGAATGGTACTGTTTGGCAAAACTGGGAAACTCAGTCCTCAGTTCATTATTCCTTATGTGATTTTGAGAAGATTTGGCAAAGTTTCTTATGAGTGGGAGTTGCCATCTAGCTTAAGTTTAGTTCATCCGGTCTTTCATGCTTCTATGTTGAGAAAGTATCTTGGTGATCCTTCTTTGATTATTCCTTTGGAAGGGTTGGGTATTTTGGATTCTCTATCTTATGAAGAGGTCCCAATTAAGATATTAGATAGTCAAGTTTGTCGGTTGCGAACAAAAGATGTGGCTTCGGTTAAGGTTCTATGGTGGAACCATAAGGTGAAAGAAGTTACTTGGGAAGTGGAAAAGGACATGATGTCCAAGTATCCACATTTTTCTGCTCCTGGGATTCATGCGGAAGGTATATGTCTTCAATATCTTTATTTTCTAAGTGTATTAAAGGAAAGATTAACATCTTTTCCTCTTTGTTTAATACGTTATTGAAGGGTTGTTTTATAATGCAAATGACTCTGTGTGTGGCTACCCCTACCTAGTCTGTTATTCAGGGATGAATGTTCCTAGTTGGGGAGATGAAACATCCTAGGTTTTGACCCTCATAAAATTTCTTGGAAATCCATTCTTAGAACACAATACGACTCATGGGTACGAGTGGTATGGTCCTGTCTCATGCTGACCAGTGTTAGTTGGTGGGATGGTTTTGGTCACTGGAATTGGTACGACTTAGAGGTATGAATCATAAGGGTTTCGTATGAGTCATAGTAGGGACTCATATGGTGGGCAGTGTTTGATCCTCCTAATATTTTTTTGGTCAGGGAATCGAGTTACAGGTATGGATCAGATATTGTGGTTATGACTTGGATGGATGAGTTGTATACTATACAGTGTTTGATCCAAGGGTTGAGTCTTGGATACGAGTGGTGCATATCAATTGTATAGGAGGGTACGACTCCTATGGGTCAATCGTATCCCTGTGATGGGTTTTTAAGGGACTTAAGTGGGGGTATTCTAGACATTTCCCTTCTTAACCTAATTAGGACCCACGACTTCTAACACACTTAGGAGGTTATTTACCCTAATATTTTATTCATTAACAATTAGAAACTATTCTAAAACAATCTATAATTCTCTTAAAAGATTTTGGGGCAAAAATGCTAGGGTTTCATCTTACGGATTACTTTGGGGCTTATCTTAGTGATTTCTTTCCATCAATTCTTTGCTATAAGGCATGATTCTCTTACCTTCTAAAGGCATTATTTATATGATTGATTTCATGGTTTTACTTTCATGATTATGGTTTTTAACTATTATTTGGGGGTTTTGATATTGAATCCTTTGTTATGGTTTCCTATAGTTTTTATTATGGTTTTATATTCATTAATGGTTGTTTTGGACAATTGGATTGCATGGTAATGGCCTAATGGTCATTGTAATTGGTTTTTGTTATATTATTCCCCCAAGGTGTTTGATAAAATGCTTATAAAGATATGTTCATTGCATTGACTTCTTTTAATTAAACTCTTGCATGTTTTAAACTGGACAAAGGATTTATGCTTAACTTCAATGGTTTGAAAAGTCTAAAGGCTAAATGGCTATTCTTGTGGAGAACATGAAAGTCTCCTAAGTGGATTTAAAATTGTAATTGGAAGGGCACCTAAGGTCCCCTTAGCCTAAATAGTTTGACTATGGATATTACTTTCAAGTTAGGGGTGGTATGATGATACCACTAATATTGGCCATGGTTAATAAATGTTAAATGGATTACTTGGACATGGTTTTAATTGGGCATTAATGGCGGGGTGTGTAGCTAAGCGTGAAAGGTGGCGTCCTAGGGGGACCAAAAATTGGAAACTCATATTTGCTGATATGAGTGGCCTTGATAACCATCTATATGTGTCATATTTTATATTAGGTGATATATTATTCATCCCATAAGATATTCCCTGGTCATGCGGCTATACGCACTGGGACCCTTTCAGCAGGAGGAGTTATACCCATATGGCCCGTGGCTGGTTAGGACCGTAAAGCTACACTGCCTAATTAAAGGTTCTAAGTTCATGCTAAACTCATCCCCTTTTCCCAGAACTTATATATGTATGGTTGTATGTATTTTTTATGGTTTTACTTGGTTTTAGTATGGATTACCTTTTCAGCAGAAGATTATAAGTTGTTGTATCTTCAGGAGATTGTGAAGCTGCATAGGATACCTATTTTGATTATCTCTGATCGTGGTATACAGCTTAGGTCTCATTTCTGGCAGTCTTTTCAGAAAGAGTTGGGGACTAGGGTTAGTCTCAGTACTGTTTTTCATCCATAGTCGGATGGGCTAGCAAAGCGAACTATTCAGACATTGGAAGTATGCTTTGGTCCTGTGTGATTGACTATGGCGAAAGTTGGGTTGAGCATCTATCTTTGGTGGAGTTTGCTTACAACAACAGCTATCATTCGAGTATTGGTATGGCTCCATTTGAGGCATTATATGGTAGGAGGTGTAGATCTCCAATTAGGTGGTTTGATCATGGAAAAGAGGACATGTTTTTTCCGAATTTGGTTTATCAGGCCATGGAGAAGGTAAAGGTGAATCGGCATAGACTTAAAGCTTCCTAACATCGCCAAAAGTCCTATACGGATGTTCGGTGTAGAGACTTAGAGCTTGAGGTCGGGGATAGGGTATTCCTCAAGGTGTCTCCTATGAAGGGAGTGGTGTGGTATGGCAAAAAGGGGAAACTTAGGCCATGATTCAATTGACCTTATGTGATTTTACGGAGAGTTGGCAATGTTGCTTATGAATTAGAGTTTCCATCTATCTTAAGTTTGGTTCATCCTATCTTTCATGTTTCTATATTGAGAAGTGTCTTGGTGATCCTTATTCGATTGTTCATTTGGAAGGATTGGGTATTTTGGATTCTCTGTCTTATGAAGAGTTCCTAATGGAGATATTAGATAGGTAAGTTCATCGGTTTCGGACCAAGGATGTGGCTTCGATTATTGTTCTATGGCAGAACCATATGGTGGAAGAAGATACTTGGGAAGCATAAGAGGACATGAAGTCCAAGTATCCAGATTTTTTTTCTGTTCCTGGGATTCGTGCGGAAGGTATGTGTCTTGGACACATCTTTATGTTCTGAGTTTGTTAAAGGAAAGATTAACATCTTTGCCCCTTTCTTTCCAAACTTTGTTTAAAGGATGTTTGATAATGAAAATGACTCTATGTGTGGTAACCTCTACCTTGTCTAAAATTCGAGGACGAATGTTCCTAGTGAGGGAGACTAAAACATTCTAGGTTTTTCCTTATAAAATTTCCTAAAATTCATTCTCCAAACCCAATACGACTCATGAGTACAAGCGGTATGCTAGGGTACGAGTGTTATAGTCCTATCGTATACTGACCAGTGTTAGTTGGTGGGATAGTTTTGGTCACTGGAATGGGAATGACTTAGAGGTGTGAGTCATAAGGGTTTGGTACAAGTCCTAGCAGGGACTTGTATGGTGGGCAGCGTTTGATCCTCCTGGTATTTTATTCTGCCAGGGATATGGGTTATGGGTATAGATCATATGTTGTGGTTATGACTCAGTTGGATGAGTTGTATACTAGACAGTGTTTGGTCCAAGGGTTGTGGCTTGGATACGAGTGGTGGATACCGATCGTATAGAAGGGTACGACTCATTTGGGTCAATCGTATCCCTGTGATAGGTTTTTAAGGGACTTAAGTGGGAGTATTCTGGACATTTTTCTACTTACCTTAATAGAACCCACGACTTTTAATATACTTAGGAGGTTATTTGACCTAAGTATACAAGCATGAAACTATTATCAAATGCAAACTTTATAAGAGGCAAATGATCAACCCAACTACCACCAAAGTAGATCATACAAGACCTTAGCATATCCTCCGATGTATGAATAGTCCTCTCTACTTGTCCATTCGCTTAAGGGTGTAAAGTGGCGCTAAGGCTTACCTTCGTTCCTAAACCTCTCTAAAAGTACGCCAAAAATAAGACGAGAATTGAGTACCTTAATCAGATATAATAGAAATTAGAGCACCATAAACTTGATGACTTCTTAAATGAAAAACTTAGCTAATTCTCTGTCGAATAAGTAGTCTTCACTGGCAAGAAGTGAGCAGACTTAGAAATCCTATCGATGATAACCCAAATCAAATCAAACTGATTTTGAGATTGTAAAAGACTAGTAACATAATCTATATTAATCATCTCTCACTTCCACACAGGCAACTCAATTTATTGTAACAACCCACCAGGCCTCAAGTGCTCCACCTTCACTTGCTAACACACCTTGCACTTTGCCATAAAATTTACCACATCTTACTTTATGTTGTTCAACCAATTGATCTCTTTCAAATTGTGGTACATCTTTGTCGAACATGGATAAATAGTGTACCTTAACTCATAATCATCAATCAAGATTCTCTCTCGCAGCCCATCAACATCAAGAACACACCATCTACCTTGGTAACTCAAGATACCATCACCACCAATATCAAAAGCCATTACCTTCTAGTGACCCACATTATCCTTGATTCTCATCAGAATAGGATCTGAAACTTGTTTCTCCTTCACCTCGGCACCCAGAGAGAACTTCGCCACCTTTTGAACAAACACACCACCATCCTCAGAGTCTAAAAGATGAATTCAGACATTAGATAAATGGTTAATATCCTTTACCCGCCCTTGTTTCTTCTCAGCAACATGAGACAAGCTCCACATAGATAATCTACTAAGAGCATCAGCAACCATATTAGCTTTACCTGGATAATAATGGAGACTCATATAGTTGTCCTTGAGCAACTCAAGCCATTTTATTTGCTTGAGATTCAACTCCTTCTGGGTGAACTCAAGCCATCTTATTTGCTTGAGATTCAACTCCTTCTGGGTGAACATGTACTGTAAGCTCTTGTGGTCTGAGAAGATTTCAACATGAACCCTATATAGGTAATGGTGCCAAATCTTCAAAGAAAATACTATCGCCAACAACTCTAAATTATGAGTCGGATAGTTCTTCTCAAGCACCTTCAACTGCCTAAAAGAATATGCCACAACCTTGCCATGCTGCATTAATACACAACTAAATCCCATACGGGTCGCATCACAATAAACAACAAAACTATCAGTACTCTCCAATAGGGTTAAAATAGAAGCAGAAGTAAACTTATCCTTCAATTTCTCAAAACAACCCTTGCAAGAGTTAGACCATAGAAACTTTACCTTTTTGTAAGTCAATCTAGTCAATGGAGTAGCAATAAAATAAAATATCTTTATAAACCTCCTATAATACCCAACTAAACCCGAAAAGCTTCAAATGTCGGTTGGGTTCATAGGTCTAGGCCTCTCTTTAACCACCACAACTTTCTGTGGATCTACTATGATACCTTGGATAAAAACAACACCCAAAAAAGATATAACATTAAACAAGAACTCACACTTTGAAAACTTAGTATACAAACACTGACTTTTAAGGGTCTGAAACACTATACTGAGGTAATAGGCATGATCTACCTCGTTCTTAGAATATACAAAGATGTCATCAATAAAAAGAATGACAAATAAGTCTAAAACCTGGTTGAATACCCAATGCATAAGATCCATGAATGCCACCAATGCATTAGTCAAACCAGAGAACATCACCAAAAACTCAAAATGACCATATCGGGTTCAAAAAGTAGTCTTTGGGATATCCACCTCCCTAATCTTCAGTTGATGATAACCCGAACGAAGGTCTATCTTAGAAAAGTACTTTACACCCTGTAAATGGTCAAACATGTCATCAATCCAAGTAATAGAATACTTATTCTTCACTATAGCCTTATTCAACTTGAGGTAATCTATACACATTCAAAAGGACCCATCCTTATTACGCATAAAAAGTATCGGTGCGCCCCATAGGGAAACACTAGGTGGAAAAAACCCTTATCAAGAAAATCTTTCAACTGTTTCTTAAGTTCTTTCAACTCAGCCAAAGCCATTCTATAGGGAGGGATAGAGATCGAATGAGTGTTCGAAAGAAGATCGATCCCAAAATTAATTTCCCTATCGGGAGGGACACTAAGAAGATCATCAAGAAATACTTCAGGAAACACATTAACTATAGGGATAGATGACAAGGAAGGATCCTTAGAATTAGAATCTTTAACCCAAACCAGGTGACACAGACACCCTTTGGAAATTAATTTTTGGGCTCTTAGATAAGAAACGAACCCTCTCTTAGGAACTAGAGAACTCTCTTCCCACTCAATCATTTGTTCATCTAGGAATTAAAAAATAACCATTTGGGTCCTTCAATCAAGATACGCATAGCACGAATGGAGCCAATCCATCCCCAAGATAACACCAAAATCTAACATCTCCAACTCCATCAAATCCACCAATGTATCCCTATCACAAATAGATACCACAGAACCCCTATAGACTCTTCTAGCCACAATAGAGTCACCCATCGGGGTAGACACAAAAAAAGGATCAGGAATACACTCATGACCAAAACCAAAATAAATAGCCACATAAGGGGTCACATAAAAAAGGGTAGACTCGAGAGCTAGCAAATAATACACATCATGGGAGAAAAGTTTTAGCGTACTAGTAACTACATCAGGAGATGCCTTAGAATCCTAACAGGTCGCAAGAACATAAAATTGATTTCAACCAGTGTCGAAGCCAAAAGTAGCACCCTTTGGTGAAGAAGCAGCAACCAGGACCTTATTATCCCAGTAGCAACATCACTGGTGGGACAGTTCCTCTGAATATGGCCAGGCTAGCCACATCTGAAACTCTTATTTCTCTACTCATCACAAAAACCATGGTGCTGACCAAAAATCTATAAAGAGGATACAACAGAGCTGACTAGGGTTCACTGGCCTGATTTTGGGTACCTTGTGCCATAAACCCACTATTTCTTTAAAAGCAGTGATCATCGAATGGCTTAGGATATAGAGAACAACCATAGAATAAGAACCAAAATTTCCCTACGAATTCTTAGACCACTTCCTTCCATTACTACCAATATTCTGCTGGACTCCACCCTGCTCAAAATACCTAGACCTCTTACCTTGCCTCTCTTTTATTTTGACTAGTTTATTATTTTTATCCTCAACCTTCTGCATAGACACCACAAGCCTAGAGATATCTATTTCACTATTCAATAAAGCAGCCTTGCACTCTAGCACCATCTCGAGACAATCCCAAAGCAAACTTTATCATCTTAGACATTATGTTTGACACTAGCTCGGGAGCATAATAGGACAACTGATGAAATTTTAGGAAATACTTTTCCATGGATATCCTAATCTATTTTAGATTCATAAAATCTTCATCTTTAGACTCTATCAACTCTGAGAAAAGAAATAATCCAGGAAGGAACCCAAAAACTTATCCCATAGCTCCAACTCTGTATTATCATTACTAGACTGATCCCACTCCTCATACCACTGATATTTTACATCCATCAACTGATATGTGGTGAATGCCATGCCCTTAGAGTTAGAAGAATGCATAACCCTAAATATTTTCTCCATCTCATCTATGAACCCTTGAGGATCCTCTTTAACCTTAGAGCCGATAAAGGTCAGGGGATTGAGCCACATAAACTATTCGACTCGAATGACCTAAGAAGAACTCATAGCATTACTAGCATAACCCAACTAACATGATTGAGATATCACCAACTGGGACAACTGATGAATAGATCGATAGAACTCATCATTAGAAATATCTCCTTAGGGTGGTGGGGCATGATCATTATCAGTCCGAGAAGCCCAAGAAAGACTGGTAGGGAATGGTGAAACTCCATATGAGGTAGTACAATCAAGATCTAGATCCCTAGATCATGTCTAAACTCCATAAGAAGGGTGAGTTCCACCCATACTATCCTCAGGTGGGATAAAAGAGGTTCCGGGAGCATCAGATCTTCAAGAAAGCATGAACTAAATATGAACAAATGGGAATTAGAGGAGATTTCAAAACCTTAAACTTCTTAAACCTAAAACAATAAGAAAGGAAAGCATTCCTAAATGTCTCGTAGCCTATCTCTCATAAGTGTGGCATGATACACACCCATGAAAGAGACTCTACTTGACACGGATCTGTGGAAACCCAATTAGCCATAAACCTAGTCCCTGATACTAACTTTGTCATGACCTAAAATAGGGCCTAACCATGATGGGTATCTTAAGTTCACCAAGGATCAAAAACTACCCCTTTTTCCTAGTTAAATAGAACATAAAATACTAGCCACCAAATAAATTTTGAACATATAAGAAGATAGAGTAAATAGTAACTCAAAGTCTAAGAATGTCAATAACCAATTCCCAGTCTGCAGTAATCCATAAAGTTGCTAAACTAGAAAACAACCTACATCGGGACATGCGCCCAACCCTGAAATGACAATAAACATGACAATAAAATCTTCAAATCTAATTTTTGGTAGGAAAACTAATGTAATGATCAAGTATTCCTGAGAATAAAAGCTCACAACTTTGCTGCAAATAACTGAATCTAAGATTACTTATCACTACATAAGAAAATAAAAATACCTTCAAACCCTACATCACGTGGGGATATAGCATCTGGAGACGGTTAGTGGGGTGCGCACTATATTGTAACTCGAGATGAGGATAAAATAATATCAGTCAAAAATTCAGTTTCAAACTCATTGTATATGTTCACATTCAGGCATATGTATATATAGTATATGCTGGGGTAGGGAAGAAGGTTTATCATGATAGTAAAATATTATTCTAGATGGCATAGATCAACCATCATAAATAGGCACCCACGATCGATATTAGTTCAGCCTCCCCATGCTGAAAAAGGCCCTAGTGTGTGTTAGCCACATGAACTGTAGGTATCAAGGAAGACCAGGGAATGCCCCGACCCCATATCAATCTAAGATGCAAAATATATCAATAGTATAAACCATGCACAAAGTTATCTATACCCTCATGTCGGCAAACATGAGTTTCTAATATAAGTCATTCGAGACCTACACATTCATGGCTTAGCTACATAACCCCCATTAAGCCCAATTGAAAACAATTTTCACATAATCCATTAATTAACCAAGGAATCATACATTAAGGCACACCATGGTATCATTATACCATTTAGCTTACAAGGTCATAATTATGCCATTACACTTCCATTAACTTGGGGGAATGACTCAACCCTCTTTGTTCATTAAATTAAAAACAAGGCCTTCAAAATTTATGTTCATTGTTTAACCATTTATACAATGCATTAGTATAGGTGTCTAAGTCAAACCAAGTGATAATTCCACAATTCAAATCTATTTAAACATGTGGGTTGAGGGAAATACAATTGTTCAAAACCAATTTCCAAGTTCAAAACATCACTTTGGGGTATTACCTTGACCCCCATTCCAATTCTCATAGCCATGCACCCTATTAGTTCAAAAAAATTTAATTCAAAGCATAACTAACTCATGAAAATCATGGTAAAATAATTCAAGGACCAACCATTCCAACACCCTTAACCCATGTCAAAATCCATATTCAAATCATATAATTAAACCATTTAAAGCATATGCTTTTCACAAAAAAATTTAGGAAAGATTAACATGCCTGAAAGGATCACAATTGCAGAGGGAATTTGCCTTTGGAAGCTCTAGACAATCAACTTTGAGAAAACCTTAACATTTTTACTTGAGAGAATTTATATGGAGAGAGAAGTTATTTTAGTGTGTTATGAATATGAATGGGGTCCCAATAAGGTTTTAAAGTTGTGGGTCACATTTTGGGAAAAAACATGAAATGTCCAAAGTATCCTTACTAAAATATTGAAAAGTTATCGCCCATTCATTACAAGCGACCTTACAACTTGCAGGGTCACCTTATGAATCATGACCTCCAGCCGTAATCTAGAAAATATCCATGTGCAGTCACACAGGTATATTTATGAGTCATATCATATGACTCATACTCAGACATTACGACTAGTTTGGTTAAATTATAGGCAAGATAGAAACTTTAGGCATAACACTTGTTTGGCTACATATGGGACTATATTACTTATAGAGACTTTATGACTCATTAGGAGCCAATATTAAGCAAGGTAGAAACTCAGTAAATATCTACTGGTCAGGCTACAATTAAGGTCTTATAACCTAAATAACGCCCTATTACTCATAGAGAGAGTCATTGTCTTGGCAGTAAGCCCATAGGCCAAGAAATTTTCAAGGACCAAAATCTATGGTGTTTCAAAATACCATATAGGACCCACTTTATACGATACAAATGGATATTATAGCTTGTGATGCTCATGTAGTTTAACACATAAAGACTTAAGCTTTGGTCACCTCAAGGATACAAGAACATGCATGGAGGACCCGCTTTATGCACACCATAAAGCAATTCCATGTGTGGAAGGTTGCTTGGGAGCTTACCTTTGATGTCTAACCAAGAATATCAATATTAAAGTATGAACCACCTATATTTTTAGAGCATTAAAGAGGCACCCCTTCATTAGAGTCTTAACACTCCAAGGCCGCCCCTTCATTAAGGGTATTTTAGGGATTCAACATGTTAAAGTGTGAAGAAGATTCTTAACACTCCAAACACTCCATGGTCGCCCCTCTCATTAAGGGTGTTTTGGTCTTTTTATTTTGTACTAGACTATAAATAGTCTCTTTTTAGGTTATTTTCTTTTAGTTGATTATTGATATGGAATGAACATTGAAAGACTCTTCGCTCTTGTAAGAGTGTAACTAGGGCAAGTGTGGATTCACTTGTACTGAACTTTGGCTTAGAAACAGGGGTTATTAAGGTGAATTGATTTCCCTCTTTGGTTCTCGTAAGAGCTTGGTGTTTGTTATTATGAGTATTAGGGGTCTTGGCGTTTGATACATATTTTGGTTCTTATTGCTTGTAATCTTTTATGTCAAGTTATCTATCTTAATTTCTTGCATTTGTTTGTGTTTTTGTTTCCTTAGTCTTGTTTTAATCATATTCTCTTGTTTTTATAGTAGATCCTATATCATTTGGTATCAAAGCCAAGCTTAGAATTGTTCCCACGATTCTAGTCTTGGGTTTTGCTATCTTAAAAATCTAAAAATCCATAAAAAAGAGTGTCTAAAACCAAAAATCTCATTAAAAAAAAAAGAATTTAGTCTCATTTTTGTACCTTGGCCGAAATTTGAGACTTTGATCTAGGTGATTTTTGTGTTTTTGTTTGTTTCTAGTGGTAGATCCTTGTTCCTAACACTAAGAGAGTCTAGATCTTGGATTTGAGCTTATTCCAGGTTGTTTTGAGCTATCCGCCATTGTTGAGTGTGAAAATGAAGAAATTTGAAAGGTGTATGTCAAAATTGGAAGAGTTTTTATTAATATTGTGACTTTAAAATGTGTTGTTCATGTTTAGGATATCAACGTGGGCTTGGTGAACCAAAAATCACCCAATTCCGAGCATATTTGGCATAGTTTCAATCTTTGAATGTTCTTGGTGTTCTTCATATTCTTCATATATTGTTGAACAAGAACATTCAAAGGGTGTTGTTGCTATAAAAAGGTGGAGAAAGAGAGTGTGGTCCTTATTTGTCTTGAAAGCACATATTCCTATTCATCCAAAAGAAGAAAAAAGTCAAAAGGCTTTCAAAAGGAATATTACCAAATGAGGCAAAGGAAGGTACAAGGGGGTCCACAAAAAATTCAAACTCTTTTAAACTTGAAAAGGCTCCAAGTCTTTGTGTTTTCCTCCCAATGGCCGAATCCCACTCTTCCAAAGGGAAGATTGAATAAACACAAGTTGGAAACAAAACAATTCCAAAATTTCAGCAATATTTCAACATCCAATAGGAAGTTTCCACATCATCAACCCTCAAAAACGACCTTAGGATCAAATTTTGGTTTTTTTCTTTATTTATTTAGTTTTATTTCTTGATTCTAGTACTAATTAACAACTAGTAATCACCTACTAGATTGTGAATTAGTTTTGAATCTATTTTCTTTGAGTTTTTGTTCTTTGTGTGTTTTTATCATTGTTGATTCGTTGTAGTTTCTTAGCTCAAGTCCGAACAAGATTTATTTGGGTGTTTGAAACAAAAATTCATTCTAGACAAGAGAAGAACTCATCCCTCAACTTCTCATGGATTATAAGACAACTTTCAACACTTGTGAAGCCAAGTGTGAGGTAACCAAAGGTGTGAGAGTGTGGTGAGGATACGTTTGAGCTAACTAGTTGTTGTCTTTTCTTAGTTACCATGGACAAAAATGCTACTAATGTTATCTTGGCCTATATAGGAGCTATCAATTATAGCATTGAAAGAGTACAAACGGATATGGCATCAATCAAAAGGGATTTGTCATCAATGATTAGGGATTAAGTCATCAATGAGAGAAGGTGTGTCTACTATAAGTGGAAGGTTGGGAAGGTTGGGTCACATGGAAGGTCAAAAGAACTCCAAACCTACACCAAACCTGATTCCTCCATTCCAAGCTCTACTTAACCAAATGCCTCGACCTCCACAAAATCTAATTCCCTAATTCCAAGATCTACTTAACCAAAACCCACCTATCTATATAAATAAAGTTGAGAGGAGGGAAATAAAACTAACGCTTGAATAAGGGAAGAACTACATGACTCAAGAAAAATATGAGATACTTGATCATCTAAATCAGTTCATGGATAAGAATTCCAACCTTGGGAAGAGTGATGAAGAGATGAATCAAGGGACAATACTTGACAAACTCCCTTGTGATGAGAACTATCCAAAGAATCAAGTGGTTTGCCATGAAACACACCAAGGTGAAGGCCATACTTCATATGATCTACAAGGTAATAATGTTATCTCCTACACTCCTACAAACTTAGAATGTTGTGATGTGTTTAGTAGTAGATAAATGGATATAATTGGTGGTTTGCCTAGAGGAGAATTTCATGAGTCTTCCCTTTGTGACACTCTTGGTATTTATGGTGATCAAATTCTTGTTGTAAGTATGCAAGAACTAGTTGATCCTATAGATGAAAAAATTGATTCTTCTTATAAGAATGATTTGTGTCCACCTAGTGCTAGAACTTATAACTTGAATAAGGTCACATTTTAAAGTGATGAAAGTATTCACATACTAGTTGACCCTTGTGAAAACCAAGGTGAGTCTATGTTGTCATGTGAGTTGCTAACAACTAGTAAAGGTGTGTATAATGATAAACTTACTCACGAATGAAATCCACTACTTGATCATGTGTGTGGTGTGTTTGATGAGTCTCAAGTTAGTTATGATATTGATAGAGTTGATCATAAGAATAGAGATGATTCTTTGATCATATTGTGTGATAAGGTCTTTATTGCTAGTTTTGCTTAAAGATATCATATGCATAAATATCTAGTGAAGAATGACATGTCTTTGTGAGAGTGAACTTGTATGCTTAAACTCCTTACCTTTGAATAGTGAATTTCTCTTAAAGCAAGATGTCTTGTGTGAAAATAATGAGATCACTCCTTGCACGACACCTAGTAAAGTGCAAGATGATATGTTTAAAAGGAGATGAGGTATGCTTAAGATTCACTTGTTACCTTATTCCTTGAAATCCAGTAAGAATATAGGGTTGAGTGAAGATTATGTTAACCATCCAATTATTGATAGTGGTCTCCTACTTCTAGAAAAGAATGATCAATTGGGTGATGATGAACTTGATATTCTTAAATATTTATGAAACCCAATTAGTGATTGTTCTTGTGAAAATGGTTTTGGTTATGATCCCTTTTATGCTCGTGGTGATTTGACTCTACTTGAGGATTATTTCTTTAAAAGAGATGGTGATGTTTGTTTAGAGATTCCATCAACTTCTTCCTTGTGTGTTTCCTATGTTGAGCATACTCATGGAAATAATTTTGAAACTATTAGTGAGTACATGCATAAGGACACCATAGTTGAAGTTGACTTGTGTGATACCTTTCTCTAGCCTCCTTTTTTCTTATAATATTTCCAATGGTAGTATAAAGGGTATGCTTAATTATGGGGATGACATCATAGGGGAAAGTGAGTTTAGCTGAAACCTATGTCCTTGGCTACTTCATCCATTTGGACCTAGTAACCTCTTGGGATATGGAGATTACAATAATAGCTATTATTCTAGTGTTGGAATGACCTCTTTTGAGGTGTTGTATGGTAGGAGGTGTAGATCTCCTATTGGGCGGTTCAAAGTTGGTGAGGCAGATATGTTTGGTCCAAATTTGGTTTTTCAGGCTATGGAAAAGGTAAAGGTGACTCGAGATAGGCTTAAGGCTGGCCAAAGTAGCCAAAAGTCCTATGCGGATGTAACACATAGAGATTTAGAGTTTAATGTTTGGGATAAGGTGTTCCTAAAGGTATCTCCCATGAAGGGAGCAATGCATTTTAGGAAAAAAAAGAAGCTCATTCCTCGGTATGTTGGTCCTTATATAGTTTTAAGGAGGGTTGGTAATGTTACTTATGAATTGGAGTTGCCTTCTAGTTTGAGCTCTATTCTTTCGGTGTTCCATGTATCTATGTTGAGAAAATGTGTAGGTGATCCTTCATTGGTTATCCCTTTGGAAAGTTTGGGTATTTTAGATTCTTTGTCTTACGAAGAGATCTCGATTAAGATCTTCGATCATTAGGTTCGTCGGTTGCAGACAAAAGATGTGGCCTTGGTCAAGGTTCTATGGAGGAACCTTAAGGTGGAAAAAGTTCTTTGGGAAGCGAAAGAGGGCATGAAATCCAAGTAGCTGCATTTGTTTTGGGTTCTGGATATTTATGCGGAAGGTATGTGTTCTTTATGAAATTCTTATTTCTTGGTTTTGATTAAATAAAATATTGATTTCTTTGCATATTTGTTAAAGGAAAGAGTAAAGGCATCTAAGAGGGGTTAATCATGCTTGTACTACCTTGTTCGTTGTTCAGGGACAAATGATCCTAAAGGTGGAGACTGAAACACCTTGGGTTCTGGTCCTTAGAAAATTTCTTAGGTTTTGGACTCACTGGACATCATACGACTTGGGGTACTAGTCATATATTGTGATATAGTTTGGTTTGTCTTGGTCGTACTTAGACTGTGTGGTTGGGTTGGTTTTTGTCCAAGGTATGGTTGGGGAATACGAGTCATACCTTGCGGTACGAGTGGTAAATTGCCAATCGTATCTTTTCTAGTGTCAGAAGGTTGGGTTTTGGTTTGTGAAATGGATACAGTTTATGGGTACCAAACATATGATTAGGTATGACTGGGACTTTGGCGTCGTAGGTTGGTTAGTGTGGTGGGTTGAGGTTCTGGTTGGGATAAGAGTGGTGGGTACCAATCGTACCATAGGGTACAGATTATGTGGTGAAGCCGTACCCTTCTACAGGGATTTTATGCAGTTTAAGTTAGGCGTAATCAGGACATTTCCCCTTATAACTTCTTGGGACCCCATGACTTAAAACATATTTTGGGGCTTCATTTAACCTATTTGCAATCACTTAAACACTTATAAACTCTCTCAAAGTCTCTTGGGTCTAAGAATGCTAAGGTTTCATCAATAGGATCAAATTTAGACTTGTAAGAGTGATTTCTCTTCATCTTCTTCGTAATCTAAGAAAAGTTACTCCTCTCTCATTGTTAGTTCCAACTAAAGGCATGTTTTATGATTTTTTATGGCATAATTATTTTAGGGTTTTGGGTTTTCAAACATATGTTCGGGGTTTTGATTCTAATGATTGGTTATGGTTTTCCCATGTACTTTACTTGTGGTTTCCATATTATAATGATGGTTTGAACACTTGGTTGCATGGGAATGGTTAATTGGTACATGATTTTGGCTTTGGAAACACTATGCCCCCAATGTGTTTGATAAAATGCCTACGAGAATGCTTTTACTATGTTGTTGGACTTGTAATGGAACTATGAAATGGTATAGCTTTGTAATTGTTCCCTAAATGGTATAAATAGTTTAATGGGTTGGAATGGTTAAATGGTAAGGTATTGGTGGTCATGGTTATGGTTAATTGAACATCCTTGTGGGATACAAGGGAATCCTCTAAGCGAACTAAGAAATAAACATACTTGTAGGGTACATTGGAATCCCTCAAGCTAATTAATGATGTAATCTATGGGTACATGGGAATCCCTTATTCTTAAAAGGTTGGCTAAGGATATTTCTTTCAAGCTATAGTCAGTATGATGATACCACTACTTATTCCCTTGGTTAATAATAAATGGAACGGTGGTTTAGTTATATGGAAATGGTTTTAATCGGTAAATAATGGCAGGATGTGATAACTAATCATGAAGGTATGAGTCCAATGGACAGACATTGGAAACTCATGTTTTTTGACAGGAGAATTGGTCATGGTGACCATATGGGGTACATGGGAATCCCCAAAGTTACACTTGTATATAGGTATCATGGAGATTGATGGGTTCTTGGGAATCCCCTACTCCTATGGTATCTTCTATTCATGCGGCTACATGCATTGGGGCCCATTTAAGGTATTACACTGGACCCATATAGCACGTGGGTGGTTCTAGGATGGTTAGGCTACACATACCCAAGTTAATGGTTTTAGCTACATGCTAAACTGGTTCTCTTTCTTTGCATGGATTATATATAAATATATATATATATATATGGATGTGTATGCATATGGTTGGTTTAATTGCTTATAAAGTTTGGCATTACTTTATGCTTATCCTAAATACTTGCTAGCATTCACCTGCTAACCCACCTTCGGGTGGCTGTATCCCCACGCGATGCAGGAACCTACAAATCTACTCTTTTTTCTTAGTAATTGAATTTGGGATCAACTATTGGATTGCAGTGGTGATCTTTCATACTCTGGAGGATTCATTTCATATCATGGACATCTTTTCATACTTTGCTTATTTAATGGATATGGATTTTGCTATGGCTGGGTGCATACTCATTTACCGCGATTGCGGTGTAAGTGGCCCATAGTCAAAAGTGGATTAATAGTGAGATTTAGATGTTCAAGAAAGGTGTAACTGTGGTGTTCCTAAAATAATATCCTACCCTAACCTAAACCTATATTAAAAGATCAAAAAAACCTTTGAGAGTTTCAACCATTTGCTTTCTGTGTAGTGCCGATAGAAAATAGGAGCAAGCCTATGGTATGACACTTGTTAACATAGAGAGTTATTTTGTGAGGGAGAGATTTTTTGCACTTAAATTTCTTGTTGCATGTTTGGTAGCTTGGTGTGTGAAATTTTCTTTCTTGTGAGGAGGCTAGTGAATGAGCTGAGGTGGGTGATTTTGTCACCATTCGAGGAATGAGGCAGAAAGAGTATAGCTTGGGTTTGGTCAAACGTGAGTCACATATAGAATATTGGTAGTTATTTCTTTTTTACTTTTTGAAGTCCTTTGAATCCTTGAATATTGCATTTTATGATGAGGGGTGCCGTGAAAATAGCTTGGCCCATGTGCAAGGAGATACTTGTGGTAGTGACTAAGCTTGAAGTCATTATGATATTTAGGGCATAAATGTATAGTGTCTCATGATAAGAGGTAGTGTTCTTGAGGACAAGAAAAGCTCTAAGTTGGGGGTGTTGATGAGTGGTAAGTTCACCACTCATTTGCACTCATTATTCGTTTACGCTACCATGTTTTGAACGAATAAAGGAGACATAATTGTGATTAAATTCACTAATATCCATATTTTGCAGACATATAGTTGATGAAATGAAAAGGTGTGTATTAGAGCTAAGAAGGGGTCAAATGAAAACAAAGGAGTGCAACTGGAGACCTGGAGCAAACACATCCTCAGTTACCGCGATCACGGTGTAAGGATCGCAATCGTAGCCAGTCAAGAAGGTCACTCAGTCGTGACTATGTAGATTTGAATGTGGTCGCAGTAGCTGCAGTTGCAATAAATCTATGCGAAGAGGCCTAGCAGGATTAATGAGCAAGGGCATTTCGGTCTAATGGGACAATCGATTCAAATTCCTATAAAAGACCCAAAATTATTTTCCCCATGGACTTTTTGCAAGAAAAAGAGATTTGAAATCTTGACATTAGTGAAACCCTAGAATTGGGGGAAAAGTCATTCCTCTTTATTTTTTATTTGGTATTTTAAGTAGAAATTGGTGAAATTGAAGGGTCGAACTGAGGATTATCTATACCTTTCTTTATTATGGATGCCATGAATGAATTGTTAGGTAGATTTATTCTCTTTCATTTCATGAGTAGCTAATTTCTCCAACCTTGTCATTATGTTGAATTAATGTGTATTTGTATGTGGGTTGTGATTTATTTGTGCATATGTTAATGTGTTGATTGATGGGTTCTATTATTGCTTGATTAAATTGGTTGGGATTTATGGGTGAAAACCCCAAATACTTAAATGGGTTTGTGGGTGAAAATTCCAAGCTCGTGAAAGCTCAATCTATCTTTGAAAGAAGGCTTTGGGTGAATATTAGGTACCAACATCATCCTTGAAAGAGGGATGTGGAAACCAAAGCAATAGTAACAATTGTTGGCATAGTTTGCTAAAATTCACTATCTTAGACATAAGAGTGATTGTGAAGTTGACTATTCCTTGGGTATCTTCCTAGAAATAGGGATGCCTAATTGAGGCATTGGGGATACACTCGTTAGGTACCTGAAAGAGTCAATGAGTGAAATCTTTGAGGCTATGTTGATAAACTAGCCCCAAGGACTTACAACCTAGCCTACCACATCATCATCAATTAGAACATGCACCGAAGTATCATGTCTCCATGCATATTTTGCCCCTAGGAAAGAATAATCCCTAGATCCGTGTCTAATTGTGTAAACTCTAAGTTTCATAGCCCCAAATTTGTACTAAAAAACCCAAAAAAAATATTAAGTGTGATATCTTTCAAAGCCCCCATTTTTATCCTTTTGTACTATTGGTTTGAATTTAGCTAGCGACAACGCCCAAGCGCACACGCAAGTGTACGTAGTCTATCAAGTAGTAAAGTGGCCTAATGAAAGCCAAGTATCGATCCCACAGGGACTTGATTCAACAACGATTCTATTCTTGTTCACACTTTAGATTCAATTGGTGCAAGCGTAACTAAAAGAGAGTTTGTAATTTGTAACTGAAGGTAAAGTAACGGCGCGGAAAGTAAAAGTCCTGAAACAATCAATAGATTAAAGCCTAGGGTTAAAGCACTTCAAACAATCATACTATGTTATTTAATTTCATTCGTTAACTTGCTTATCTTGGTTGTTGATTCGTAAGGTTAATTGCATGATCATGGTCTCCCTATCTTTAACCGTTTACCTAATTTGGACATTACAACTATATCGTTGAACGGGGATGCAATAATACAATTAAGTATTTTAAAGCTATCATCCTATGGTGAATCAAGTAAGGCATACAATTAAGTATTTTAAAGCTATCATCCTAGACACTAATTCAAATTCCTTATTTTATAAAGAAATAAGAACCATACTTTGTTCATCTCCATGTTCTATCTACCTATTCCCTCTCCCGAGATCAAAAGATAGATATTTGATATATTT
The DNA here is from genome assembly GCF_002878395.1 of Capsicum annuum. Classification (NCBI taxonomy): domain Eukaryota; kingdom Viridiplantae; phylum Streptophyta; class Magnoliopsida; order Solanales; family Solanaceae; genus Capsicum; species Capsicum annuum. The sequence continues at coordinate 101,532,704 of NC_061111.1, read as the reverse complement.
TTTGGGTGATCAATCTATCAAATACTTCAATCAAAGATAAACACACAACTAATAATGATAATCAAATTAAACAAATTTTACTCAAAACAATAGTACTTATATTCTTGGCTTTAACTCCGGAAAGAGGTTTCCAACCACTCATAGTCATAATCATGACCCAAAAGGTTGAATACATGATATAATCTAAAAGAAAGCTAAAAGGAATAATGTAAAACCTAAAAAATACATGTATTAGCAGCTCCTTGATGTTCCAAGATGTCCCAAAGATGTGTAATAAAATGTGACACATGTATTTATAATATAAGATGCAATCGTAATCCGTGTAGGTCAAGAATTGCATTAATTTGAGCATGGAAGTAGAGTGGGCATCGCCCTGGGGAGAGCAATGCTCCAAATGAGGCTAATACTTCTATAGAGCACCGCTCTAGAGGGGGATAAGCCTGCTGTAGAGCCCTTCTCCAGCTATGGTGCCGCGGGCTTATCTACATGCCCTCTCTTGAAGTTGCTTCCAAAATTTTGACTAAGTGTTGGGTGCTCCTCTGTTTATCCATGCCTTTGGGTGTTGTTTCCCTTTAATTTCCAGATTATTCCACATCAAAATATCATCATATTCATCTCACAAATCTTCTTACATAATCACACTCCACGAATTATTGACAATCACAACACAATATTCATGATGATCAAGAACTAAGACTAGGCTAGTTCATGTTAATCTTCACTTATCGTTCCAGCTCTACACTTAATCAAATTGAACTTTGCACATTACCAACAAGTTATTACACTCATAATTACATATTTAAACCATTTATAACTCCTTTAACATGATAGAATCCAACGAAACCAACTAGACACACAACTAGCTCAAGCTAGTGATGTTAGTTTTCTCGATTCAACTCTAAATAACTCAATTAAGCACAAAATTTTTTGGAATTCAGTTTGAACAGTGTAATCACGTACTTTGACACTTAGATGCACATTTACCTCATTATCAACCCATATAGCATACGAATCATCCTCAAAACAAGGCTAAAAAGACTAGAATAGTGACACTAGAATGCATAAATACACCCAACATCGGTTAGTATCTATCATTTCAAACTAATTTAGTCGCCACTTATATTGTTCCTCATGGATTCGACCTCAACTCCAAAATTGGATAAATATATTGATGACGACTGCCTTGCCCTTAAATTAATATGTACGTTGAGCATTATCAATTGCCTCATACCTCCAATGGTTCCGATGGTATTTGGGTCATTGTAGATCGATTGACCAAACTAACATATTTCATTCCTATTCAAATGTCCTTCAGTGCCAAGAGGTTAGCTAGTATCTATGTTTGGGAAGTAGTCTATTTTCATGGTGTGCCTATATCTATCATCTCAGATCGGGGCTCAATGTTCACTTTTAGATATTTGAGAGTTTTTTAGGAGGAGTTAGGAACTTAGGTGGATCTTAGCACATCCTTCCACCCTCAGAATAATGGCCAGTCAAAGTAGACTATTTAGGTTCTTGACGATATGCTTCGAGCCTTTGCTATGGATTTTGGATGTTAGTGGGAGCAACACTTAGCTTTGACAGAGTTCATGTATAATAATAACTACCATTCAAGTATTGAGGTGGCATCATTTGAGGCTTTCTATGGTAGGCATTTTTGTTCTCCAACTAGATAGTTTGAGACCTCTAAGATTAGACCCCATACTAACTTACTTTAGGAGTCGTTGGACAGGGTTTGGGTTATTCAGGATAGGTTGAGGTCAATAAAGAGTAGGCAGAAGGATTGTTTAGATCATAGGCTTTTCACCTTAAGATTTTGAGTTGGTGACTGGATATATCTCTGTATATCACCCATGAAGAGTGTAATAAAGTTTGGGAGAAAGGGCAAGATCAACGCTAGATATATTGGACCTTTTAAGATCCTTCGCATAGTTGTAGATGTGGAATATGAGGTAGCCTTACTCCCATACCCAATATTTTGTTGTTGTTTGATTTTGTATGTTTCTATATTGCAGCGATATATTCATGATAAGTCTCATGTGCTTTAATGGCATATAGTTCAGTTAGATGAGTAGTTGACCTTCGTGGAGGAGCCTATTTTCATATTAGCCAAGAATGTCAGGCAGTTGCACTCTAGAGAGATTCCAGTAGTTAAGGTTCTGTGGAGGAACCACCCAATAGAGGAGTCTACTTGGGAGATTGAGAGTGATATATGGGCCCAATATCTGCCTGTTCACGGCTTTAGGTATATCCTAACCCTTTACTTTCACAAATGAAAGTTCTTTTAGAAGTAGATATATCTTAACCCTTTACTTCTGTAGACGAAAGTTCTTTTAGTAGTGGATCTTGTATTGACCATTCTGGTTATTTTTTACATTTTATCTCAGTTTCACCATATAGATATTTCCTATAGCTGCCCAAGTCATTTATGACTTGCTGAAGCTGATAGTTCAATTTCCAAGTAGTTCATTTGATTTTTAGAGCCAATTTTCTATTTTGAAGTCTTTGCTGGTAAAAATTGGCTACCAGATGAAAACTTTAATCAAACAACCTCATATGCTAAATTTGATAGTCCAAACAACTCTAAAACATCGATTTTAGTCTAGATGGACCTTTGGTTTGGGTCCTAAGTCTTCTAGACTCATTTTGGGCTATTGGACGGAAGTTAAGAAAAAAAGGCACTTGGATGTGGGACCCATTTTACATTGAAATGAACTATATGGAAATTTTGACTATGCCACTGAGTCCAAAATATTGAATTTGATAAGTTACTATAGTTTGTTTGCATATAGGTGAGTTTGGATGAGTCCCGCGAGGTTGGTGGAGACTTGGAAAAATTATAAGTCTTAAGTTGTGCGTTTGCTTAATTAAACGGCCAACCAATTGTTTAAGTGACCTCACCCGCTCATCTGAGGCTGCTTAAGCGATGAATTTTCCAATAAAGCTATGGACGCTTAAGAGGCTGAAGATCGCTTAAGCTAATTATGCAGATATAGCTAGTGTTGTGAATGCGACACTTGGCTGCTTAAGCGGTGACTGCTTAAGTGGCCCTGTGTCCACTTTAGAGACACCTGGTACCATTCGTTGACCTAATTAGCCCATTTTCTCCTATATTTTCCACCCATTTTCAAGAGAGTAGAAACCTAAAAGGTGTGCAAACCTGGGAGAACCATTAGTGGGAGATTCCGGGGTGATTGTGAGCTTAAATTACTAGTTTTTTCTTTGAATTCTTGGTAAGTTTTCATTAATTTCATGACTAAATCCTTTATAACTTACCAAAATTCCTAAAATATTGGTGGGTTGATTTTAGCACCATTTAAGCTCAAAATTTACCCATTCTTGAGGGTAAAGGTTCCTTGAGCATAGAGGGACGCATTAATCGTTTTTAAAGTGCAATTTCACAAGTGGTGATATGGGATCTATTATGAAAACAAGAGAATATGATGAAAACTACACTAAGGAAATTAAAAAAACAAATATCAAAAAGGAAGATAGATAACTTGACATAAAAGATTACAAGCAATAAGAACCAAAACGTGTATCAAATGCTAAGACGCCTAAGAATCGTAATAACAAACACCAAGCTCTTATGTGAACCCAAGTGGGAAATCCAATAAATTCACCTCAATAACCCTCATTTCTAAGATAAAGTTCAATACAAGTGAATCTGCACTTGCCTTAGTTACACTCTCACAAGAGAGAAAAGTCTTTCAATGTTCATTCCATATCAATAATCAACTAAAAGAAAATGACCTAATAAGAGACTATTTATAGTCTAGTACAAAATGAAAAAGACCAAAACACCCTTAATGAGAGGGGCGGCCTTGGAGTGTTTGGAGTGTTAAAACTCTTCTTCACACTTCAAAATGTTCAATCCCTAAAACACCCTTAATGAAGGGGAGACCTTGGAGCGTTAAGGCTCTAATGAAGGGGTGATTCTTTAATGCTTCAAAACCGTGGGTGGTTCATTCTTCAACACTTGTATTCTCTGGTAGACATCAAAGGTAATCCCCCAAACAACCTTCCACACATGGAATTGCTTTATGGTGTGCACAAAGCGGGGAAAAGAAGGTTACGACAGTGATTCGAGGCTACTAACCCTCATCTAATCAACTCGAGACTCTAAAGGTAAGAGTTGTATTGAGGTTATAGACAAGGGACAGCAAGGTGATACCCTGAGACTCACAAGGTGAAGAGTGAGATTTATCAACCCATCCACAAGATGGTTGATAAGACATAGCTTGTCAACTTTGCATACAGAGCAGTGGATTAGGTGAATTAAACACGAGAATCCTACAGAGTTGATAAGAGAGGGGAACACAGTCTTAGTCTTTGTCTCATCTTGTTTAAAAATGCAAGCATTCAAGTTTAGCTATATATTACTACTGATTTTTCAATCCCCCTATTTACTTTTTCGTATTGCTCATGGATTTTGTCAAGTTTGAGATATTGTTCAACATATTCCCTATGGGTTAGACCCCAACCTTGCTTGGTTTACTACACTTGACAACGGTTGCAACATATTTCTTTGGAGGTTAGTTTTTGGGCAACATCAGGCCTTCACCTACTGACAACATAAGCAATGAACTACAAAGTATGCCACATTTCTCTTCATGCCACTCAACCAATAATGTTGCCTCAAATCTCTATCCATCCAAGTTTTACTAGGGTGAATAGAATATCTAGTGTTATGGGCCTCACACAAAGTCAACTGAATCAAGTCTCTAACCCTCAGAACACAAATACATCTATCAAATCTCAGAACACCCTCAGAATCTATAGTATCCCTCTTGGACTCACCCCGCAACACTTGATCCCAAATAATACCAAGTCTCAAATCCTCAAACTGGTGACCCAAATCTGATCAAATAAAGTAAACCTCGCCTCAACACTAGCAAAAATACTCCTAGGGTCAAAAATGTCGAGCCGCACTATCAGGTTGTCCAAGGACTAGAATTCCTACGCCATCGAACTCTGAGAAACTAAGAAGAAGCCAAGCTACCCATACTACCGCCTTTTGGATCAAGGCATCAGCTACCACGTTCCCCTTGCTTGAATGATACAAAATAGATATGTCATTATTCTTAAGCAACTCCATCCATTAATGCTTTCTAGAATTTGGCTCTCTTTGGGTCATAAGATACTGAAGGCTAGGATGATCAGTGTAGATCTCATGATTCACACTATAAAGCTAATGCCTCTAAATCATAAGCGCAAAAACTATCGCCACAAACTCTAAATCATGAGTAAAACCTCAACGCATAAGCAATTACTCAACCCTACTGCATCAACACACAACCCAAACCAACACAGGAAGCATTACAAAGTATGGTAAATCCCTTACCCTAAATAGAAAGAGCCAATATGGGAGCTGAAGTGAGAAACCTCTTGAGCTTTTGAAAGCTCAACTCACACCCCTTAAACCACTGGAAAGAAACCTCCTTCGAGTCAATCTCTTTATCGGCACTGCAATATTAGCAAAACTCTAAATGAACTTTCTATAAAACAATAAAGCTACAAACATCAAACAAAGATATAGGGTTGACCCAATCAAGAATAGCCTCAATTTTTGCTGGATCCACCATAACCCCATCTTTGGACACCACATGTCTTAGGAATGTCACTGGCTCAATCCAGAATTCACACCTAGAGAATTTGGCCAAATGCCTATGATCTTTCAAAGTCTAGAGAACAATTCTTAAATGTTTGTATATGCTCCTCTATACTCCTTAAACACACAAGGATATAATTTATGAACACATTCATGAAGAAATCCGAGTAACGCTTGAACACATGTTTCATTAAATTGATAAACATAATTAAGGCATTGGTCAATCCAAAAGACATCATCAAAAACTTATAGTACCTATAACGAGTCCTGAAGGTCGTATTTGGGATGTCCTCATCTTGCATCCTCAACTAATGGTAACCGAAGCTCAAGTCAATCTTAGAGAAAGCTAATGCTCTCTGAAGCTGGTCAAAAAAATCATCAATGCGAGGCATAGGGTACTATTCTTCACCATCACCTTATTAAGCTCCATATAGTCAATACACATATGTAAGGAACCATCCTTCTTCTTCACAAAGAGGATAGGATCAGCCCAAGGTGATAGACTCAAAATAATGAAGACTTTACCCAGAAGATCCTGAATCTGAGAGTTTAGATCCTTAAGGTTGGAAAGATCCATATGGTAAGGTGCCACAGAAATAGGTCGGGTGTCTGTGTTAAGATCAATAACGAACTAAATATCTTACTCAAGAGGAAGACCAGGTAGATCGGTAGGGAAAACATTAAAAAAACTCATAAACTATAGAAATTTAGTCAAGCGAGGGACTCTCAACTATAACATCATAAATATAAGTGGGATAAGACTTACAACCCCTAGAAATAAGCTTTATATCCTGAATATAAGAAATAATCCCTATTGACGTATAGAAAATAGATCCCTACCACACAATCGGGGTTATGCTTGGCATGGATAAGGTAATGGTCTTGGCAAAACAATCCAAGACAACATAATAGGGGATAACCAGTCCATGCAAAAAAGCACATCAAAATCTATCATATCTTACATAATAAGATCTGTCTGAGTATTAAACTCTTAAACAGTCACAACACATGATATATAAACCCGATTCACTACTAACGAGTCACCCACGAAAGTAGACACATATAATGGCATAGATAGAGGATCCCAAGATAACTCTAACTGTGGGGCATAATAAGTAGATGTATAAGAATACATGGATTTCAAATCAAATATCCAAATTATGACATACTAAAATTGTACTTAAAATAATGACATTTGAAAACTCTACCTTAGGTCTAGCAAGTACGATATAAACTGAACACACCCATCACCTGGCTGGGCTCTTGATTGATCTTTTGTCCTACCTGATTGAGGACCTTCACGAGCATCTTTAGGACCATCCCGATGACCATTCATACCACCTTTAGCTGGGGGGAACTACCCTAATCGGTGGAATACTCTAAGATGAAGGAACTATCTCTACACGACTAGGGCACTCTCTCGAGAAATAGTCAAAGTACCCATTGCTATAACATGACCTAGACGTTGTGCTAAAATTCGATGATCCAACTGACCCAGAATAACCACCACGGCTAGAATACACAGAAAATGAACCCTCGAGGTCGACCACTACTTTAGCTAGGATGTTCACTTTAACTAGACTGCCTCCATCGATGATCTGAAGAGCAACATAATTGGGCCAGCCTGCTAGACTGGCCCTAATACTGATAAGGCTAATGCAGAGGGTACCTGCCCTTAGAACTACTACCTCTGAACCATCATGAGCCAATATGGCTCCTACTAAAACTACCCTAATATTACGACATATTATTATTTTCCCCTTGGGACTCATGATGCATCTCCTCTATAACTTGAGTGTGATCAAAAACTTCTATAAAAACTTTACCAATAGCAATCAAACTCTAAGTAGACATACAGAGGGGGAGTCTCAGTCCTTGAATAAAGCACTGATCCCTCTCATACTTGTAGTCGGAATAGATGTGGAATGTCTAGCCAACTTATGAAATCGAGCCTCATACTTCAAAATAGTCATGGATCCCTGCTCCAACCCTTAAGAACTGATCCTTAAAATGATCTTTAAGACTGTGAGGTATATCCTTCTCCCAGAAGACCTCAGAGACCTGATTTTGTGTCATAAGAGAAGAGCTTTTTGGCATGGTATCTAGATAACCACTCCACCAGTGTCGAGCTGTCAAATCCAACTTAAAGGTCATGTAGCCTACACCATAAGTCTTAATAAGGCCCAAATTATGAAGCCAGTCCTCACAAGCAACCAAAAACGTATAAGCATCCTCGCCTAATGCAAAAGAAAACCTAGAAAAAGCCAACCTAACCTAGGAAAAGCCAACCTCAAGAATCCATCCAGCATAATCTACTCCTTAACGGACATGGCATGTTAGGAAATAATTGGTTGAGCAACCGCTAGTAAAAGAGGGAAAACTCTAGGACCCGCAGATATAAGTTGTGTCCCCGCCTCAGTACCACTTTGATCTGCAGACTGTACATCATCAGATAGTGCACCACCAACCAATCCCAAGAGTGGAACCAATGCATCCCTGAGCAGTAAAAAAGAAATAAACCCTGGTGGAGCCTAGGCTAGTCCCTGGACCACCACTAGCTTGGGTGGAGAAATCAATAGCTCGAGAGCAGAAATAGGGTTAGGTTAAAACCCCCTATTTGGTTCCCTATCTTGGGCTACATATCTAGGTTATACTCAACCCCTAAGTCATCCGCAAACTGTGATAAGGTCCCTAGTCGTGGACTCAAGGTCATCGTCTCATGTAACTATAGTACTCTTTCTATCCATCTACGAAAGAATAAAACTAAATAAATCTTTATAAAACAGCACGGACTCTTAGAGTGAAATAAGTGAAGGTCTCCTGAGAATGTCCTATAACATCCCAAAGATAAGAAACGAGCATAATTATTTTGATCCGTGGAACTCTACTAAACACTTGCTCTTGTACCAACAATACTGGTAAACCTAGCACTCAGATACTAATTTATCACGACCCAATTTTCCAGTCATAATAGCACCTACTTAATCCCACTAGTTAGTAAGACAAATTGTAGCCAGGAACTAAAAGCAATAGGCTCATTTGCTAAGGATGGTATAATAGACAGAAAATTTGCAAGTAAAGGGTTACAGCAATAAATCAAATAAATAATAAAAATAATAGTACTAATACAGAGGGTAAATAAGATAAACATAAAATCCCACGACCTAGTAATGACTGTACAAGAGCCCCTAACAAAAGAAATATGAGTACTGTAATAGTCAAATACAAATTAATCTATATTAATGAAAGACTATACATAAATAGAATAAGGAAAAAGTGCAACTCTGAATCTGAGAGCTCAACTATCTCTGAATTGAAATTTGCATGATCGCGACATCAACGGCAGCCACTAGTGCTCAGATCTGCACCAAAAAGGTACAGAAGTATAGTATGAATACCAAAGTCATGAGTACTCAGTAGTCATCATTGACCGACTAAGTTAAATCATAACATAAGTAAAATAAACATGCAAAATAAAGAAGCTACGTCAAGGTAAAACGGCAAACCTGGGATAATGCTCCAAACACTATAAATAAATAATCAAAATAGACATAATATGAAATAAATCATAACTAATACCACATATTAGCCCTCATAAGCTAGTAAGTGTGGAAAAGAATAACCCAATGCGGGCCTCCATAAGCCTGGAGGGTACAATCAAAGAAAATAAGTAACCGGAATTGTACTAAGTAACCACATCTCAAGCCATAACTAAAAATCCTTCCATAGTATAACCTATTCATATGTAACTCTCAATGTCGGACTCAAATCAAAACTCAATATTGTCATCATTTGTCAAACTTGAATCAAAACTCATATCGTCAATTGTCGGACTTAAATCAAAACTCAAACCAACTCTCAAGTACCAATCTAGAATATAAATATAAATATAAATATCATGAATCCAACCTCTTCAAGCTCCTAAATATTCCATCTAAAGGATATAATACGCCTACAAAGTTTACAAGGAACTAATAATAGTCTTGGTCTAAGGTGGATCGAAGGGGCTCACCCCTAATCCCCAAATCCGTCAGTGTATAAATGTTAATCTCTCACCCAATTGAACCATTTTAAAAAATAATATTCCCTTCATTCTAAACGTTCTAAGGCAAATTTTTTCCCAAACTACGCTAAGGTATCTAATATTACTACTAGATATTAAATAAGACACATTTAGTCCTAAGATAGCAATTCTACCCTAAACATGAGTAATTAAGTCATTTATGTCAAATTTACGATTACTTAATAAGCTAAAAGTCACAAATTATACAAACTACACCCCCAAGACCTAATTTCCATCCCATATCTAGCACATTATCATATTTATACTATAATTAAGCTCAATCTAAAAGAAGGGTAAATCTAGACTACTTGGACAGCAAAGAAAGCTCGATGAAACCTGCTAAAATGATATTTTTTTCTTTCGAGAAGATTCCACATGATAACACGCTATCAAAATTATAATCTACTCATCAAAATTAGAATAATGGTACCCATATTGAATTTTTATTCTTCGGATTCAAAATTATGTAAAATTCCCATTGGAGACTGCTTGCAAAATCACACTTTCAAAATCATCAACACATCCCTCTATACTTAAGGAACTTTTACCTTAAAGAATGGGTAAATTTTGAGCTCAAATGGTGCTAAAATCGACCTACCAATATTTTAGAGATTTTGAAAAATAATAAAGGATTTAATTATGAAATTAATAAAAACTTACCAAGAATTGGGAGAGAAAACAAGTAATTTAAGCTTATAGACACCCCAGAATCACCAACTAATGGTTCTCCCAAGTATTCACACTTTTTAAGGTTCTACACTCTTGAAGATGGATGAAAAATAGGAGAGAAAATGGGCTAATTGGGGCATTTAACGGTACAAGTTATCGCTTAAGCGGACAGTAGGTCGCTTAAGCGGCCATCGCTTAAGCGGCAAAGTGTTGCTTTTGCGATACTAGATACATTTGCACAAGATGCTTAAGAGACCTTTGGTCACTTAAGCGACAAAGGCACTGTGTAAGTGGCCTAAGCTGAGTAGTCCAGGACGCTTAAGCGATAGGCTAGCCGCTTAACCGACCTTCGTTGAAGTGACCCAACGGGTGCTTAAGCAAATGCACCAGATGAAGACTTGAAATTTTTTCAAGTCTCCTCCAACCTCTGGGGTTCATCCAAAATCCTGTAAATGTAAATGAATTATGTTACCCTATCAAATTTGACTTTACAGACTTAACGGAATAGTCAAATTTTTCAGCCGAGGTCGTTTCAATGTAAAGTGGGTCCCACACCTAAGTGCTATTTTTTTAACTTTCAGCCAATAGCGCAGACTGAGTTAGAAAGCCTTAGAACCCAAACCAGAGGTCCACCCTGCCAAAAATTGATATTCTAGAGTTGTTGGAATTGTCAGAATTAGAATACGAGGTCGTTTGACTGTTTTTATCTGGTAGCCAATTCTTACTAGTGAAGACTTCAAACAGAGAATTGACTCTAAAAAATAAAGAGCTATTCAATAACTGAACTGTCATCTCCAGCAAGTTATAAATGACTTCGAGCAGTTATAGGAAAGCTCTAAATAGCGAAACTGAGAAAAAATATAGAAAATGACCTGGAGGGTCATTACAGGAGCATAATAAAGGAATCGGCCATGTAATGAAAATAACTATGGTACATATGATGAATGAGAGCATTGAAAGAAAGAGCTTATGGGTTGATCTCAATCATTGATAACACTATGCAGAGGCCTTGGGTAGTTATGGGTGATTCTAACAATGTGTTGAATATGGAGGAAAGAGCGGGGAGTAGAGTTATGTTTGCTGAAATAAGGGATTTTAAACAGTGTGAAGACCAGCCACGATCTTAAATCCTCAGGGTCCTATGTCACATGGACTAACAAACAACAAGAGAGGCAAGGGTTTTAGCAAAACAGATAGTGTTAGTCAATCATAAATGGCACACTGATCTACCAGCTAATGAAGGAAGGTTTCTAAATGAAGGGCTCTCAGATCATTGTCCAGCAATTGTAAAATGGAAGGAGGGAGCATATACCAAAGAAAATGGTTTAAATAATACAGCAAGTGAGGACTAGCACTATATTTTTCCAAGACAGGGTTAAAAATAATTGGAAGGAACCTAGGACAGGCAAAATGATGTTCTAGGTGGTTGGTAAATTACATAGACTAAAGGGTGTATCGATCAAACCAAATAAAGAGAGAATTCATGAAGTGGAGAAGCAGACTGATATAGAAAAAGATATATAAATGAAATGTCTAAACTAAATTAAAATTGAATCCTAAGAATAGTGTCCTAATTGAGGAAGAAGCTGTTGCAACACTTGAATACAAGAAATGGAGGATCGATTTTACAAAGCTCCTCTAACAAAAGTATAAACTATAGTGGTTAAAAGAGAGAGATTTGAACACATAGTTTTTTCACATCCAGCTAAAGGCGAGGACAAACTGGTTAAAGGAGGGAGATTTGAACGCAAAGTTTTTTCACACCCAGCTAAAGGCAGGGAGAAATAGAAACATGATTTTCTCTATACAGGACAAAGATGGAGTTCATAGACAAGGGATAGAATGTATAATTGAGGCTTCATTGAGTACTACTCAGCACTACTTGGTACTATTGTAGAGAATAAAGTGCATGTTGATAGTAATCTGGTGAGACCTAGACTACTGGTGACTGAAATGCAAGAAGAAGAGTTGAAAGCTGACTTTAATGCTAATGAGGTTAAACAAGCCATGTAGGCTATGGTCGGTGATAAAGCACCTGGACCTCATGGATATGGAAATCAACTTTTCAAAAATACATGGAGTACTACAAGAGAAGAGGTCACAATCGGGGTCTTGGATTTCTTCAGCACAGGTGAATTGCTAAGGGGTATAAACTCCACCATTATTACCTTAATTCCAAAGTGAGCACATGCTGAATCGATAGGATAATATATACATATATCATGTTGTAATATCTTGTACAAATTAAATCTGAAATGTTATGTATGAGGATAAAAAAGGTGCTTCTAAGTATTGTGTCTGAAAACTAAAGTGGTTTTGTAGTTGGTAGGTCTATAGTATAAAATATCTTGATCTGTCAGGATTTGGTGAGGCTGTATTATAGGAAAATTACCACAAAAGTTTGCCTTGTTAAGATTGACTTAAAAAGACATATGACTCAGTTAAATAGAATTTTAGGGAGGAGAAGTTGCATGCTTTAAATTTTCCTAGTAAATACATAAGATGGGTTATTATATGTGTTCAGACACCAAGGTATTCAATAGCAATAAATAGAGAGGTGTATGGTGATATACAAAGGAAGAGAGGGACGAGATAGAATGATCCTTTATATCCTCTATTTTTGTGGTGTGCCTAGAATATTTCTCAAGGATTATGAGATGGATTGCTGACAACGAGGGTTTTGAGTTTCATACCAAATGCAAAAGTTTGAAGTTGAATCACCTTTGTTTTACTGATGACATGTTGAACCTCAGCAAAGGTGCACTCAAATCAGTGTTGTTAATGATAAGAGGATTGGAAACATTCTTATTGGCCTCAGAGTTAACCATAAAAGCAGCTAAATCCAATATATTTTCAGCAAAATTGGATGAGCAGGACTTAAATGATTTGTATGAAGTGAATGGATATACACAAGGAAAGCTACCATCAAGTACATGAGGGTGCCTATCTCCTCAAGGAAATTATCTACAGTTGATTGTGTGATGCTTCAAGATAAGATTTATGCAGAATCAAGACTTGGGGATCAAAAATTTATCATATATAGGGATAACACATTTAGTAAATTCTATTCTCAAGCATATACAATTTTACTGGGCTTCAATGTTCTTGCTTCTTAGGATATTGTTGAAATAGGTGATCACTATGAGTAAAAATTATATATGGATAGGGATGGTACATGCTAACAAGCCACCATTAATTGCATAGGGCCTAGTTTGTAGGTCTAAGAAGGAAGGTGGACTAGGGGTGGTGGATTGTGCATCTTAGAATGATGTTGCAATGGAAAAGCACATTTGTAATGTGGCAAATAAAGAAGATAATGTATGGGTCAAATAGGTCAATCATATCTATAAAAAAGAGGTAGAATTGGTGACAATATGATGCACCCTTAGATTCTTTTTGGTATTAGATAAATTTGTGGATTGAAGAAAAGGTTTGGTGCTAGATACATCAATAATGGATGGCTGAAACATCATGGAAAATATACTGTTCATAGTGGCTATGTATGGCCAAATGCCTCAATGGCCTGTGTGGAGAGGGTGTTGTGTAAAGCTAGCATCCCAAAAAAATAGTTTATTTGTTGGCTAGCAATGCACAAGAGGATGATAACAAGAACTGGGCTAAAGAGGTTGGGTTTATGTGATATAGACAGATGTGCACTCTGTGGCAATGGCTTAAGACAATCAGTCACTTATCATGTTCCTTCTCATAAGGTTATGTTACACAGATATGCCAAGAGTTATAGATCAGACTATAGAACTGGTCATTACACGGCTGGTTGACCAGAATTGCCAGAAAGGTTCCATAAAAGATGAGTAGAGCACTTGTTTGGACAGCAACTGCAGGACTAATATATCACATTTGGTATGCAAAACATAAAACAGTGTGAAATCATACAGTACCATATCCAAAGACTACATGCACAAAGATACAAATGGAATGCAAGGTGAAAATAGGTAATAAAATAGATAGAGGTTACTGTAGAAAAGATAGAAGATGGATTGAGAGAATTGTATAGCAGATAGGGTAGTAGATTGAGGTTATAGTAGTTCTTTTTTCGCTTTTTTTTTATGTTACTGAGCGATGATGCTGTTTTTTTTTTGTTAAAGGCATGATGTTGTTATGTAGAGATAAATGATGTATTTGAGTTTTTTTTTCAATATTGGTTTTAACCAAAAAAAAAAAAGAGATTAAAGGTTAAAATTACCCCACTACTTTCATAAATTGGCTAAGTTTGTCCCTGGTTAAACTATGGGGTCAAATATTCCCTTACTGTTACCAAAGTATGCAAATATATCCCTTTTTTAAACGATTTTCCACATAGACTAACGATTCGGTGAGGTTAGGGGTGTGCAAAAACCGCATCGACCGATAAACCGAACTGATAAAAATGTATTTGAGTTATTGGTATTGGGTTATTGGATTAGCGATTTTTTATTGGTTTTATAAAAAAAAAAAAAAAATTGGATAAACGGCTCAATTTCGGTTTTAGCTTATTGAGTTATCAGTTAAACCGATAACCCACTAAGGATACACTAAGTTACTGTTTTACCCCTATTTGTGTTATATATATAAATATTTATATTACTTTATATGTATACTTATTCACAATTCAGAGATTAGAAAAACAAAGGCACAATACAAAGCACAGGAATTGTCGTATTGAAAGCTTAAAGCATTTAGTAGCTTCCAACAATCAGGATTTAGCTTTTTCCAAACTAACATTCAGTTCAAGTTTGAAGATTCTTGTAAACTAAAACGCATTGCGTATGATTTTGGTGGCAACTAAATTTCATTTTTTTATGTTGTTACTATTTCTATTTTATTAGTATTTTCTTATTGGTCAAACCGAAAACCGAACCGTTAAGGACCAAATATCAACAAACTGAAAACCGATAAAAAAATATCTTATTGGTTGGTTATTTGTTTTGCATATTTAAAAATTGAAAACCGATAAACTGAACCAATAATATATAAAACTGAACCGGACCGACCAATGCACACCCCTAGGTGAGCTGGACGCCACATGGCATTCCACCTCAGCGCCAAATATATTTAGCGTCCACCTCACCCAATTGTTAGTTTACTTGGAAAACCGTTAAAAAGAGGGGTATATTTGCATATTTTAGTAACAGCAGAAGCATATTTAACCTCATAGTTTAACCAGGGGCAAACTTAGTCAATTTATGAAAGTAGAGGGGTATTTTGGACCCTTTTCCAAAAAAAAATATATGTTACAACCCCCAATTTTACTTTAGAAATTAAACACTCCCTTAACTTTGAATAATAATCACCCCTCCCCCTTCTTTTCTATTTAATTTTTTAAAATGCCTACTTTACCCTTGTATTTATATCAATATTTGTATCCTTTTTCTTAGAAAAAAAAAAAAGAAACTTCTTTTTAAACATAATTTTTAATTTTTTTCAATCTCTATAACTTATTTTCTATATAAAGCTTAAAAAAATTATTTCCTAGATGAGAAATAAAGTGACAAATACTAATTGAGTATATAAGTCAATGGCATTCAATGAGAAAAATAATAAATTAATTTTATTAAAAATCAAAACTCTAATATCTATTTTATATTAAAATAATAGATAATTACAATTTGATAAATATATTTCAATATAGATAATACAAAAACAATTAATAGTCGAAGGTCTTTCAGAAATAGCATTTCTACCTTCGCCAAGGCAGTGGTAAGGTTTAGTTTACCCTCCACAGACGTAACTTACGAAATTTCACTCCCTTAACTTTGAATAATAATCATCCCTCCCTCTTCTTTTCTATTTAATTTTTTTAAAATGCCTACTTTATCCTTGTATTTATATCAATATTTGTATCCTTTTTCTTTTAAAACAAAAAAAAAACTTCTTTTTAAACACAATTTATAATTTTTTTCAATCTCTATAACTTATTTTGCTATATAAAGCTAAAAAAATTATTTCTTAGATGAGAAAAAAAGTGAGAAATACTAATTGAATATATAAACCAATGGCGTTCAGTCAGAATAATAATAAATTAATTTTATTAAAATCATAACTCTAATATCTATTTATATATTAAAATAATAGATAGTTATAATTTGATAAATATATTTCAATATAGATAATACAAAAATAATTAATAGTCAATGGTCTTTCAGAAATAGCATCTCTACCTCCGCCAAGGCAGTGGTAAGGTTTAATTTACGCTCCATAGACGTAACTTACGAAATTTCACTAGATATGGTGTTTTTGTGGAGGTATATTTATAACAGATCAAATGGTTATTGTTAATGAATACTACTTAATAAATTATAATTTAAAAAATAATTCATTATTCACAACCAAAACTCGTTTATCTCTATATAATTACATTAGAGAATAAGAGAGAATTAAAACATACATCTATATACATAATTACACACATACATGCTTAATACATATAATATAAACAATTTGTATCATAAAAAAATATAGATTTTGTGATTAATTTATAAAAGAACAATTTTAACTAATAATATTAATGAATTTAAATAAAAATGATAAATACCTAAGTAATGAAAAATAAATATACATATAATATAAAAAAAAATCTGTGAATAGAAAATTAAAAATGTTAAAGGTAAAATATGCAATGCATAAGAAAAAGAGGAAAGAATGATTATTGTTCAATATGGTGGGGTGAGGGGGTGTTGTGTGTAGTGGGGGGGGGGGGGGTGTTTAATATTTTAAAGCAAAATTGAGTGTGTAAATGATCTTCACCCTATTATATATAGATCAAAAAAGGAATATATATATATATATATACCTCCAAGCTATCATAAATGGTACACATATACCCTTTATTATACTTTTGATACATATATACCCCTGACGTTAATCTTTTAGATTGTATATATATTTTACCCAAACAGCGGGACACGTAGCTTAATTATGTGTCCTATTTTTTTAATTTATTTTATGAGAAAGGAACATGCTTAATTATGTGTGTGTACCCATTTTTTTAATTTATTTTGTGAGAAAGGAACATAATACCTTCGAACTATCATAAATGGTACGCATATATCATTAATTACGCTTTGAGTATGTATATACCCGTTACTAAAATAGCAGGACACATGGCTTAACCCTATGCATTTACCAATTGTTTATTTATTTTATCTGAAATAAAATTAACTCATCCAATTTAGACCAGAAATTAAAATTCATTAATTCAATTACTCAAATTCCCGTTTTAGATCACATGAAAGAAGAATCCCGAAATTATTGGGGTGAATGAATTCTACCGATGATTTTGTTCACTCGTGGTCGGAGCACAACGCTTGCTAGTGGAATATTTCCACCGAAGTGGTGATAGAAAATGGATAGGTAAAGGGCGACGCTGGTGGAGAAACGAAAGTGATGGCGGAGGAAGTTCGCCGGGATCCTTTTGTTAGGTGATTTAAAATGGGGTCTTAAGTGGTAAACTAAATTAATGGGTTTAATTTCGATCTAAAATAGGTGAATTAATTTTATTTCGGATAAATAAACTAAACATTTGATAAATCCGTAGGATTAAGTCATGTGTTCCGCTGTTTGGATAAAGAGTATACACAAATCAAAAGATCAACGACAAGTATATACGTATCCAAAGTATAACAAATTGTATATACATACCATCTACGATAGTTCGAGGTATATATGTCAGTAAAATAGATAAAAAAAAAAAATAGATAAACGCACACAATTAAGCTACATGCCATTAGGATAAAGGGTATTTACAACCCCAAAAATTAACGATAGGGTATATACATAACCAAAATATAATAAAGGATAGATGCATACCATTTATGATTGTTCCATATATATATATGTCTCTTTTCCATGTATAGATTGGTTCACCTCTCTAAGTGATTATTGGTGCCACCCACGTTTTAATTTACTAGTTTAGGTGTACGCGTCTCATGCGTGTATATCACTTTAATGAGTTCAAACATTACACTAAATAGGATATTTGTTTAAATAATAAATATGAATACAATAATTAAATTCAATATCTTTTGAGTATGTAAAGATGGAGAATTTATTTATTAAACCTAACCTTTACACAAGAAATTCTTCAAGGCAAACCGGCATTCATCTACGATCTATAAATTAAAACAAAACAATACAGTAGTGATCACAAAGTTTCGATTTTGATGAAAATAATTCTCGTCTGAGCGAAAACTTTGATCCTAAAGATGACTTGAATGAAAACAAAGAAGATACATACATTGAATTCTATTATGTTGACAAGAACAATGAAGATACTCGAGAGAGCATCAAATTGACAAAATACTCCATAAAAACATACATAATTCAATGAATATAAATATTAACATGACATACTTACAACAAGGTCAAGATGCATATAAGAAAGCATCAACCTCAACTTCCGTGAGAAAGCAAAAAAGAAAGGAACATACATAAATGTGATATAGACCATAAAAATATTGAGAATTATATTAATTAACTTGAAAAAAAAAAAAGAAGATGCAAATTGAACCCAAATCCCATTTGTCCATGGACGAATTTATCTTTACCACACGTAACAATTCATAGAATAATTTCATAAGGAAAAAAAGAAAGAAAATCGACTTACAAATTCAAGAGGTATATATCTTATTACGTATATTTATCGAAGTATTTTTTTTTTCAATAGAGTCCTATTTTAGGAGTATTTTTCTAGTTGCACAGTAGAAAAAAAATATTAATTAATGTTTAGAAGTCCTATATATTTTAGGAGGTTTAATTAATATAATAAAAATAAAAAAATAATATATATATATATATATATATATGGTAAACTTCTAATTGATTTATAAGAGTAAATATTATTTCCCTAAACCGTTTGTAGTACGTTTCCTGTTTTGTATTTACTAATTTTGGTTATTAAATATGAAGGAAACAAAAATATTTTTAACAAGTATAATATGATAAACTTCTAATTAATTTATAAGCGTAGATATTAATACCCTAAACGTAAAAGGATGTGGATTTGTTTGTAGCACTTTTCCTATTTCATATTTGCTAATTTTTAATTACTAAATATAGAAAAAATAAAAATAATTTTAAAAAGTATAATATCATCACGGGTGTAACATGCTATAACCAATATTTATAGAAGTATTTTTTTTAATAAAATTCTATTTTAGGAGTATTTTTCTAGTTGAACGGTAGAAAGGAAATATTAATTAATGTTTAGTAGTCCCATATAATTTAGGAGGTTTAGCTAATATAATAAAAATAATTAACTAATAAATTGAAGAAAATAGCGAAAAGACAATTTTATCTAAAGAAGTGTCATTTAATGAGAGCAAAAAGTTCAAATCACTTTTTTAATGCTCTTCATTTTTAATATATTATAAATATAGATTATAGATATAGATAGATTATAGATTAATTTTACTCTCCTCCTTTCTTGGGCTTATTTTTCAAAATCTTCGAAAATCACATCGAAATAGATATTTGAAATAGTATAATGTACTATATAGTCTGGATACAATTGATGATAAAATTGATTAGGTTTGTACGCATAATTTCAAAGCCATAATAAGTTTAATGGTGAGAGGATAAGAGTTAAATCAGCCTAATATATATCGTGGATCCACCTATTATTAAGAACGCACCTACCTTAAAATTCCAAATCCACGTCTGATCCCAATCACCGAAACGATATAGCGCCACTAGCAGATGTTCCCTGTACTGGCTTCCAGTTTATTATGAAATAATCCTTTGAAGACCAGAAAAAGTATTAGCAGTTTTCCTCAGAATTTGTCAATTTATTTCCATATCAAGAACTATCCTTCCCTTTGAATTTTCTCGGCTAAAATACTTCTCCAATGCAATTGTATAACACAGATAGTGTTAAACACATATTAACCTAACTTTGAGACGACAGTATAAAATATTTAAAGCCAGCAGTACTCTGCCTGCAGCCCTTTCCACGAATATGTTCTAAGAATACAATGTGGGTAAGGTTACCTTATTGTCATTTAAAAGTTAAACGTACATTATTCCATTTCTTGCCTTAGAATACTTTTATGACAAAGAAACAAGTAACTATTGAAAAATTATTCCTACAACAAATTTTGCACGAATATGGTTACCAGGTCCTTGATCCAAATTCGTCCAAGTGTAATCATACTGCTTTTCTTAATTGAAACCAACAGGAATGGACACAGCATTAGAAATACAACAAATGGCAAACCTAATTATATGTTATCTTCCCATCTTTCTGACTTGAGCATCCCAAGAGACGCAGTTAACGCAGCTGAAACAGGTAAAAGAATTTTGTGTGCAAATAGTTTACAGCATTCATAATAGAACCAAAAAGGAGTCTTCTTCAGTTTTTACAGCATTCATAGAGAACCAAAAATAAGTCATCATCAGTTTTCTACCTCGCAAATAAATATCTGAATTTACGTCAATAAAAAAAGAGAAGTTGAAAGAAACAAAGTACAGAAGAACAAATCCCTACCACACTTGGCAGAGTTTGTTTGATGTTTATAGCAAAGTAAAGGAGGGGAAGAAGAACTTTAGCATCTACGGATCTGTTTTAATCAATTTGCAAGTTTAGGTTGATTTCAATCTAGAAGTCGTTACGAGAAATTTATAAACAAATAGGTAACATATAAAATAGATTTTTTACATTATTGGCGAAAATGGATATTTACAACTGATGCCTGCAGAAACAAGGTTTGTTGAACAGAAAGTGCAAGGGGTAATATTGGGTGGAAGAGGAAGTAACAAATCTTCTTAGTGCGCCCATCCATGCTGCCAGCTTCGGGTCCTAATAATAAGCATAGTGTTGTTGGAATAAATGTACATTAAGAATAAGCAGCACAAGAAAACAAACCAAGTTTTACAACCAGAAGATGAAGCTCGTCAACAATTCTGAACAAAACGTCAGTACCTGGCTTCATTTTGAATTTCAGGATATTAGGTTGTCTTCTAGAAATGAATTTGATTGGATGGTCAGTAGACTGTCTATGGCGGTCAATAGCTGAAATAAGCTGCAATAGAAGGCTCATCAGGAATATAAAGGGCTCATGAGAAAATTCAAACTTGTATTAGAATCAACACTTAGATTGCAATAAGTGAAAAATGCATGCTGGGTGTAGATGAGAGGACTGCATAGATCCAACAAACTGCTGCAAGGATATAGTACGCTCTGAAAATTTGCTCAAGTATCAGAATGATATTAAATGAATTTTCCATAAGAGTCACAACTAGGGCGGGGCGGTAAGCTCTCTATCAACAATAGGAGGCTATTCATAGTAAAAAAAAATTCATAGTAAAAAAAAACTACTGGACAATATGGATTCCAACTGAACTTCAACTTCTACTTGGTCGATTAATTCAAGGGCAATGCTGGAACATAATGTTGGACGGTCTCCATTTCCATAAGGTAATTTAATTCAAACAGGAGCAAACCAGGTGCAATTCAATCCTTATTCCCAGCAATAATTCCCCAAAAAGCAAAACCTCAAGATTGCACATGGACGACTAACTGTAATCTAACCAGAATGATTCTCAGTATTGTCAGTATTGTTGCATTAACAAAACTACAGTTGGATCTGAAATTTGCAAATAGAGAAACATTTTTTTTTGAAAGTGGTAACCAATAGAGAAAAACTTTCTCCTATCAACTTTCTCAAGAATTACTAAATATTATCCATTGTTGCAGAAATAAGCCTAGATGATTCGGCTTATTGTTAGATAAGGTGAAATGTTCATCTGCAATGGATAACTCTCTTAACCCAGATTAGGTTTATCAAATGGGCACGTTGAGCCCAATTTTTGGTGAGTTAGAACATATTGCATCAATGAATGATCAATGACCCAACAAACTAATGTTCTACTAGAGTCAATAAGGGCTCAGTTATCATGGGACATAACCTAATGTGATCAAGTCAAAAACCTTTCACCAGCTGTTTGTCTCTTTCACAGTTTGTTTGGACACCACCTAAATCGAAAACAACTTTCATTTGTGGTATGGGAAAAAATCATGTGAAGTTTATATAATGATACTATTCATGAGAAGGAAAAGGACCAAAAATGCCCATCAACTATTCAAAACAAAATAACTTTGCCCTCCATTTGAATTTGACCCTAGATATGCCCTTATCGTTGTGGAATGGCTCAGATTTGGCCTACAACTATGGGAAACAGAACAAATTTGCCCTCTGTTTGCATCAGTGTTATCAAAAGCAAGAAGCGCAAAGACACATTAAGGTCTATTAGGGCTTAAAGCGCACAAATAAAAGTGTGGGCTTCTATAAAAAAGATACAACGGGAGAAAAAATACAAAATGTTTAATTGAAAACTAATAATTATAAGTTTAATTAAAAACAATAACAATAATGTGAAATATCAATTGTTTAGTGTTGCCTCTTCAGAAGAGACTCATTGGCAATGAAAAGTATTGTAATGACCCTCCAGGTTATTTTCCACGTTTTCGTGCTTTTTGCATTTAGAACTTTCCTATAGTTTCCCTAGGTCATTTAAGGCTTGCTGGAATAGACAATTCGATTACTGGGCAGTTCGTTTGGTTTCTAGAGTCATTTTTCTATTTTGAAGCTTCTAAAGTTAAGGATTGGTCTCAGGCCAAAATCTCAGGTAAACAGCCTCGAATACCGTTTCTGACAATCTCGTCAGCTCCGGAATACCGATTTTAGGCTAGGGGGACCGAACGGTCTTTTGGGTGTGGGACCCTCTTTTTATCAAAACGACCTCGTATGAGAATTGTGCTAACGGTGGACTAACAGATCATCTCCAAGGCCTGAGTGCCTAGGTTGCAGTGGTAAGAGCCGCTGCTGATGGAGTTCCAACAACCAGAGTCTTCGATAAGAAAGAGGCAACAACGTGTAACTACTTGGGCATTGAGTCTTCCGCTCCTTGAGGAAGTATGGGAGAGGATCGATGTTGAGCAGAGGTGGGGTTAAAGCAGCCAACAACGCATCCCTCTTTACTTGGTATAGTAGGGCTTGAAAGGCTTCGACAGTTTGTTTTCCTTTCCTATCCAGTATTTTCAATCAAAGCCGAAATAGGAAAAGCCGCAGCACCACTAGGCCTGGTCGTCGGTTGAACGTCAGTAGGGTTCGATATTCATTCCTTATAACGTCAGTAGGGTTCGATATTCATTCCTTACTCAAGTAAGAAGGTGGCAGTCTCAATCTAGCAGCGTGGTCCAGAAAAATTGCGGATCCATGGGATTTTTGTTTTGATTACAAGAAGTGCTTCTTTGCTCGCTTGCAGCGCCTCGACTCGAGTTTCCGCTGTAGGATTGGGTGAGGTGACGAGAACTGAAGCCAAGGTTCCTTGCTACGCTCCATAGATGTTCGTACGATTCTAGTAGATTTTGGGTGTGTTTGAATTCAGCCTCTCGTTAGGTCTTTAAGTCTTCACTGAAGGATTGTCCACCTACTCAAGCCTCTCTACCATACCCTTAGAAAGTGACAACGGATGACTTCGATAGAGCCGTTGAGTTCAGAATGTCGAATTTGGTAGGGTAGCATAGCTCATTTACGTGCATTGGATTCTGAACCGATCCTGAGCACCTCTCTACCATAACCTTAGAAAGTGACAATGGATGACTTCGATAGAGCCGTTGAGTTCAGAATGTCGAATTTGGTAGGGTAGCATAGCTCATTTGCATGCATTGGATTCCGAACCGATCCTGAGCGCCCGATCAGAGTCCGTTGGGACTAGTTAAATTTGGTTGGCGCCAAATTATTTGGTGCAGTGCTTTAGCGGCCAAGAGACCACATCAGCAGTAGCCACTTTAGCAGCATGGCATTGTTTTAGGGACAGCCGGCAGCCGCTTAAGCAACTCTGGACCGTTTTAACGGAGCTTGGTCAGCCGAGGCTAGGTTGCTTTAGCACAGACCACTTTAGCGGTTATTTAGCTACTAAAGCAACCATCGCTGGTACATATATAAACTTGTCTTTCTTCAAATTTCAGCAAATATCTTAAGTGTATATCACCATTATAGACCATTAAAAGCTCTGAAACTTTAACGGATGGAGTGTTTGGAGCTGGGATTAGCTTGGGGGTTGGTTCTTGAGCATTTTATCATCGTTATCTTCGTAAGTTCTGCTTAATCTCTAGTTTAATTCCCCGATTTATTTCTTAAATACTCGATTTTGATTGGGGCTGATTTGGGGTTGTATAGGCTCGAGTTTAGCTAAAGTTATGTAGAAAATGATCCTTGAACTAAGAGGGGCACTGTGACGGGTTCAATTTGGAGATTCCGCAAACAGACCCATGTGGGATTTTTAGTCCAATTTCTAACCCGAGCGTTTACATGCAATATTTGTATCAATTTTTTCGTCTTGATGCATATCGTTTTTTTGATGGCATGGTATCACTCGGAGGCTTCTCGAAAGAGAAAAGCTCCAGTATAGAGAATTTGGCAAGCTTTTGGTAGCGACCAAGTAGGCTAGGCTTATCCTTTCTCTAGATTGTGCCTAATTAATGCATTAGTATAGTATTGTGCCAGCTTTGGGTGGGTATTTCTGGCCGAGTGATTGTTTTAGATGTTTATGCCTTATTTAGCCAATTAGGGCCCCTTTTCGATAAAATTTGGGAATGTTCCCCTTAGTTTAGTATATTATCATCCTTTAGGACTAGAATTAGTGCTTATACTAGTACCTTGGGATGGGATTTGGAAGCCTTAGAATGCATTTGTTTTTATTAAGATTTAAGATGTTTGAATCTGAATATACATCTAATGATCAAAATTGTTTTTTTATCAGCATCTGAATATGCATAATTATTTGAATTATGATATAATAAATATATAATTTAAACAAAGAGCAATTAAATATTATCTAAAGAAATTTTAGAAGAAAAAATTTAAAAAGTATTATTTATGTTTAATTAATATAATAAAATACAAAAAAATGATGCAACCCAGATTTGAAAATTGCTGCATCGTTGTTGTCGTTGAAGACATATCTCTATTACTCAATGCGAAAATTTTATCACATGTTTCAAATTCATCATTTATTTCTTCTCAAAGTGGACTCTTTTTTGGGGCTTTTTTTGAAATGTTGCATTGTATCAGCAAATTACTAGTCTCAACCATCATCCAACATCTATTTAGGCTCAACCATCATTCAACATCCCGTTAGTCTCAACCATCATTCACCGTCCGTTGTTTACATTCAGCTTCAACTTCAATGTCCATCATGGCTTGTAGAATGAATTGGCGGCAAAGAACCAGTACAAGTGACTGCTGCTAGGGTTTTGGGGAAGAAGATAAAGATGAAGATTAAACCCTAAGTTGAAGAATAAACACTAAGTTTGCTATTGAAAATTACCATTAATAATATGAAATATAGACTAAGAATTAGATTCAAGAACACGATTTATAAGTTCAAAAGAAAAATTTAGAATGGTTGATTGATCGTTGACAGAGATGGGAAAGCTTTGAGAAAGGAAAGAAAAAAGAGCATGAGTTCTTGAGCGAGAGAAATAAAAGTGTGTAGTTTGAGTCTGAAAGGTGTCCACACACCTTAACAGATCTAATTCGGCCAGATGTAGTCAAAGCTATTTGGAGATATTTTTTTAGAAAAACAAACGCACTTAATGGGCTAAAGTCTGAATCACTCAGATTCAGACCTCCACTAAGTGCAAACAAATGAGGCCTTAGACTAGATTCGGGAAGGTTCTGCCTTAGATTAGGTTATAGAACCCTTTAGTGAGCCTACTACCCTTTTTAGATAGAATGTTTGAAATGAAGCTCCTTTAGCTTAGTTGGACTTGTGTTTACTAGCTTAGGTTATTACCTTGGGATGGGGGTTGACCTAGACTTAATTACTCACCTGTTTAGCTTTTTGACCACGGTGAGATAGTAATTGACGCTTGACTGCCCTCCTACCTAGAAATGGAAACCTTTTGAGACATGGTGGATTTAACTGAACTTACTAAACAAACGGACTGGTGAATAGGCTAGAAACCCCTAGAATTAGGCTAGCTATTCCATGCTTATGTATATATATTTCATTTCCGATTCAATTCTGGTGTAGGCTCTATTGCTATTGCTATGAATTTTGGTACGAGTTGGCATAAACTCAGTTTATGGTTATGGTTTGCTCTTTATTAAATCATCTGTTAAGGTTACGGTTTGCTACTTATGAGTTCAAATTCGAGTCTGGCATCAGTCTATGACTATGATTTGGGTGTTCTAGTGTTGATTATAGTAATTACTAGGAGTTCTAGCAATTGTACTTGGTTCTGGTATGGCAGTTCTAACGGGTGTATATGGATCATTTGGCCTCTTGTTATTATCCACTATTCTTGGTTCAGCTTTTTGTTATGATACACTGGTTCCAGTTCAAGCCCGGAATATACTTCCATTATAGACCTGAAATTGGAAAGTTATTTAGGATGGGTACAGTTAAAGGTTATACGTTATACGATGAGAGGGGAGTATATCGTGCATATCGTCCATCTTGGCCTGTTATGAGTTATTTCAGTTATTTATGATTCTTACTTCAGATTTCTGGGGCTTATAGGGGCTCGATAAGGTTAGTTATATTCTTATGTATGCCTTTTGGGCTTATAGGGGTCCAGTTAGGTTGTAGATAGTCCTTTACTTTTATTCTTGAGTTACTTCCTTTATCGCATTTGCCGAGCATAGCTGGGTATTTACATTTCTACCCCTTTAGTATTGACTTTAGCTTACATTCTCACACCTTAATAACGCTTTTACTATATTTGAGCTCAGTCGGTCGATGATGCCGACTAAGTACTCATTGTTTTGGTACTAATACTGCACTTCTGCATTTTTTTCTGATGCAGATCCGAGTATGAGGCACCACCGCTAACACTATCCTCAAGCCTTGCTACTGATCCGAAGACGAGGTAAGCTTTCTAGAGTCCGGAGCTGATCCTCCTCCTTCTTGTTCAGTGATAGTTTCGTATTTCCAAGACCACTGTGTATATATGTATATTTTGGATAAAATCTAGTACTCTTCTTTTCATTATAGTGGCTCTTGTACCGATCTTACCAGGACTTGAGAGGGAGTCATTTTGTATATTGTGTCCTCTTCCCTTCCTTGTACAATATGTTATATATGTATATCTTTTCTGCTTCCGCCTATATTATTTTATTGTTGGTTTCATTCTTGTTTCCCTCTTATCTCCTACCCATTAGCCCATTACTTGTCTTTCCGAGCTATGGCTTAACTTACCTACTAATAGGTTGAAGTAGGTGCCATCATGACCTGAGAAATTAGGTCATGATAAATATGTTTTAGACACTTGATTGCAATAATGAAGCGCACATAAAGTGAGGCGAAGCACTCAACACGTTTTGAACCTCGCTTTAGGGCTTAAGAGTGTTTTAAGCACGCCTTTGATAATACTGGTTTGCATTTGGTCTCAAATATGCCTTATTCATTAAAGAACTTGTTCAAATTTGCCCCTCAAAACTAGCGAAATTCATATTTTTTCAATTAACCATTTTGTTTAGGTCAAAGGTCTATTTGACTTCTATTTCTAAAATGACTAGAGGAAGAACAAAAAAATTAAAGGAAAAGTAAGAAGATAATATGTAGAAGTTTTGTTTGCTTAATAAGTACACATAAACAATGACTAATAGTTTTCTCTATGAAGATCATTACTTCTTTGTCTACGTAATTGCGATCAAATGCATAAATTTAGTTCATCATAAATAAAATTGATATTTTATCAATTTTTTGTTTGATATCACAAAATTGCAATTTTTTCAGCACGATTAAAACTTTTGTTAAGCACATAATAACTCCTTCCAATTTCTTCATTTGCTTTAATTATATCTTACATATTTAAGAATTTCAATTTGATATTGGGTTCTTGAAGATTATTATATATTTTCCCTTAAAAATGTTTAATTTTCTTAAATTTGTTTTCTATTTAGTTGTTGTTAGTTTATTTGAGCATTTTAATATTTTATTAATTTGTCTCATTTGATTAAGCATCTTAATGTTGGACTTTAGCGCATGCATGGCTTAAGTTACATTTCTTGGCAGCATTCCTCACCTCAATTGCCAATTACTCTTAATGAGTTAATAGCCTTTACTTTGGCAGAGAACGTGAAGGCTATTGTTGCTGCTGTAATATGAATTAAAAGCATTTTATCTTGGATAGTGGTGGATGAACTTGGCCACCATTATTCTTGAAATTCATGTAACCTCCAACTCTTTATTCCCCCGTTATTCTATTCTTTATGTGGTAACTCTTGCAACCTTTGTAACGCTTGTAAATTTTATGTTATTTATCTCCCACTACTTCTTCATATTCATTGCATGAAAGACTTCCTCTTCGATAAATAATAGAGATATTATTTTTCTACACACAAGATAATAGGGAGTTCACAAAAGATAGTAAAAAGAGAGTTCATTAGTTGAAGGGAGGTGTTTTTTATGTGGAGCTTTGAACTCAACTCTTGTCCAGAGTTGTTGAGTTGTTCTTTATGAGAAGACTGTCGTATCCTGGAGGGAACAAGTCAAGAAAATTACTGCTGGACCGGTGAAACAGGCTTGATCCGCGCCTCAGCCAAAGAAAAAGATAATTTGATTTTCTTCACTTGTAATTTTCAGTTATAATATTTTTTGTAATTTCACCAACAATTTTAAGGAGATTCAATGGCAACAACTGAAAAATCCGCGGATGTCAAGATGGGAGATCTTAACAAGCCATTCCGGCTCAACGGTACTCACTTGAAGAGGTGGAAGGGTAAAGTGTTTTTCTACTAAAGTCTTCTCAACGTTTCTTCTGTGTTAACTGAGAAGAACCCAAACAAAGTAGATAACTCTGTCATAACCGACGATGAACTTATCTCTCTTCAAGAAAAAGCTGAAAAGTACGATGGTGACTCCTACAAGTGCCGGTATTTTCTTTGACTATCTTATAATTTTTTTTATTATGATGATAAAACTTACTCTAGTGCAAAGAAAATTTAGAAAACCTTACAGAGTAAGTATGACACTGAGGAGGTGGGAGCGAAAAAATATTCGGCTAGCAGATTTTTCCGTTTCCAAATGATGGACAACAAGTCAGTGGTAGACCAAGCTCAGGACTTCACACTGATTGTTGGAGAGCTGAGGTCTGAGGAAGTCAAAATTGGAGATAACCTTATTGTTTGTGGCATAAATTGATAATCTTCCACCTTCATGTAAGGAATTTCAAAAAACTATGCGCCACAAGCAAAAGAAAACTTCTCTTGGGACTTTGATGATGAGAATCCGCATAGAAGAACAACCAAGGGATCAAGATGCACTTTTGCAAACAGAAGAGAACATCACGCCAACACCAACACGAACACCACCATCATCAACCATTATCAGCCAAACCAACTCATCCATCGCAAGCAGCAACACCGCTAACTACCACTAACACATCATCAGCATCCACACATTCTTCGATCATCACCACCACCACCATTGTCACAGGTATCACCACCTCTACCATCACTTCAACCACCATCACTGCTACAGTATATCTCTACTAATAATCATCTCCACCATCATAGCCAACAGCATCTTCAACTACCAGCAACATATCGTCAACCATCATGCATTCATTTTTAAGCTATCACAATCAACACCTCCATCTACTAACATCAACCAACTTCACATCACTACCACCACCCTACCAATCGCCACCATCATAACACACTAGAATACCAAACATCTTTACCATCACAACTATCACCACCAAAATTACTAATCACTAACATCAATCCACCACCATTACAAACCATCTTCATTATCACTAACAAATATAAATATTTTTTTCAATCAAATAATAATTTTATTGTATTAAATTAAATATTTTTCTAATATATATTTATTTTTTATTTGAATTATATTTTTTATTATATATGCAAATAAATAAATTGCGCATATTAAGATATTGAAAAACAAATAGTCTTAACCATTTAGTTTTCAGATCTGAAGACAACATCTTAATCATTCAGATATGCATTCAAATTCAGATGTCTGAATCTTAATAAAAACAAATGCAGCCTGAATCCCACCTTCTCTGTAACTCTAAGCAAGTAACCCCAATTAACATGGGCATAAGATTTTTCAGTGTCAAGCTTGCAAAGAATTTCAGCTTTCTTGCTTTAGTCTTGACCCTACAGCTTCATTTGCCACTGGGACTGTATTTATAAGTTGCCTACCTTTCATACATGTCATTTGTTGTGAGGCGACGAACTTTCCAATCACCCTTTCAATCTCTCAATTAGGACTTTGGAAAAGATCTTCTATGTATCGATAATGGACAAAATACGAAAGACAAAACAAACACGAAAACTAAAAGAAACGATAGAATCAAAATACAGAAAGATAAAGATAAAAAACATAGATAGATAAACCGATACAAGAAGATAAAGAAAAGAACCAATATCAAATCCAACAACCTCCCTCTTGATTACGAACAAGCAATGATCTCTTACATAGACCACGAGGGAATCAATCTCCCACGTAACCCACATTTCTAACTGATTGTTAACACAATCTAATCGTAGCTTTCACTCTCTCCAGTGTATTTATAATAATATGCAAAAACTATGAAAACTGAAGGAAACTACTACTTATAATCATGGGCTATTTATCACAGTTATAGGCCCAAAAGTGACCCATTTCAACAGAATGAGCACATGCCCACGCATGTGAGGGGCGCAGATGACATGCTCTCCCCATTTGTTGGCATATGTCACCATCTCCTGGAGCATATTGGGGCGCATGTCACTCCAGCATGCCTTCTAGCGCCTCTTTTCTTCCCCACAACCTCTCCAATGCATTCCTTGACTCCAAGCTACCCTCCACACGTGGTATTGTACTCTGAGGGGCTTGAAAAGGGTACTCCAAACATGTCCTTGCATACTTGAAACGATCATGACTTGGACCCTTTGTGTCGGCCTTGAATTATGGATCTTGTGAGGTTAATGTCGATTTGGCTTTGTATTTTCCTCCCCTTCTTGAAAAGGATTGACCTTGAATCCAAAATGAAAACACATGAGGCGGGCAAAAACCCAATACGTCCTCAAAGCATGAGGGTTAGCACAAGGATTAGCAATAATATTTCTACGCCAAGGGGGCACACATTTGATATAAACCAACAAGTCTTTATTATCAATGAAACGAACTCATCATACAATGCACAAAGGTGTTGGCTATAAGAAGCATTATGAATCAAGGAAACTACCAAAGTCGTAAGACACTAGTGTTTCTTTCATAAGACCATACCCAACAACTCCCACCTCTATCTAAAACAAATCTAATATCAGAATGGACATCATCAAATGCAAAGAGGTAGTAAAAAAAGGTATGAAGAAGACGAGTCTCATCCTAGGTGTTTCCATACGCAAGAGTATCAAGGCACTCAAGAAAGCTAGCAATCAAGTCACTAGAGTTGGAACAACCAAGACGGAGTCAAGTCATTAGGGTGCAACTTACCCTTCCTTCCAAGACATCACCAGCTTACACAAAATGAATTTTCAACACAAGCATGGTTATCATTATAGGTGAACATAGGTCGGGTTGGTTTGATTTTCTATTGAAAAAAAAAAAACCAATTATGTCGGTTTATTAAAACTATAAACCAAATCAAACAAACATAAAATCGGTTTTTCCGATTTAGGTTTAGTCGGTTCTTTTGATTTTTTCGATTCTTCTCATTTTTTTTATAATCTTTATTTTTTACAATTATATTGTGATTGAAGTTTAGATCAAGTATGTTTTCACTCATGTGCTAATAAAAAATCACAATTATGAAAAAATGAGAAGCGAAAAACTCTCTTGAAACTAAAAAAATAAGATGAAGAGTGAAAAGTTTAGGTTTTAAGTTTATATTGAATTTTGGATCATTTTATTAGCAATTAATGGATAAATATTACAACTTAAAGGCCCAAATATGAATATATATATGTATATATACACACACATCTACTTTCTAAATATTGAAAATTAATAAAACTAATTGAAAAAGTATTTAAAAAGTAGATTATAATTAATATTTTATGTATAAAAAGTTAAATTATTTACATACATAATATATATATATATATATATATTATGTCGGTTTGATTTGGGTTCGATTTAACTTTTTTTTTTGTTAACACCAAATCAAGCCAAGAATGGTCGGTTTTTTTTTTCAAACGCCAAACCAACCAAACCAAACCATAAGTCAATTTTTTTTCTCAGTTTGGTTTGGTTTCGATTTGGTTTGACTTGACGGTTTGGTCTGTACACCCCTAGTTATCATCATAGGCAAGGAAATAGAAAAGAAAAGGAGTTAAGGACACCATTTTAATCTAAATTACTCTTAAACATAAGTAAGTACACAAGAAGATGAGACAAGACAATTTAAGCACATCACATCTTTTCCCTTCAAGCAACTTCCCAAAGAAGTGCATTCACTAATGCAGTCATGCTATTTGAGGAATTAGAGGACCTATGAGAAACCAATTCACTCCAAAACAAATGGTATACCCAAGAACTTGGGTTGCCTCTATTCACGATATTTAGCATAATCCTAAGTGTCTTCTATCACTTCAACTTGTCCAACCACATAAGTGTGATAAGGATTAGAAAATAAGAGTTGGGCACCGAGCATGCACCAAGGATTCTTCCCAAAGCAACAAATAGATTGGGCATTTAGATTGCAAGACCCACACAATTTAAGAACAAAAGACATACACCGTGAAGAAATCTTGGAGACACTAATACTCTCATGGTATAATATGATATCAATCAATTTCAACGGTCTACTCAATATGAGAAAAATATCATCATGCCGCCAAGGACCATTAGGAATAGGAGGAGGTAAGTACATACCTTGGAACCAAGGTCTAGAACTTGTTCAATGCACCAACTTGGACCATGCATGGTCCTCTTGATTCTTGGTAGGAGCTCCCTTGGTAGGGAACTCCCTCTTTCGATACATGGGGTTAGATGTTTCACCCTTTTTTTCATCAAAGTATCCATCAATCCTTAGGAGTTGCTTTAGAATCCTCGCACCATAAACTTTGGAGTACCTAGATAAGAAATCATCTAGGTCTTCAAACCTATGCTTGTGAAGGATTTTCTTTAGATCCTCCATTGGGAGCATTTTCTCTTGATCCTGCGAGAGAGAAGTATTGGTACCAGGCAAAATGCTAGCACCATTGTTAGTGTGTAACAAGGACTTGGGGTTGAGAATTTCCACAACTAAATGTTCCTTGTCTACCTCCTTCAATTCAATTCTTGGCTCAACATTCACACTAAACTCCCCTTTTTTCCTTGCTTACGGCTACCTTTTATGCTTGACAAGCTACCTTTTATAGAGGTTAGATGTCCTTTCATACTTCCCAATATTCAATTTATATCCTTAATCATCCCCATAGAAACTTTGATGTCTCACTTTCATAGGACTTTGACCTTTCTCAACCATAGTACCTAACAAGAAGAAACACTAAACAAAACAACAAACAAGTTGGCGTTAAGAAATCAACCTCATAATCTCTCGAAAGACACATTTGTTTACTTCACAATAGGCGTCACTAGCGTTGAAAGATCATTTCTACTCCATTGGAAGACGTGGTGTCGATTGCTACTCAGGGTCGGAATGAATTCTTTTTTGAAAAAGAATAGACGACTCAAACAAATAAACACGAACTTGAACCAAGAAATAACAACGAAACAAAAAGAGAAAAACACAAGAAACAAGCGAAGAAAGAAAAACTGACTCAAAGACTAATTAATCAACTAAGTAGATCAATACTAGTTTTTAATTAGTTAGGAATCAAGAAAAGAATTTAGGAATCAAGAATTGAAACTAAGATTATGGAACCTGAGTAACATGGGATTTGGAGTTGTTGAGATGTGGGCGAAGGGCATGTCGAAAAGATTAGCTGGAGTCTCCGGAAATTAAGCCTTTGTGCACCCTTTTGGTACTTATTCACTTGGATTTTTCCTCTTTTGGAATATTCCTTTAGCATAAACAAGTACACCCTCTTTTCAAACAACCTTTTAGAATGAATCTTCTTCTTGAAGATTTGAATGTCTTCATAACACCAAGAACAATGTGAAGATTCAAAATTCATAACTTTCTCATTTTAGCTCGGAAATCCACGAAATTTTAAATCTAGGTTCCCTTGAACATAGAGAACCTCTTCCAACAATTTTTAACACTCAAATCCACACCAAAATTTTCATATTGTTAAACCCATTTGCAATTTTCTTGAAGTTTCAAACTCAAAAATGGTGGATTCTCCAAAACCTCTCCAATCAACAGTAAATTTTATGGTCCTTTTGATATGAGAAACTCTGTAGTAACCCTTCCTTCAATCTCAACCCAAATTTGACAAATCTACTCAAAACTCAAGAACTCAACAATTGGGTTTTCTTTAAATCTACACAAATCAAACCCAAATTTTCAGATTCTGACTCAAATAACATTAGATAAAACAAATTAGTGTTGAATCTACAAGAAAATTCTTGGATTTTTCTTGAAAATGTTTTTTTACTCTTTTTGTTTTTGAAAAATAACAAACTAAATACTAGAATCGTGGGACCGATCCTAAGGTCGGCTCTGATACCAAATGACAACGGGCAAAATACGAAAGATGAAACGAACATGAAAACTAAACAAAGAATCAAAATACGGAAAGACAACGAATAGAGAAACAGATAAATAGATAGATGGATAGACACACACAAGAAGATAAAAAAGGACAACCTATAGATATATCAAATCCAAAGACGTCCCTTTTGACTACCAACAAACACCGATCTCTTACACAGACCACGAGGGAATCAATCTCCCACGTAATCCATGTTTCTAAACAATTGTTCAATACAAGCTAATCTTAGCTCTCACACTCTCAAGTGTATTCATAACAATATGCAAAAACTAAGATAAATGAAGGAAGGAAACTACTACCTATAGCCATGGGGTATTTATTATGATTATGGGCCCAAAAATGACCCATTTCAGTAGATTGTGCACATGCCCATGTATGCCAGGGCCCAGGTGGCACTTGCCCACGCATGTGAGGGGCGCAAATGACATGCTCTCCCCATCTGCTGGCGCATGTCACCATCTGCGGGAGCATGTTTGGGCGTATGTCACTCCATCATGCCTTCTAGCTCCCTTTTTCTTCCCCATGAGCTCTCCAATGCATTCCTCGACTCCAAGCTACCCTCTACACGTGGTATTGTACTCTTGGGGGCTTGAAAAGGGTCCTCCAAACATGTCCTTGCATCCTTAAAATGATCATGGCTTGGATCCCTTTGTGGAATCGGCCTTGAATTATGGGTCTTGTGAGGTTAATGTCGATTTGGCTTGTATATCATACTTCCTATTAGGCTTATGGATCTGAAATCCCTCAAACTTATTGGCACCTTTCTTCAAAGGAATGGGGGCAATAAAAGTAGCATGAAGCTTCTTTAAAATATTTCATGCACATAGTTCTAAAAAGCCTTCATTATATCATGTTTAACAATGTCCCACCATTTAATGAAGAAGTCCATAGTGACGCCGTCAGGTCCTAGGGCTCTGTCCTTTGTACACAACTTGAGACACTTCAGCACTTCCTCTTCTTCGAAGTTTTCCTGTAAACTCTCTTTCTTCTCTATAGAGATGACTGAACAATTAGAGAAATCGCTAGTAGGTCTCTATAGTAAAGTGAAGTTTCTGTGAACAACCTCTTGATAAAAATCAACTCTCTCTTTTTTAATTCTGTTTGTATCCTGTACTTAGTGTTCCTATCTCCCTCTTTCAACCATAAAGCTCTCGATCTTTGTCTCCATGCAATTTCTTCTCTTTTGATCAAGTTCTCATATTCCAGAAGCACGACACCTTTTTCTTGTGGACTCTTCAACTGTTAAGAGTTCTATTTTTAACCACTTCTTCAAAATCTGCCAGCTTCTCTAGCAAATTCTTTCCCTGTATGCCTAGATTTCCTTGATCCTCTCTGCTCCGTTCCTTAAGTTTATTCTTCGCGGGTTTCATTTTGTAGGCCAAAACATAATCAAGTCTCCCCACAAAAGAGGATAATCAAATTGAGAGAGGATATTACACACCAAAATCAAATAAAAGCTTCTTTCTGTATAGAGCGGAAGTGGGTGAAATTAAAGACAGATTCAGACAAATATGAAGGGAAAGAAAAGAGAGGTAGCATGTGAAAGGGTCAAGAGGAACTATACCCACCAAATCTGAAAACAATCACATAGGAAAGAATGTGTCGAGGTACTGAGAGATATATACCCCACCCCCTTAAACCAAAGCAAGAAAGTTGTACTTCCCAAGGTAGGAGAAAGCATTAAAAGCGTAAAGAATATTCACACAACCACCAAAGTGCACGTGTATGTTGTTGTTTTTTCTTTATAGAGGTACAACATGCATGAGAACTGTAGAGAGGAAAATGCTTGCCAAACTAAACGAAAGAGAATGTTTACTGACACATTGTTGTGCGTAAAACTGTAGACAGAATTAATGGAAACACAAGATAAATATCCCCACCAAACAAAACAAAAAACTTTGTTTGCTTATAGAGGAAAGCACATTTCTTTCTTTACACAGAGAACATATGTGAAAGTCTAAAGAAACAACCAACAATGCCAAACCCAACAAACAAACATAAACAAAATCTTCCTAGCATCCGTAAGGATCCAAATCTTGGGTCAGGTTAATTAAGGATACTCCGAAATTAACCCATCAATGAATATCCCTCATCGAACTCATTCAAGATTGGGTAGTTACCTTTGTGTAAGTTAAACTTGATAACCCTGCTCCATGCCTAGCTCAAGAACTACTTTCTACCTCCACTTTGGATTAGCTTTTTTCACCACATTCAACATTTTGAAAAGAAAAGAAATTCCTTTATCTCGCAATACATGCACATTGCATATCATAAAAATTGTTTGAATAATGCAATTCCATTTAATTCCCAACCCATGGACTATCACTTTAAGGAACAAGTGTTGATTACTACATTTAAAAAAAAAAATTCAGTAGCATCTCAGTCTTGGGATTTTGAATATCTCTAGCTTGAACTAAGAAGAATATAGGGTAATGCTTAGCTAAATCTTTTTTCTAATACTAGAGCTGCTAAGACCATAATAAGCTCTAAATTCAGGAGTTTCTGCTATAGGCGAACATATGGGAAAGATTGTATTTTTGCTGCAAAAGACCGTTTTATCAGGTAATGGATACACTGTAAACATTTCTTTAGTTATGTATTATCCATAACTTAACAAACAAACAGAAAAATTGCATGCATCAGGGATTGACTTGGAAATGGTGATCAAAAAGAGCGTGGATTGGGGTTCTATCAAAGATTTTTTAGCCAATAACTCTTCCGATTGACTAAGACATAAGGGAAAGGCCAACGCGTCAAAGTCATATAAGGTTCAACAGTCGACCTTGTTAAAATATGAGTACCAAAGGAAATAGTATATAAGACCCTACTAGGAAAAGGATTGTAATATAATGTCTATAAATAGGGTCTCAATGTAATTATGTAGATATACAATTCAATAATATTTTCTCCATTACTTCTCACATGGTATCAGAGCGTTGGTGAGAAACATTTGGAAAAATAGTCCGCCAGTCAAGTGCGTCACCTCTGGCGATTGTACAAGTTGTTATTGTGTTATCTTCTGCTTTGTGGGTGTTGTGTGAAATCCAACACTATCAAGAGGATCGGAAGGCTCGGGCGACCAAAACCCGACTAGAACCACCGGAAAACTCTAAGCCAAGCGCTCCCACGCGCCAGTCGAAGTTGCGTTTTTCTGGTGAGATTTGTCACGCACCGGGAGAGTGAGAGATCCTCCGATTGTTTTCCTAAATTGTTCCTTTTCTGTTGGTCACCCAAATAATCCGACCACATTCCTCTTTAAGTTTTTTAGATTTTGATCATCAAAACCCTAGTTCCGACACCTTCATAGCTTTTTTGCGGTGAGTTTTCCAGCCAGATTTGAATTATAAGACATTTAGATGTCTGTTTCTTGTTGCTTTTAAGTCAAAATTAAGTAGATGTCTTTTGGTTGTGATATTTTTGGCTCCAAAAATCCAGGAATTAGACGTTAAGCCCTATGATCACTTCGGAACCACTAATGAGAAGTTCAAATTATTTAGCTTGGGCTTTCTCAGTTGAGTTGTGGTGCAAAGGTTAAGGTGTCCAAAATCACTTAAAGATCAATGCTCTTGTGGTAGATGAAAAGGCAAAGTCTAGTGAAGAAGACGGAAAAGCCAAAGAGCAATAGGAGAAAGTTAACGCTCAATTATGTACTCTCTGATGGTGATCTATTGATTCCAAGTTGATGCTCCTATTTCGCCCATTCCAGACATCTTATTGAGTTTGGGAAAAGGCTCGTGCTTTATACACTGACATATCTTGTTTTTATGGTGCAATATCTCAAATGACCAACTTAAAGAAACAAGAATCTGATATGTCTACTTATTTGGGACAGGTACAAGCAATCATGGAGGAATTTGAAACGTTGATGCCCGTTACTACAGATGTGGAAAAAACAACAAAAGCGATAGATGTTTCTAGTTCTTACACTTGTTGGACTTCATCTTGCCACGCCTCCCCGTCACAAAGTAATTTCATGATCCATTGTTGACTCCTCTAGTCTCGCATCTCAAACCATGGAAAAACGAACATATCAACTTATAGAGAATCGGCGAGGAGGAGGTCGTTTTGGAAATCTTTATTAAGTGTAGTTATTGTCATACGCTTGGACACCCTCAGGACACATGTCATATTTTGAATGGTCCACCACCCATTTATGATCCTATTGCTATAAAGGAATATAATGAGCTCCTTCGAAATCAAGCAAGCACGCAAACATCTCAACAGCCTAATCGACCATCCAATAATGTGCATATTGCTCAAACAAAATATGATGAGTTCCTTCAGTAACAAGCAAGTAGATGTCTCCAAAAGTAGCCTCGGTTGCTCAGCCTAATGCTTCCATTGTTGGTAATTCTTTTGCTTGTGTTTCACAGTCTAGTCTAGTCTAGTACTCTTGGATCATGGGTCATGGAGTCGAGCGCATTTGATCATATTTTTGGTAACAAATAACTTTTGTCTGATATTGTTTAACAATTTCTTCCTGCTGTCACTCTCGACTTTGTTCTTTATGTCCCTGCTATCCTTTTAATCTTGCGTCTGTTAGTCGTTTGATGCGTGTCCTTCATTTTTTGATGACTTTTTTCTTATGTAGGACCTAGTACGGGCCAGATAATTAGCAGAGGACATGAATCACATGGCCTTTACTATCTTACCTCTTCAAATTACTTCACAGCATGCTCCATTACACACACTCCAAACCTAATTCACAAATGTTTAGGACATTCGAGTCTATCCGAGCTACAGAAGATGGCGCCTAGTTTGTTTAGTTTATCCACATTAGATTGAGTCGTGCCAACCTGGGAAACACACCCGTGCCACATTTTCACGTAGCATTGAGAGTCGTTTAGAGTCTATTTTCTCATTAGTTCATTATGATATTTGGGGTCCTAGTAAAGTTCGTTCGATGTTAGGATTTTGTTATTTTGCATTGATGAATTTTTAAGATACGCATGGGTTATCTTAATGAAAGATTGTTCTTGAGTTACTTTCTATATTCAAAAGTTTTTTGTTTAAAGTTGATATTCAAAAGTTTAGGTGACGAAATACAAAATCAATTTGGTTCATTTATTTGTACTTTTTTGAAATGATAATGCCTTAGAACATTTATTCTCCTAGTTTCAGGGATTTATGACTCACCAAGACACTATTCACCAGACGTCTTATCCGGCAGAACTGTATAGCAGAAAGGAAAAATAGGTATCTCATTGAAATTGCTCGAGCTCGCCTCATTGAATCCAATGTTCCATTGCGTTTTTGGGGCAATGCAATCCTCGCATCTTGCTAGCTAATTAATAGAATACCATCATCTTCTATTCAAAATCAGGTTCCCATGTCATATTGTTTCCTCGGTCACATCTTTACTCGACCCCTCTTGTGTCTAGGGGAACATATGTTTTGTTTATAACTTAGCCCCAGGAAAAGAGAAATTAGCCCCTCGGGCTCTCAAATTTGTGTTCCTTGGTTACGCTCGAGTTCAAAAAGGGTATCATTGCTACACCTGATCTTCGCCGCTACCTTATGTCATTCGATGTCACATTCTTTGAATCTCAACCATACTATACATCTTCTAATCATCTTGATATCTCGAAGGTCTTACCCTAACCTCCGGTCATACCCACAACAACCTTTGAGGAGTCTATGATTACTTCTACAAATCCATTTGCAGTGCCACCACTTTCGACTTATCATCGTCATCCGCGTCAAGCATTTGTCCCGAATGATTCATATCATGCATCAGATGTTGCTCCCACTACGTACTTGCCTCCTTCTAACCAATCGGTTGCACTTCAAAAAGGATTACAATCCACTTGTGATGCTTACCCACATTATACATTCTTGAGTTATCGTCTATCATCATCCCTTTATGCTTTTGTATTATCTTTGTCCTTTATTTTCAACCCTAAGACTACACGTGAAGCACTTTCTCATTCAAGATGGAACCAATCTATGATTGATGAGATGTCTTCTTTACATACGTCTGGCACTTGGAAGTGTGTTTCCCTTCTTGTAGGTAAATCTACTGTTGGTTGGCGTAGGGTTTATGCAATCAAAGTTGGTCCAAATGGTCAGATTGATTGGCTCAAGACTTGCCTTGTTGCCAGCAAGTATACTCAGATTTTAGGCTAGATTATAACGACACTTTCTCTCCCATGGCTACAATAGCATTTGTCCATTTTTTTCAGCTGGGGTTGTCGTTTGTCATTGGCCTTTTTATCAGTTCGACGTTAAGAATGCATTTTTGCATAGTGATCTTGAGGAAGAAGTTTATACGAAGCAACCACCTGATTTTGTTGCTAAGGCGGAGTCTTGTAGCCTCGTATGTTGATTGCGCAGGTCACTCTATAGTCTGAAACAGTCCCCTCGAGCTTGGTTTGGAATTCAGCACAGTAATTTAGGAGTTCGGCATGATTCATAGTGGAACTGATCGCTCAGTATTTTATCAACATTATGAACCAAATTTGTATATTTATTTGGTACATATTGACGATATCATTATCACCGGCAATGATTAAGATGTGGTATCACTAATTTGAAGCAGCATCTCTTTCAATATTTTCAGACTAAAGACCTCGACGGACTGAAGTATTTTCTAGGTATAGAGGTTGCTCATTCCAAATCAAGTATAGTTATTTCTCAACACAAGTATGTCTTAGACATTCTTGAGAAAAAAATGATGGGATGTAGACCCCTTGACACTCATATAGATACAAATTCTAAACTTCAACCATGACAGGGGGATCCACTCAGTGATCCTAGAAGGTATAGGCGGCTGGTTGGAAATTTGAATTATCTTACAGGGACTAGACCTAACATATCTTTTCCTATGAGTGTTGTAAGTCTTGTGACTTCCCCTTGTGATGGCCATTGGGATACAGTCATTCGTATTCTATGATATATAAAGTCAGCTCTAAGGAAAGGACTACTCTTCGAAGATCAAAGCCATGACATATCATTGGATATACAGATCCGGATTGGGTAGGATCACCCTTTGATAGACATTCTACATCCGGATAGTGTTTCAGTAGGAGGTAATTTGGTGTCCTGAAAAAGTAAGAAACAAAATGTGGTTGCTCGATCTAGTGCAGAAACATATTATCGAGCAATGGTTGTAGCAACTTGTGAACTAGTTTAGATCAAACAAATGTTGGGAGAACTAAAATTTAGAGAAATGGGTAAGATGGAACTTGTGTGTGATAATCAAACCGGTCTTCATATTGCGTCAAATCTAGTGTTTCATGAGAGGACTAAGCACATAGAGATTGATTCACTTTGTCAAAAAAAAAATACCCTCAAGAGATATTGTTAAAAATTCATCAAGTCAAGTGATCAACTTGCAGATATCTT
Organism: Capsicum annuum; assembly: GCF_002878395.1. Classification (NCBI taxonomy): domain Eukaryota; kingdom Viridiplantae; phylum Streptophyta; class Magnoliopsida; order Solanales; family Solanaceae; genus Capsicum; species Capsicum annuum. The sequence goes on along the minus strand of NC_061111.1, from coordinate 101,490,394 downwards.
CACCAAGTCTCTCACCTGTCCTCATATATTAATTACATTTGTAACAAGCAAGGTACATATGACTTGTATGCACCAGCTTAAGGGGGAGTGTTAGTATATGAGTAAAAATAGGAATAGTATATGAAATCCTACTAGGAAAAGGATAGTAATGTAGTGTCTATAAATTGGGTCCCAATATATTTAAGTAGAGAATTTTAGTTTTATGCACTGTCAGTGTACAAAATATTCTACACTATCAGGTAAACTTGACCTGCTATTGCAAGTACCTAAGTGTAGAATATTTTGTACACTGACAGTGTACAAAACTTAAACTCTTAATGTAGATACAAAATTCGATAATATTTTTTCTCCATTATTTCTAACAGACCTAACTAGTTCAAACACTAGAACAACCCACACCCAATAAAAAGAGGGAAGAATATACAATTCATTCAGCTGGTTATCACGTCAGAGATTCAAATGAACTTTGTAATGATTTTAGTTCCAGTTCTGGATTTCCTATATAGCTTTTGCATAATAAATATAGATTGAATTCTAGAACCAGACCTTCTCATCAAACCTGAAGAGAGATTGGTCAAAATATGGGGAAGGACTTTGAGACTGACAACTAAAAGGCAAGGAAGCCATCATCTTCTTAACAAACTGCATTTAGAAACACCATGGCATCAGTTTCAAAGCACAAAAACTATTGCATTCCTCATACTAAGAAGTACAAATGAGATATAGAAAAATAATTTAGGTCGTGTTTCTTTCAAATACAGGTGCAATAAAATTTAGAAAAATCAAAATATGAAATTAAAACAAAAAAAACTCCCCCAGCAGTGTTTGGTTGGAAAAAATAAATATGAAAATTGAAAAAGGTTTTCAAAATAATTTTTGCACTTCCTGAAAACAATTATTTTTATACCATGATGTAACACAACAAATGCCACCTAAGCACTTAAAACTTTCCAGTTCAGGAGAACATTACTTGAGAGAAACTGGCTGCTTTATTCTTTGTGCACCTTAGTTGCTCGAAGGCGTGGATGTTGTTTGAATGTGAGGACATAAGGTTCATATGTAATGAACTTTTGGATGAAACGTGAAAATGGTCGCTGAAGAGCTCGAACAAGAAATAAAGCTCATCGGCTGAGTTCTGAAGGAAACAAAAACAATTGAAGCTGAGAGAATTTTGCATGACAGGAAGTACAACACTTGCATTAAACCTCAGATATACCTGATAAAATGCAACAATTTCAGTAGTTTCCATATTGTAAACAGCCAAAAAGGAAGGATGGCTGTCAGTATTTCGAGATACCTGCAGATTCAACAATATTCAGCATACATAGGTGTCGGCTATTTCCATAGAGAGAAAAAGCTTCAAACTGAATAGTACAAGAGATATCAGGAGACTAAAATAACAGAAATAAACAGATTCTTTATACGGCTCAGCAACATTAATTGGATTGGAACTTTGGTAATATGTTGTCTTGACAACTTATATTGGCTTGCACCATATGAAATTCCAATCAAATTTAGAGGAGAAATGAGCCTATATAAATAGTTACAGTTGAACCCAAAAGTAGCTCCATCGGAGAAAGAGAAAAAGAGGCTACAATGGCAGACCCATCTATGCTAAACATGAATAATATTAATTGAATTCATACAGGTAAAATATAATGATCCAAACCAGCAATATGTATGTACTACTCCGGACCAGCAATATGGATGTACTACAAAATAAAGAAAATATCCAAAGAATTTAATGCAGTTACTCTTTAACTACATGTCAAGGTATACCACCGACACAAACTGAATGACTTATTGCCATGCATTTTAAGATAAGAGTTGTGCAATAAAGGAGTCAGATACTTTTCTTATGTGGATTTTTTAGAAAAAATCAGTATCTTAACAACTTTGAACACCAAATTCCTTTTAAATTCAGGGTACGTTTCAACCTCAAATCTTATTGTTTTCACAAGGTTTCTTATATCAAGCAAACTTTCCAGAATTCATAATGGACGATTAGGATAAATGATCAAACCATTGTACAAAAATCATAGAGCAAAAAAGGAAGTCTCACCGCACCATCAACACTGCCAAACTTGATCAACAGGTGATGTCGGTCCAAAAATTGCACCTGCTAACATAGCAGTCAAGAAGTAGGAAGATTTTCAATGATTCGGAAAATGAATCACGCCGTGGAAATGTACAGAAGTTACCAGATGCAACTGAATATGTCCAGTTTTTCTGGAAGGCAGAGCATCTGGGTCATAAAAAATAAGAAAAATGAAGTTAAAAGCACTACCTTCCAGATAATCAAGTCAATGTAATCTTGAAAGTGGAAGTAAAACTTCTTCTTCAGGCACTGCACTCGCTGATTATAAGAGAACCCAGAGTCAGGAAACAAGATTGTCTTGAACTTCTAGTACTGGAAGTTTGCACAAACTGACTTGTAAATTAGCTTTCTAATTGATAGTTATCATTCTAGTAAAGCCTTTGTTTCAAATCATCACCTCTATCCTTAGAAGTAGAAGTACTGTTATCATGTTGATAATTGTCCATCGATCCAGATACCTATGATAGGATTGTACTTGACTGTTTGCTCTACCTTAGAAACGGGTTCAATATTATTATGAATCACATCTGTTTACTATCCTAGATGGATGGAATTTTTATTGCCACATTGACCTAGCAAAGGAACAATTAAAATCACGTACTATTCCGTGTGCAACGTATAAAGATGAAATATCCTAATTTAATTTTGTAATAAAGCAAGAATTTAATCCTGAACTATTTGAAATGGAACAGATTTGTCCTATGTTAATAGTTGGGGTAAAATATACCCTCATCGTTACTGGCAAATATTGCTTTTTTTTTTCCAAGAATGGAAAACTTAGCACCCGGTAATGCCACGTGTCGTGCAATTAAGGATTATTTTTTAAGAACAAAGGCCACATATGAGCCTTTCACATAGTTACAGGGGCAAATTTGAACCTCTCTCCCCGCCAATACCTATACCACCAATCACCCTTTCTTCATCCTTTCTTGTCTCTCTCCACCACTATTGTCACCATCACCTCCATCACCATTTTATCTTCCCTTTATGTTTCTCTCTCCACACCACTTCCACCTCCACCACTAGGAGGAAATGCGCTAACCGACATGAACATGCAACATAAAATACTATCTTAATATGTATAGTCGCGCAGGGTTCAAAGGAGGAAGAAAGGTTCATTGGCCTATAGATGTATTAGCAGGAAGAGGGGAGAAATATAAAATTTAGATAAAAGGATCAAATTTTCCCGTGAAATTTGCGAAAGGTTCAAATTTATCCTTCGTTTTAATTAATTAATCCTAAATTGCGAGACATGTGACCTCACCGGGAGCTAAACTTCTACCACGAGAAAATAACGACAAATTTAGCTACTTTTAGTAACGGTGAGGGCATACTTGACCCCAACAATTAACGTGGGAAAAATTTGTTCATTTCCATAGTTCGGGAGTAAATTTGACCCTTTGCCCTTCATTTAATCTAAATGCATGATAGGACGAGGTTAGCTCATTTTTTTTACTAAAATATTTTTATTATATATACATTCTACATCAACTATGATGCATTCCTCTCAAATTTTTGCACCATTAAACACACCTTGATCAAGGCATATTAATGTAATTCAATTGAATTTTGATTCAAATAATTCAAGAATACTGAAATTAATGCAGCCAAGAAGAAAGGGAAACGAGAAGTGCTTCAGAAGAAGATTATTACTCATTGATGTGGAAGATGCTGACAACATGCACTGGTGATTTCTTGGGTATGATACGATTTCCATGGTCAAAATTCCATAGATGGATAATTTGGTCCTTGCTCTAGCATAAATTTGTCTTTTTTTCATATTATTTCCACTATATCTTTAGTTTTATCTCCTTTTTGCTTAATCACTTTCCTAATGGTAGAGAAACAATAATCATACAATCCACTACGTGAATTTGGAATTGATGGATCCAGTATGCCCCCCACCCCCCTCCACTTAACTTGTTATTGTTGTAGTAATTATTGTCTGTCTTTTACTCTTTTTTAGAAATTATACAACAACAAACCCAGTGTATTCCCCTAAAGTGGGGTCTGGGGAGGGTAAGATGTACGCAGTCCATATCGCTACCTCCGAAAAAGTAGAGAGGTTGTTTCCGATAAACCCCCGGCTCAAACAATAAAAATATAAAAATCCAACTCTAATAAACCCAAGATTCCCCCTGGGAAAGAAATGGGGAGGAGAGCATATGATGGACTATTGTTGGATGCTGCAAATACACTTTTGCAATTGACCAGGCCAGTTGAAGAGACTTATGCTACGATTGGCAAGAAATACGGTTTGTTGGGGGTGTATTCCTGCTATGATTCCGTATTCAATGTTCCGTGTTCCGTGTTCCATGTTTATTACGAATATGTGTGCTTTCCTTTGCTGTATATTCCTGCATTCCTGCTTTACTCTGTTTTATATTCCTTATGGGTGCCGTATCTATGTTATGTCATCTGCTTCTGTGCTGTACTATGTGTTGTGTGATATCTCGTGACTTGAGCCGGGGGTCTTTCGGAAACAGCCTTTCTACTTCATCAGAGGTAGAGGTATGGACTGCGTACATCTTACCCCCCCCAGACCCCACTAAGTGGGAATACACTGGGTTTGTTGTTGTTGTTGTTGTAAATACAACAACAACAACATACCTAGTGAATTCCCACCTAGTGGGGTCTGAGGAGGGTAAAATATACGCAAACCATTCCACTACCAAAAAAGTAGAGCCCATTTGGATAGACGGAAAAAAAGTGGCTTTTAAAAAGTTCTTTAAAAGCGCTGAAACTTATTTTAAAAATATACAGTTACGAGTTTGGATAAAAGTGCGAAAACTGAAAAAAAGTTGTTGATGTGTTTGGTGTACAAGTGTTGTTAAGCCCTTTTTTTGGTCGAAATGTCTGAAATACCCATAAAACTGTTAACAATATGTAGAGTTGATTATTTTTAATTTTTATTTCTAAAATGATTCAAATTAATATATATATTTTTAATTTTAATATAAATTAAATGTAACAACAGGCAATTTATGAGTAGCAAACAGAAAGATTAAACAGAGCTTCAAAAATATGGTGTTAAATCCTACTCAGTACTCCCTCCTTCGTTTTCCCTTAATCATGTGTAGTCGTGAAATTATCAAAATCAAAGTATGTTTTTCTCCAAAAATACTCCATTTATTATTTTTATACCCTGTTCATCTCTTTCTCTTCAGTTTTAGATATTTTGGCAATATCTTCTTTAATCGCACCCCGAATAACACAACAGTCCTTTCAAATCTTCTTTGGACATTTTCAAATCCCTAGGAATTTACAGATTAATCTATCGTTACTGTCAAAACACTGAGAGAATAACCATACACTAGGGGTATTTTATAAGTAATGTACTAGATTTATAGGAACGGAAGACTGGCGGTAATCCGCACGGCCATCAATCCTGTAATATAATATCGGCAAGAAATCAACTGAAAGAAAATATGAACTTAGTATAAAAAACATAATTTACATAGTAGGGAGAAAGATACAATGATTTTAAATAACAAACTACTCACATGTCTTAAGGTGAAGAGAGGTTTCCCTTTCGAGAGCCCCTAAAACTTCGCAGCTACGGAGGAAAGAACTTAGATACTATTCTACACACACTTAATCACTCTCTTGCTCTTTTTTTTTTGTTACTTAGAAAATTAAGAAATTTTTACGCTAATATTTTCTCTACTCTTGAGATTGTTGTTGCTTTCTTTCGCTCCATCTTCTTAAGTCTGATGAAGAGGCTATTTATAGGCGTTCCTCAGACTTCAAACTCGAACTTCAAATGTATTTTAGAAACTTTACATGCCGGGCACACTTTGTTAGCCCCATCGTCACATGGTATGTTTTTTCTTTTATTCATATCTGTCAACTTATTCTTTACTTAGCATCAGCCTTTAATCTTTTAGGTCATTGCCTGCGTCTTGGTTTTTGTCTTTTTATGAATATCATCACTGCTTACGTATCCAAATTATGTAATAATTTTGTATCGAAACTCATTCCTGAGTCATCGTCTGCATTTGGGTCTTGAGCGAATTCTTCTCTTGTAGGATCATCCTTGTCACTGTCTCCACTTAATAGGCCTAATATTGTTCCAGTCCTCTGGATCTTGGTTCGGGCTTAGGATTTTCCATTGTTATTTATTTAGGCTATTCTGCTAACAGTTTTTTTATAGAGTCTGCTACCACTTGTTCTATATTTCTTCTACTACTTTTCTTTCTTCGCAGGAAGAAACCTTTTTTATTGTTGTCTCGGGTATTTGCCGATGTCCCTTCTTCTAATGTCTGGGTACCTATTGTTTTGAAACTGGCTAGGAGGATTCTCCCTACACTTTTTGGCAAAGTGTCAGCCATTAACGGATTTGATGGGAGGATCGTGCGCTTAAGTTGTTTAACAACTTAAGTGCATGATCCTCCTATTAAATCCGTTAATGGTTGACCTTTAATACTGAAGATATAAAGTTAGTCCAACAACTTAAGCGCATAATCCTCCCATCAAATCTGTTAATGGCTGACACTTTGCCAAAAAGTGTAGGAAGAATCCTCCCAGCCAGTTTCAAAAGTACCCAGATATTAGAAGAAGGGACATCGGCAAATACCCAAGACAAAAATAAAAAAGATTTCTTCTTGCGAAGAAAGAAAAATAGTAGAAGAAATATAGAACAAATGGTAGCAAACTCTATCAAAAAAACTGTTAGCAGAACAGCCTAAATAAATAACAATGGAAAATCCTAAGCCCGAGATCCAAAATGTTCTCAGGAGAAGAAACAAGACTCTGGACTGGAACAATATTAGGCCTATTAAGTGGAGACAGTGACAAGGATGATCCTACAAGGGAAGATGACTATAACTCAGCTATGGATCAATTCGCTCAAGACCCAAATACAGACGATGACTCAGGAATGAGTTTCGATACAGAAGTATTATATAATTTGGATACGTAAGCAGTGACGATATTCATAAAAAGACAAAAACCAAGATGCAAGCAATGACGTAAAAGATTAAAGGCTGATGCTAAGTAAAGAATAAGTTGACAGATATGAATAAAAGAAGAAACATGACCATGTGACGATGGGGCCAACAAAGTGTGCCCGGCATGTAAAGCTTCTAAAATATATTTGAAGTCCGAGTTTGAAGTCCGAGAAACGCCTATAAATAGCCTCTTCATCAGACTTAAGAAGATGGAGAGAAAGAAAGCAACAACAATCTCAAGAGTAAAGAAAATATTAGCGTAAGAATTTCTTAATTTTCTAAGTAAAAAAAAAAAAAGAGCAAGAGAGTGATTAAATGTGTGTAGAATAGTATCTAATTCTTTCCTCCGTAGCTGCGAAGTTTTAAGGGCTCCCAAAAGGAAAACCTCTTCACCTTAAGACATATGAGTAGTTTGTTATTTAAAATCATTGTATCTTTCTCCCTACTATGTAAATTATGTTTGTTATACTAAGTTCATATTTTCTTTCAGTTGGTTTTTTGCCGATATCATATTACAAGACTGATGGCCGTGCGGATTACCGCCAGCCTTCCGTTCCTATAAATCTAGTACATTACTTATAAAATACCCCTAGTATATGGTTATTCTCTCAGTGTTTTGGTAGTAACAATAGATTAATCTGTAAATTCCTAGGGATTTGAAAAAGTCCAAAGAAGATTTGAAAGGACTGTTGAGTTATCCCAGGGTGTGATTAAAGAAGATATTGCCAAAATACCTAAAACTGAAGAGAAAGAGATGAACAGGGTATAAAAATAATAAACAGGGTCTTTTGGGAGAAAAACATACTTTGATTTTGATAATTTCACGACTACACATGATTAAGGGAAAACGAAGGATGGAGTACTGAGTAGGATTTAACACCATATTTTTTAAACTCTATTTAATCTTGTTGTTTACTACTCATAAATTGTTTGCGTCATTTCCCTACGATCTGTTTTTATTATACTTATTATCTGTTTTGAGTCTATTAGTATACTATCCGTTTTTATTTATTTTGTTAAGTACTATTTATTTTTTAGTACTGTTTATTTTTAGTAAGTTATTTCCATTATTCATTTCTTCATATCCTTTTGTCTGAATACGTATCTTTATATATTTCCAAATTCTAAAGAATTTATCATATTGTCTGGACTACAATAAAAAAGTCCCCCATTTGTTGACATGTTAAATCATCAAACAAAATATATTTGTTACTAATCATTATAATTACATTAATAGATAAATAGTTGGTCACAAATGATACTATTTGTTTTGCTAAAATGACTCTTAATTGAAAAATATATCACTCGTTGATTGAGTAATGACTATCACTATTAAAACATTGTCGAATACGAACGTTGCATCATTAAATATACATGAATCATTCACTAATCGTTCATGAAGTTGTTGTATATCTTCAGTGAGTGTTCTCCATATATATTGATTGGTGAGTTGTTTTTTTCTTAGAGAAATTCATATGTCGTACAATAATAATTGTCCAAATTTAAAAGAATATATTAAAGAATGAGAATAATACATAAAAATCATATTTTATAAATTAGAAGTTTCATACAAAAGAGGTACTAATATGGCTAGAGTTAAGTTCGCCATAAATACAAAAAGTGAAAGTGTTTAATTAATACAAGAAGAAGTGTGTTCTAGTGAAAGAAGTGTGTTTTAGGGTTACAAGAAAAAGGACAGCCCGGTGCACTAATGCTACCCTATACGCGATGTCCGGGGAAGCGCCCCACCACAAGGGAGTATCATACGCAGCCTTACGTTGCATTTCTACCAAAGGCTGTTTCGAAGGCTTAATCCCGTGACCTCCTGGTCACATAGCAGCAACTTTACCAGTTACTCCAAGGCTCTCCTTCAGGGTTATAAAAGGGTAATTTTGGAATAAGCAAGAATTACAAGAGACACAAACGCCTTTTACTTGGTCAACTTTTAATGGATTATAAGCTAAAAAAAAAGTAAGGAGTGAACAACTTCTAGCTTTTGGCTTTTAAAAAGCCAAAATTAGCTTTTTTAAAGCAACTTCTAAATTTGCCAAACACTACTAAACGTAAAAAATGGCATTTAAGTCATTTGACCAACTTATAATCTTCTGTCCAAACACCCTCGTAGAAAGGTTGTTTTGGATAGACCCCCGCCACAGTAAATAAGGTTGTGATAGAACATGACACAAGATGAAAAAAATAGAAATAAGGCACCACCGTGTTATGCTTCCTTGGATCGTAGTACTTGAAAGGTCAGTTTTCAATTTCCTAATGAACTAATGATTAAGTGGGAGGGAAGTTCCTTAGTGCCCAAAGAGAGGTTTATTTCCTATCTTAGAGCTCAGAAGTTGATTTCCAAGGGGTGTTTGTATCATCTAGTTCGGATTATGGATTGATATTCTAAGAGTCCCGCTTTGCAATCTATCCCTATGGTTAATGAATTTCTTGAAGTTTTTCAAGATGATCTTCCTAGAATTCCTCCCGATAGGGAAATAGATTTTGGAATTGATCTTCTATCGGATACCCGTCCCATTTTCATTCCTCCTTATATGATGGCTCTAGCTGAGCTAAAGGAGCTTAAGGAGCAATTGAAAGATCTTCTTGATAAAGGATTCATTCGTCTTAGTGTTTCTCCGTAGGGTGCTCCGGTGCTTTTCATGCGTAAGAAAGATAGGTCTTTTCGGACATGTACAGATTATTGTCAGCTGATTACGGTTACAGTGAAAAATAAGTATGTTTTTACAAGAATTGGTGATCTTTTAGACCAGCTTTGGGTGCTAGGTGTTTCTCTAAGATTGATCTCCGTTCGGGCAATCACCGGTTGAAATTAGGGAGGTTGATATTCCCAAGACTGCTTTTTGATCTCGGTGTGGTTATTATGAGTTTTTGGTTATGTCATTTGGGTTGACTAATGCTCCGGCTGCTTTCATGGATCTTATGAATCGGGTTTTCAGTAGTTTTTAGACTTGTTTGTGATAGTTTTCATTGATGACATCTTGGAGTGCTCTAAGAGTGAGGAGGATTATGCCAATCACCTCAGAATTGTGTTGCAGACTCTTAAGGACCAAAAATTGTATGCAAAATTTTCTAGGTGTGAATTTTGGCTTAGTATTGTGACCTTTCTCGGGCATGTTATTTCTACGAAAGGGATCAAGGTGGATCCACAGAAAGTTGAGGCAGTTAAGAAATGGCCTAGATCCATGAGTCCAACCGACATTAGGAGTTTCTCGGGCTTGGTTGGGTATTATTGGAGGTTTTTTCGTCTATTGCGGCTTCGCTAACAAGAATGACACAGAAAAAGGTCAAGTTTTTGTGGTCTGATTCCTGTGAAGGTAGGTTTGAGAAGTTGAAGGATAAGTTGACTTCTGCACCTGTTTTGACCCTAGTCGAGGGCACTAGTGGTTTTGTTGTGTATTGTGACGTGCCCCATGTGGGTCTAGGTTGTGTTTTGATGCAGCATGGTAAGGTTGTAGCTAATGCTTCCAGGCAACTTAAAGTTAATGAAAAGAATTACCCGACTCACGATTTAGAGTTGGCGGTTGTGGTTTTTGCTTTGAAAATTTGGCGTCATTATCTGCATGGGGTGCATGTGGATATTTATTCAGATCATAAAAGCTTGCAGCATGTGTTTACGCAGAAGGAATCGAATCTCAGGTAGAGGCGGTGGCTTGAATTGCTTAAGGATTAAGACATGAGCCTTCACTATCATTCAGGCAAAGCTAATGTTGTTAGTGATGCTCTTAGAGGGTTGTCTGGGAAGCTTATCTCATATGGGTGAGGAGAAGAGAGGGTAGTGAAGGATACTCACAGATTGGTTAACTTGGGAGTTCGACTCTTGGACTCCGAGAATGAAGTGATTGTTCTAGAGGTGTTCAAATCATCTCTTAGTGTTGTAATGAAGAAGAAGCAGGTTTTGGATTCCATACTTATGCAAATTAAAGATGATGTGGGTCAACAAAAGGTTATGGCATTCGAGATTCGAGGAGATGGCATCTTGAGGTACCAAGGAAGGCTGTGCTCTTGATGTTGATGGGCTGCGGAAAAGAATTTTGACTGAGGCTCATGAGTAGATATACCGTTCATCCAAGTTCGACAATGATGTATCATGACTTGAAGGAAATCTACTAATGGAATAATATGAAGAGAGATTGGCGAACTTTGTGGCTAAGTGTATGGTTTTTCAGCAAGTTAAGGTGGAACATTTGAGGCCTGATGGCATGTCTCAAGAGATAGAGTTGCCCATGTGAAAGTGGGAGGTGATCAATATGATTTTTGTTACAAGTCTTTCGCGGTCTCGCAATCAGTATGATTCTATTTGGGCCATTGTGGATATGATGACTAAGTCTGCTCACTTTTTGCTTGTAAGGACTAACTACTCAGGAAAGGATTATACGAAGTCGTTCATTCAGGAAATAGTGAAGTTGCATGAGGCATCGGTGGCCATCATTTCAGACCGAGGTACGCAGTTTTCCTCTCACTTCTGGCGTTCATTTCAGAAAGGTTTGGGTACTTAGGTGAACCTTAGCACCGCTTTCCCCCTTAAACGGATGGACAAGTGAAGTGTACTATTCAGACTTTGGAGGATATGCTAAGGGCTTGTGTGATTAATTTTAAGGGTAGTTGGATTGATCATTTACCCCTCATTGAGTTTGCATACAATAATATACCATTCTAGCATCCAAATGACTTCTTTGGAGGCTCTTTATGGTAGAAGGTGTAGGTCTCCTATTGGGCAGTTTGAGGTAGGTGAGACTAGGTTGTTTGGCCCTGACTTGGTTCACCAAGCCATGGAGAAGGTAAAGGTGATTAGAGAAAGACTTAAAACTGCTCAAAGTCGCCAAAAGTCTTATGCGGATGTGAGGCAGGGAGAGTTGGAGTTTGAGGTTAATGATTGGGTGTTCTTAAAGGTATCTCCTATGAAAGAAGTTATGAGATTTGGGAAGAAGGGGAAGCTCAGTCCCCGTTACGTTGGTCCATATGAGATTTTGCGAAGGATTGGGAATGCCGCTTATGAGTTAGATTTGCCTGCAAGTTTAGCTTTGATTCATCCCGTGTTCCACATGTCTATGCTGAAAAAATGTGTGGGTGACCCTTCTTTGATAGTGTTTGTCGAAGATGTTGGTGTTACCGATTCAGTGTCTTATGAGAAAGTCCCGATTGAGACATTGAATAGGTAAGTGCGCAGATTAAGGACCCAGGATGTGGCTTCGATGAAGGTTCTTCGAAGAAATCAAAAGATGGAAGAAACTACATGGGAAGCGAAAGAAGATATAAAAGTCAAGTACCCGTCCTTGTTCCCCGTGTTGAATGAAAGTGCATAAGGTATGAGTTTCGTTTCCCTCTTATCGCATTTTGAATTTGTCATTTGATCCTAAGGTATTCTTACGATTGTCATGCTAAAAATGTCCTAACTCATTATTCGGGGACGAATGATTCTAAGAAGGATAATGTAAGACCCCGCAAAATTTTAACCATTTTATTTTTGACCCTCCTGCTTACGTAATGTCAACTTTTGACTTGAATTATGTTTAAGGGTGTTAAAAGGGTGTTTCGGAAAAGTTTCAAAATTTTCGAAAGGAATTCGAGGCCATTTTGGAACCCTGAGGCAGTAAGCCTCCGCGATAATGGTGTGCCACGAAGGTTAGCCTCTGCATAATGGCGTGGCACAGTGGCTACCCTCCACGATATTGGCGTGCCACGCTATTGTTTTAATTTCGCCTAATTATTATTTTTTTTCACTTGGGGTAAGGGGTTTTTCGTCTTTTTACCTCTTGTACGACTTTTAAAAATAAAATTGACCATTTTCCTTCAATTATCAAAGATCAAATCATTTTCTTTCTCTCTTCAACTCAAAACCCAAGAATATTCAAGGGTTTTACAGAGAATTCATCGTCTGGACTCCAAACTTCGAATTGACTTTAATTTCTTGTGTATTTCAAGCATGTATCTCATTCCCTAACTTTAATTTTACATTGTGGCATTTATTTACTCATTATCCATGTGGTTTGAATTGATGGCTTGAAATTGGGTTGAGGGGTTTTGATAGGTATTAATTGAATTACTTTTTCCATGTTTTAAATTGATTATTTATGCTTTAAATTTATGGTTTTGGACTGAATGGGTGCATTGTTATGGAAATTGGAAAAGGGAACATCGGTTTCCCCCAGTTGATGACTTTTTGGCTTGGTAATGGCATTAACCTCAACCCACATTGTAAATTTGGTTTTGAACATGGATAATTGCATAATGTAACTTGCCTTTTGAAACTGTTGCATTGCATTAATGGATAAATAGATAAAACGGATTTGAAAGGCCCCTGGTGGTCATGGTTTTGGATTTTAAATGGAACTTGAGAGTCAAATGGTTTCATGGATTGGTTTGGCATAATTATATAAGCTTACAAGCGTAATTGTTATGACGATACCAAGTGGATCGTTTCATGATGTAGGGTCCGAGGGCTTTTCTATTGCTCCTGTGCAACGTTAGGTGATTTGGTATTCCTGTGAATCTACTATGAAGTGGTGAGCCTCCATCTTTCGAAAGGCCCGGTCATTTCACTTGTTCCTTTATTATTAGTATTTCTTTTGGATTCTTTTGGCCATAGTCGAGGGCATGTCCCGACTAAGTTTTGTATTTTGGTTTTAGAGGCTTTTTGAGGACAAGTGTAGGTTGGATGTCGGTTTTGATTCCTAGAGTTTACATCTTGATTTTCTATCTTTTTTATTACTATTGGGTTGGCTTCCGTTGTATTCTTATATTGTGTTCTGGATGTTAGGCTAAAGGGGTGGTCGCCAGCTTGCGGTGCGTTTGAGATACCCATCACAACTAGGCCCTGGTTCGGGTCGTGACATTATATCTTTTATGTGCATTAGCCACCCTATGGAAAAATTTGGAGTTTGTCTCTAGATTTCAACCATTGCACGCTTGATCTTTATCTCCAAGCTATTTCCTCCCTCTTCACCACCTCTTCAAACTCTAGTGCTACATGTTTCTTCCGAAGGACCTCATCACCAGTGAAGCCTCACTACTCCTGAAGAATTTCAAAATAGCTAATCTAATTTAGAATCTCTTCTTTCTTCTGCTTCCAGTTCACCCAGATGTTTTTACTCCACTGATTTAGCTCCTCCTTAAAAGTTTTAGTTTGTTAGCAAGAACAAAAGCAGGTTACCCTACTTGGGAAGAAATTTCACCAACCACTCACTTCTTCTTTAAATCCCTCCACTTCTAGCCACCAATTCTCAAATCTAAAAAAAGACCTTTTTAGTTCCCAATCCACACACGTCAACATGATAGGGTTATGATTAGACCTATCCTAGGAAGCACGTTCTGTTTCACCTGCAGAAAAATATTCTCCCAATCAGTCGAGCATAGAAACCTGTCAATGCTAAAAGCACTTCTATGATTGTGCCCCCTTCTCCATGTATAAAACCCTACAAATAAAAGAGGGTCTACCAGCTCCAATTCATTTATGCTATCAGAAAATTCAGACATCGCCCCTGAAATTCTGTGACAATTAGCTCTCTCAGCTATGAATCTAGCGAAATTAAAATCACCACAAACCACATACTTTCCCTCACATATGTATTTCACAGCCGCCAAAGCACTCCACAACTCCCTTCTGATCACCTTGTTGCAATCTGCATAAACGGCACGGAGTCACCAAGGCAGCTCTAGGTTAACCCCAGTGAATTTGCGAATGATCATTCGTCCCCCGCTTCTACCAGTTCCCCTTTCCATTCTCTATTATCCTACACAATTAGGATCCCTCCACTACTACCCCTAGCTTTTAAATGTTCTTCCCCCACCCATCTGTTGCACATAGCTCCCCCAACACATTCTTCACATCTCCCTCTAATTTCGTTTCTATCAAAACATGAATATTGGCCCCCGTTGGTGTAAAATTTGCTTCACCAATCTCCTTTTATCAACCTCATTTAACCCCCTAACATTCCAAGAGATGATTTGAATTTTCATTGATCTCCTATAGGAGGTCTCCTCCCCTCTGTTAGCTACTCCTAGGCTCTCCATTCTTGTACTTTACCTCAAAAATTAGGTTCCTCACTTCTATAGGCACCAACTGGTCCTATAGAAGGATAGACACTGTTGTAGGCTTTCTCCTCTGATCCAACTTTTCGAGTAGAGCTTCTGTTTCTTTTTCAAAGTCCCCAAAAAAAGCTCCAAATTCCTTACTCAACTTGAGAATAATTGTTGAACCCATAAAGATGGTCTACTTCCTACCTTTGTGTCACAATTACTAGGAATGCATTGAATAGGTGTTGGCTCCTCCAAAGGTACTAGTTGTTTATCCCCTGTTTTTACCTCTTCCCCATTTATCCCTATTGTCCCATTTTTTGTGCTTACTTCTTGAATTGCTTTTGAAATTTGAGTCGCACATTTGGTTGGGGTTGACTTCTGGCATTGCATGTTATCAGCAGTCCCTCCTCTCTCTCCTCTCTGCTCCATCTCCCTTATTTTTCCACGATAGTTGAACGTGCAAGACTTTTCAAGCTCCATGGTGTTTTCAAAGTTAACATTAACTCTTTCAGCAAAAGGTTCAATTCGTAGAGGCCTTCTTTCACTTAAATCTGACTTTCTGGGCCCAGTAAAAACTGGCCCACTCTTCTTTAAATAAGTAGCAGGCCCAGCCTTCATTAATTTAAAATATGCTCCGTGGGACCCTCCCCTCCACTTCTGTTGCTACACGCACCATTGTTGTCCATCTCGCAAAAAACCCCATCTTCTTCGATATCCGCAGTGTTCTCCACTGTAGTTTCTTTTAAATTCTCCAAGCAGTCCCACCCTTAACTAAATTTAAAAGATACCCTATGGGACCCTCCCCTCCACTTCTATTGCTACATGCACCATTCTTGTCCATCGTGTAAAAGACCCCATCTGCTACACACACCACTCTTGTTCCATTCCCCTGTGATTTGAGATTCTTTTCCACTGTGGTTGAGGCCTCTTTGCATAAACCACCAGGGTTTGTTGCTCATGAGAGTCAAATTTGGTATGTTGTCTAAAGCAGTCACTATGTAGTCTAAAACAATCTCAAATAGCAGGAGAATGGAAGATTTAGTCTGTGGTCAAACATTTCAGAATGTTTCAAAGTGCTGCATACCATTGACATGTTGGTTCTAGAAAAAAGTATCAATGGTAATTTATGCCGATGACGTTATAATAAACGATCAAGAACGAACTTTTTAACTGAAGCAGCATCTATTCGACAGCGACAATTGTCACCTAGACATTTTTTGATATATGCAATCAGACTGTTTCTTCATCAGATAGATGTTCATCTCAATATTATATCACAAGAGCCATCTAATCTCTTAGAAAGCAAGAAGCAGAACAGCACTGGATCTAGTGCTTATGCAGAACACCAAGCAATGTCTTTTACAACCTCTAAGCTTATTTGACTGAAACAATTTCTCCAAGTGATGAGTCACGTTAAAGTCAAATAGATGAAGCTAATATGTGAAAATTAATTTTCCCTTCACATTGCCTCAAACCCTGCTTTTTTGATGAGATGAGAAAACGTTTAGAGGTAGATGTCAGTTAATTAGACCTAAGATTGAATCTCGCTGCATATCCACCAGCTTTGCGAGCTCAAATGACCAGCTGAGAGATGTTCTTATGTTCTTGCTAAATCATTCAAAAGGACCTTGGACTGAATACATTTGTAACAAGTTTTGAGGTTATGATATGTATTCTCCAACTTGAAGGGTGTTAAGACCTAAGTTGCTTAGACTCTCCAAAAATATTGCCGCACTCTTGTTGGATCCTTCAAAAATACACTATTTTTGGAGGATCTGACACGCACCCATAAACATTTTTGAAGAGTCCAAACAACTTAAGATAATACAAGATTACATTAACAAGAGCGGATTTTATTAGGAATTTTAATAGGATCTGATTCCATAATCGTACACTTACAAAATTGTATACATTTTTAATTACTATAAATTCTCAACCAAGCATAATCAAGCTTTTCTATTTCTTCTCATTATTTTCCCTATATTCGATATAAGAGTTTGTTTCTCCTGCTCTTTCTAGAGAATGTTATCTTTATCAATTATTTCCTTCCTCTTTTGAAGTGGTCATTCCTTTTCCTCTAAAGATTGGTTTCCATCCTTCCTCTTTGAAGCATTATATCTGACCTACAATTTGCTCCTTTACCACTTCCGGATCCCATATTAAATTTCCATCAATTTCCAACTTCTAATTAAAGTTGTATCGCTTAGTGGCATCACCCTTTTTGGAAGAATTAGGAGTTCCTTTCATTATGTTGCAACAGTAAACATCTCGACTTCTGTCTACAAGATATCTCTTCAATATTTGCTATCTCCTGCCATTCCTCTTCTAATTTTAACTTGCCATTGATTGGGCGGTTAGGGGTGAAAGACCTGGCTCTGCATAGCCAAACCATGCTACTGGAATGGCATTGGAGGTACAATCAGAAGGAATGAGCCTTTGGGAGAAGGTGGTTCAAACCAACTATGGCAGTGATAGTCATTGGGTCTCCAACATCAGCAGGCTCCCTCATGTTTGTGGACTCTGGAACGGAACCAGGAACCTGTGGCCTGAACTCTCAATGAATCATCTTTGCATGTGGGTGATGGGAATCATACTCTTTTCTGGAAAGATCTACGGTTAGGCCAATTGTCTCTGAGAGAAGCTTACCCTAGGTTTAACTCCATTGCTTCCAATCCTGACTCTACTGTTTTCCAGAATTGCGAGGGGAATACTTGGTGTCCAAGCTTTAGAAGTAATCTGAAATGACTGGGAGTTTGAAGAATTAATAGGCCTCCTTGGCATTTTACAGCATATTTCCACCAATCCTCAGAAGGACATGCTCAGATGGGGCAACAACTTGGATGGCCAATACTCGGTCAAATTCAACAATCAACTCATGAGCTCCAATAAAGCTCCAACTTATCAGTGGCCTGGCAAACTTGTATGGAAGGTGAAAATGCCTCCCGAGATTAGTGCCTCGTGTCGGTTAACCTTAAGGACTACAGTTGAACTCAGTCAAGATAATCTCAAAAGAAGGAAATTTCACCTAGCTATCAGATGCACGTGTCTTAAAAGTCTAGAATCTGTCAATCATCTTACACTGCCCTGTTGCTTCAGATATCTGGTCTATGTACCTATACCTCTTTGGCCTACAGTGGGCTATGCCCTCTAGCATCAGACTTTTGTTAACTGGAACTTCTGGTTAGTTGAGAAATTCATCCAAATAATCTTATCTATGGTTCCAGGTACTATTTTGTGGTGCTTATGGACACAGAGGAATCAAAGATGCTTTGGTGGGACTTCAACTGCCAACTCCTAGCTCAAGGCCAGATGCTTAGTTCTATTAAAAGCTGTTCGGATTCCAACCTTTATTGGGTCAGAATGTAATCGTAGCTACCTCTAACTCAAAGACTCCCAACACTGCTTCACCATGTCAACAAATTCAATAATCCGAAGTCCTCAACCAACATGTTAATTCCCGCATCCTGGAGCTGAGCAATACCTATGGGGTCGCTTTTCATGGGGTTCGAAAAAGAAACTTTAGCTCTTCTAATGAGATTAGATGAGAGAAAATCTTAACTGAACAAAATATAGAACGGGAAAGACTATTCAACACCTAGAAACAGGGGAATTGGGAAAAACGAGTTGAAGAATTTGAAGTCCACTTTGAATGAGGAGGTAGAAGGGTCAGAAATAGAGGGAGAGTACTTAACCTGACTTTTAAATGAAAATAAAACTCATCACATGGAATGTAAGGGGGTTTAATAATATTCCCAACAGGAATTTGACTAAGAGTGCCCTACAAAAATGGGGAGCTGATGTGTATTGTTTTCAAGAAACAAAAATTAATAAAAATGTGAAGGGTGTTGCTAGGATGCAATGGCCAAGCAGATGGATGAAGATCAATGAAATGTCAGTTTATGGAAGCTGAAGTAGGGGGGGGATTATTGATAATATGGGATAGCAGGACATGGGAGGGGGCATTGGTGGACTGGTCAGTACTCGGTCACTATCTAGTTTAAAGCTGTTCAAAGCTCTTTTACTTGGTTCCTTAGCTGTGTGTCAGCTCCTCATATAAGTGAGAAGTTAGAATGCTGGGAAGAATAGGTTGCGGTCAAAGAATTGTGCGGGGGCCATGGATTACAAATGTTATGACTGATTTCTCTAGACGGATTAAAGACTTGGAACTCTATGACCCTACCCTCCACTGGATGGAGGAAATTCTCTTGGTTCAGAGGTGTAAACCACAGAGTGCTGCTAGACTGGACAGATTTATGTACTCTATGGAGTGGGATGAATCTTTCAGTAATATCCAGCAAAGAGTCCTTCCTAGGGTGACTTCTGATCATTGTCCTATTATACTTGAGTGAGGGAATTGGGAGAAGAAAAAAACTAGCTTTAAATTTGAAAATTGGTGGCTCAAGGTGGATCGCTTCAATGATCTCATAAAGGGTTGATGGAATGAAATGGTGGTAGAGGGGGGTGCCCTGACTTCAAGCTCAGCTCTAAATTGAAAATGCTGAAACAAAAGCTTAGAGTGGAGTAAAACCAATCTTGGAGAGTCAATCAACAGAAAAAACAGTTTGATGTGTGAATTGGCTGAGATTGATTTGATACAAGATAGCTGGACTTTGAAGAGGACGAAGTGATTATTAGAGTTACTATCCTGGTGGAACTAGAAAGCCTAGCGAAAAATGAGGAGACATCCTGGAGACAGAAATCCAGAGGTCTTTGGCTAAAACAAGGGGATAACAATACAAGGTTCTTCCAAAGGATGGCCTCAATGCACAGGAGGTACAACACAATTGATATATTGATGGTGCAGGGGGTGAGATTAAAGAACCTGAAGGGATCAAAAAGGCTATGATTGACTTCTATAGCAAATTGTACTCAGAAATAGAAGTTTGCAGACCAACTTTTGATATGCTAGACTGTCCTAAGATCTCACAGGAAGAACAGGAGTGGTTACAAAGACCTTTTTCAGAATCAGAAGTGCTCCAAATTATTAAACAGCGCGATGGTGACAAAGCACCGAGTCCAAATAGAATCTCTAATGTTGCTAATAAACCAATCTGGCAGATTCAGAATAAAAGGGTGTTTAAAGTGAAATCATGCTATTGTAATAGAAACAACAACCAAAACCAGATAATCAATTGGCCTTGGAAGCAAACATGGAAAGTCAAAAGTCCGTTGAAAGTGGCTTGTTTTGTTTGGTTAGACAACCGAAAACTTGCCTAACTCATAAAGCTCTACAAGGAAGAGGAATGCAGATTTGCTCTAGATGTTTTTTGTGTAAACAAGATGCAAAAGTGAATAGCCACCTATTTCTGCATTGTAACATAGCTGAAAAATTGTGGAACATGTTTCTTTGTATCAGCTGGACAATGCCAAGGTCCACACTAGAAATTCTAAAAAGCTGGAAAGGAATTGGGAAGATAGGTTCAACAGAAGATTGGTAGATGAGTATTCCAGCTTGTGTCTGGCGGTCGTTGTGGAAACAAAGAAATGCCAGGTGCTTTGATGGCAAGAGTTGCAGCATCCAGAAGATTAAAAGACATTGCCTTAGCTTACTTTATTTTTGGTGTAAACAGGAAATTGGGGAGATACCACATATTAGTAGATTTTATAGGTAACTTGTAAAGTTTCTTTGTTTTTGGGCAGTCCACTAGAAAGAAATTCCATTTGATTGGGAGCTGTAAGAACTATTATCATCTCTTGGATGATGAGTTTTTGCTAATACAAAGTTACCTTTGACTCAAAAAGAAGAATTATGGGAGTTAGTTCTTCCAATGTCCGGACTTCAGCATTAGCTTTGATAATGGAGCTGATCTTACAAGTCTGAATTCATCCTTCAATTCTACCGAGAAGAGATACCGTCTCTATTATAGTTCCCACCCTTAATTATCACCCTTGAACCATGTAAAAATCTTACATGTAGTGGAACATCTATTAATTCCAAGTCCTCAATGCTAAAAGTGGAAGTTTTATGTAAGGATGGGAGAAAGACAGTGGAAGTAGAGGGGTCATGTCTGGTGAGAGAATGGAGAGAGAAGGGAGGAAACAAAATTCGACTTTTCTCACAGCTTGTTGGCCCATTAAAACCCCCAACCTTTATCAACTTATCACTAACAACAACAACAACAAACCCAGTGTATTCCCACTTTGTGGGGTCTGGGGGGGGTAAGATGTACGCAGTCCATACCTCTACCTCTGATGAAGTAGAAAGGCTGTTTCCGAAAGACCCCCGGCTCAAGTTACGAGATATCAAACAAACACATAGTACAGCACAGAAGCAGATGACATAACATAGATACTGCAGCCATAAGGAATATAAAACAGAGTAAAGCAGGAATGCAGGAATATAAAGCAGAGGAAAGCACACAGATTCGTAACAAACATAGAACACGGAACACGGAACAGAACATTGAAATACGGAATCATACCAGGAATACACCCCCACCAATTACCTCCCTACATTAGCGACCCGAACAGGCCCTAATCCTCTGCCGTAATTCGCGTCTTCCAGACCTTCCTATCTAGGGTCATGTCCTCGGTAAGCTGTAACTGTTCCATGTCCCGCCTAATCACCTCACCCCAGTACTTCTTCGGTCTACCCCTACCCCGTCTAAAACCATCCAACGCTAGCCTCTCACACCTACGGACCGGGGCATCCATGCCCCTCCTCTTCACGTGTCCGAACCATCTCAATCGTGCTTCCCGCATCTTACACTCCACTGAAGTCACCCCAACCTTCTCCCGGATAGTCTCATTCCGAGCTCTATCCCTTCGGGTCAGTCCACACATCCAGCGCAACATCCGCATTTCTGCCACCTTCATTCTTTGGGTGTGGGAGTTCTTAACTGGCCAACACTCCGCTCCATACAGCAAGGCCGGACGGACTACCACCCTATAGAATTTACCTTTAAGCTTGGGCGGCACCTTCTTATCACACAGCACCCCCGATGCAAGTTTCCACTTCATCCATCCCGCCCCGATACGGTGCGAGACATCCTCGTCAATCTCACTAAGTTATGAAAATTATCAAATGATATCTTAGATTATGCAAATTATGAAAATTATCAAATGATATCTTAGATTATGCAAATTACATTCTTTGGACTACTTTATATCTTTTATAACTGGACTTGAACTTCGAAAGTGATCTTTCACATATGTACACGTATTTATGCAAAAGTGAAGATGCTACAATTAAATAGTACACTTATGTTGAATGAATGTTATGAACAATTTGAAACCTCTTATGATGACATAAATCATGTACGGTAGTTTGCCTGCACCATATCCATTTGGGGCGCAAACCTTCCCCTTACCATGCATGAATGTATGACTATAACATCTGAGTTGGGTGTTCTCACTAAATAGGGCTTTAACCCTGGAACCATGTGTGCAAGTATGGGTTATTTTATGCCCTGCAGCTTTAGCCTCAATATAATTCGTAGCCATAGACTTGATGCCTTCGTGGCCTTACATTGATGCCATTGACTTGGCTTTGATATCTCCTTGGGGATGGGTTGCTAGCGTTCTCAACCTTAAGTGTTATACAACGGTAGTTCACAAACACTATCTTATTACATGGTTATGGTAAATGCGCGTGGTATCTGTGATGATCCTATGGATTTACCTTGTGATGATCCTATGGATTTACCTTATTGCTTTATCACGCTTGTCAATTAAGGATATTTTTTGTGCTTTCTTTAAGCCTTGCTCCATTATTTAAGAGGACACTAAGTTTTGTTAGAATAAGAGTAGGATCAGGAATAGTATATAGAATCCTACTTGGAAAAGGATTTTAATGTATCTACTTGGAAAAGGATTGGGATATACTTTCTATAAATAAGGTCTGATGTGATAGTGTAGATAAGCAATTCAATTATATTCTTCTCATATATTTCTCACATGGTATCACTGCATTGGTGAGAACATGTCACCATATGTCAATTTTCGGCAACTATCATGGCTAATTTGCGTCATCATCTATTTTAGTCAGTGTTGTGCGAAAACGAACACCATCACTAGGTCCCCCACTCCCCAGCATCAAAAAACCTAGTGAGACCCATGGAAAAAGACCACCTCATGCGCCCTCCCGCGCCGATCAGAGGTGCGACTTTCCGGCAAAATCTAACAACACGCCGACACATGAGACACTTTTCGGCCACTCTCTTGGAAAAAAATTCAATAGGATCACATCATCATTCCAACCCTACCAATAATTTTCTAAGATTTTGACCATTTTTAGCAATCAAATCTAATAATTTGACGGCTTCAGCACAGTTCCACGAATTTCAGGCGTGTTCCGACATCACTAATTTCATTCAGCCCTATGATTAAGTCTGAACCCTTAGGGGTCATTTGGTAGAATGTATAAGAATAATGTTGAATAAGGCGTATTAGTAAAGCCTGCATTATTAATGTAAGTATTAGTAATGCTGGTATTAGTTATACAAGCATTATTTTTTATACGGTGTTTGGTTTGATGTATTAAAAATAATATATATTTATATAATTTTTATAAAAAGATGTTTATTTACCCAAATATCCTTCTTTGTATCCTCTCTTTCAAGGGATACATAGCAACAACTAATGTAAAAAGGGAAAGTTGGAAATCCAAAGACGTTCTCTACATTAACCTTAAATCGGCAGATAATGCCATCTTCCCAAATAGCTGATGATGCGTTTTGATGAGAATTGACAAATTCCCACCGGTCCAATAATCCTCCCAAACACCCACTGATCCAGTAATCTTCATGCCATCAAAGATGGCTAATGTTCAACAATCAAAGATGGAAAAGAAATCACTGGTTCGTAACGATTCCTTGCGTACCCAAATTGGTAAATATGGAAAAGGAATCGCAATATTTGATTGCTAAAAGCAGCAATGTTGAATTAGTGAAAAAAAGGTAGCAGGCCAGCAGAAAAGATAAAAGAAAGGGTTAAATTTGTCATTTAACAAGTTAATACATGTATTCAAAGCCTTTGTATGACAAATACATGGAAAATGGTGTGTATTACTAATACACATCTCAATACACAATATAGAGTGTATAACTAATGAAGCATTAGTTATACATACTCTAAAAAAATGAACCAAATACACATTAATTAATGCATGCATTAGTTTTTTCAATACACTCTACCAAACGACCCCTTAATGAGATCAAAAAATCAAATGTCATAGTCCATGAAGAATCGACCAGGACGGGGGGCATTTTGGAAGATCTCGACCTAGGTGTAGTTATTGTAATAGGCTTGGACACACCCCTGATATATGATATTCTCGACCTAAGTGTATTGTAATAGGCTTGGACAACCCATGAAATATGTTATTCTTTGCATGGTCAACCACCTAAAAATGCACACGTTGCTTATACTAACACCACAGGTAATCAATGGGTTTATTTATGTGATAACGAATATAATGAGTATCTTTAGTATCAAGCAAGTATGCAGGCATCTTTACCAGTAGCCTCATCTGTACAGTCTTCTACCTTTGGATCAAGGGTTCTGGACTCTAGCGATTCTGATCATATTCAAGTTTTACCAGAATGAAAGGCACGCATCAAACGACTAACAGATGCAAAATTATGAGGAAAACCGGGGACATAAAGAACAGAGTCGAGAATGACAAAAGATAGGGGTTTGGCTTGTCCAATTCCTTTTGGATTTGTTTGGATCCCATTGGCTAAAGTAATAACAGGAAAAGATTGTGATTAAACAATATTAAATAGAAGTGACTTGTTACTAAAGATATGATCAAAAGCGCCTGAGTCCATGATCCAAGAGAACTAGACCGTGAAACACAGGCAAAGCAATTACCAAAAACGGAAGCATTGGGTTGAGCCACTAAGGCCACTGGTGGAGACGTCTGCTTACTTGCTTGATACTAAAGGAACTCATCATATTATGTCTAAGCAATATGAGCATTATTGGATGGTCGATTAGGCTGTGGAGACGTCTGCTTGCTTACTAGATTCTGAAGGAGCTCATTGAGTTCCTTTATAGCAATAAGATCATAACGGGGTGGTGGATCATGCAAAATATGACATGCCCTGAGTATGACCAAGCTTATGACAATAACTACACTTAGGATCGAAATTTTCCAGAATGACCTCACCGATTCTCCATAGGTTGATATGTTTGTTTTTCTATGGTTTGCAATGTGATAATAGACAGTCAATGGTGGGTGATGAAATTACTTTGTGACTGGAAGGCATGGCAAAACGAAGTAGACGATAGAATAATCCATCAATCCTAGGAACCGTAGAACTAGCTAAAATTTGGTCATGTATGAATCATGGTCGGTAGGAAATCTCCCAAGTGTAAGAACTAGAAACAAAGTTTGTACTCTTGTTGTTTTTCTACATCTGCAGTAACGGGCATCAACGTTTCAAATTCCTCCATCACTGCTTGTACCTGTTCCAAGTAAGTAGACATATCGGATTCTTGTTTCTTTAAGTTGGTCATTCGAGATATCACATCATAAAAATTATAAATGTCATTAGTGTATAAAGCATGAGCCTTTTCATAAACTAAATAACATGTCTGCAACAGGCGAAACTGAGGCATCAACTTAGAATCAATAGATCGCCATAAGAGAGTACATAATTGAGTGTCAACCTTCTCCCATTCTTCTTTGGCTTTCGCATCTTCCTTACTAGACTTTTTTTCATCTACCACATTAGCCTTGATCTTCAAGTGATCTTGGAACACCTTGACCTCTGTACCAAACCTCAACCAATGAAGCTCAAGCTAAATAATTTGAACTTCCCATTAATGGTTCGAAAGTGATCATATGGCTTGAACTTCCAACTACCGTATTTTGGAGCCAAAAATATCACATCCAAAAGACATCTTGTGAAATTTGACTAGAAAGCAACAAGACAGTAATCTGGTAAAGAAACAATAATGAATGACTTCTAAAAGTCGCCGAAAAGAATCTTTGAAAGTCCCCGAAAACCTAATTCCGACGATCGAAATCCAGAAAAATGGTGCAAGAATATGCAAAAAGTTGTTGGAATCTGATCGGAACTGATACCAGATCTGGACGACCCCAAAATGATCAGAATCTCTGGCGCGTGACACAAATTTCACCAAAAAATCGCACCTTCTCCAGCACGTGAGAGCGCATGAGGCATTGTTTTCCGGTGGTTCTGGTTGGGGATGTGTTGCCTGAGATTTCTGAGACTTGTATAGTGTTAGTTTTTCACGCAACACTCACCAAACAGAAGAAGACACAAATCAATAACCGGAAATTGACGCATGGTGACGGAGTATTCTTTTTCTGAAGTTTCTTACCAATGCTCTGATACCATGTGAGAAATAAAGAAGAAAATATTATTGAATTGTGTACCTACACAATTACACTGAGGCCCTATTTATAGAAACTACATTACAATCCTTTTTCAAGTAGGATTTTATATACTATTCATATTCTTACTCATATTCAAACAAAATCAAATGGACAAAACTGTGAAACGCAAAGTCTGAGCCTAAGCGAAGAATATCTTCAAAATTGGGCTTGGACCATTACAATTAGTATTACAGCCAGCACTTCCTCTAGTACGGTTGTTGCAAAAACTACAAAGGACGTCGAGTCCCAAAGGAAGATAAGAATACCAGCCACGAACCACTAGCGATTGAACTCAAAGGTGGGATCATTATGAAGCTTACCTTAAGCAAATTCCACATTGGAATAGGAGGGAAGAGTGAGTGACCATATAGGGGTGATTTCAGGATTCAACTGCCAGGGTGCCTCTTTTGGGTTAAAGACCACAGAGACAAGGCCCAAAAATTGGAGACATAGTGGATGCCTTGCCAGTTGGACCTGGGTTGTCACACAGTCTTTTTACTAGCTCACAAACTAAATGATCGCCCTTTAAGTTAGCAATTGAGCCCCAGATTTCCCATTCCATCCGAAACACAATGTGTAGACCAACTTCACTGTTTTGTTTTTTTAAAACTGGCAACTTTAACTTCACTGTGCATTTCGCAGTACATGAAAAGAAGATTTGTTAGTTTCTTCTTGCTCTCCACAAATAAAACGTTCATTTCACAATGGTCTTCTTAAACTATTTATAATATGAGAGTACTAAGATGTCCATTTCACAATGGTTATCATAAAATATATATAACATGAGAGAATACTCCCCTATTACTCGAGGTTACCCAAAATATATAGAGATAGGATCCAATAAGAGTTATTCTTGATGAATTGCATTTTTTAACAAGTTTTTCTTTAAAAAGTATATCCTTGATGAATTGCATTTTAGGTATATAGGCATCAAATTACGAACTCATTCCTGTTTGGCAGTCAATGTTAATTAAGAAACATTGTTCTCCTCTACAATGAGTTTCTCATGATATTCTATTACTAGAAATTAGATTACAGTTACAATACGATTCTAGTTTATCAGAACTAAATAAATTTTTATTCAGAAAAGAGAAACCTCCCCAAAAAGCAAATACAAAAACAACAGTTGTACTCCAGATGCATGAGGTCAAAAATCAGTATAAGCTAACACAACAAGGAATAGTTAAATAACCTCAAGTTTCAATTAGAATAATCTATGATTTGCAGCTTTGATGACATAATAAATTAAATAAGCAATCGGGTAAACAACATAATAAAGCTCTTAACATATACGGAATTCAACACTCTTACTAACCATGGTTTGGTCAGTTTCTTCATTCCATATACCTCGAAATATAAAAGAAAGCAGCCGCTGCTTTATACCACTAAGGAAAAAAGTTTCCGATTCAGGCAGGCTATGATGAAAACCATTTCCAACATGATCTACAAGCACCTGATGCAATAGGCTCTGTAAGGGATTTGCCAGCACAACCCGCTTATCAATTTCAGATAAGCGAGAAATAAACCATCCTCCTTGCTCACCTACCCCAACCCAAAATAAAATAAATATGAAGGAAAAAATGGGCAAAAGCAAAGATGCATTTTTCCTAATAAAATCTTTCCACATGGTTAGGAACAAATGGATTTTAGGCTGCCTAACAAGGAATGCTCAAAATCTTTAGGGACAACAAACAAGTATTTTTAAGACCTCTTTCATGTAATGACAGGACAGACATATTTTTCTTTTATAAGGAATGATAGGACAGATATCTTGGTGAGTCTACCACCGTGGAGAGACAATAGAAGTCCAATTTCTAGGTTATAAAGCTGTGAAAATTTAAACAAAAAAGAGAGAAAGGAAACACAATCGCTTTTTGGTTAGTCCTACAGGGACTTAGTGAACTTCCTTCCATTTCTCCTCTATGGCTCATTTACAAGTGTGTCACTATTTTTATATCAGGAAGTTACAAGAATTTGAGCTTTTCTCTATTTCACTTCAATATCACATGTCGAAGAAATGATGTTTTGAAAACAAATATGAAAACATTCACACTTTTAAAGTATAGATGTATTTCCTTTTTGGGTCTTTGGTGTAGACTAGAAATGTTAATACAGTTGATAGGATGATAGATTTTCTCAGCTTACTACAGTAATGTTAAGGAACTAAAATTTAAGTAATTTCGGCACAATCTTGTGCTTCATTTATACAACACCATACCATTCTCAAGAAAGGAATGAAAGGACTGAATTTTATGTAATTTCTGGAACAATCTTGTGCTTCGTTTATACAACCATACCATTCTCAAGAAAGGAATGAAAATCAGATGAAACTGAACCCCAAATTCCTTAAAGAGCATGAACTGCCATAGTTACCTGGGAATTGGAATTGAGAAAAAGTTCATCATCTTCACGGCAGAATTCTCCAATTGCTCGTACATCAACAATATCTCCAGAATCTCTGATCTGAAGGATGTGTATTCTTTGATAACGAAGAGACACTATAGCAAGCAAATCATCATACAAGAAAGCACCTATGCTATGTGCCAAATTAACATAATCATTGTGAAAGACCCTCTCGCCAAGTATAGCTCCATCCTCCAACCTGATGATAAAACCAAACCACAACAAAAGCAACCACGATAACTTCAAATACCATCATGTCAAGTGCTCATGAAATTCATAGTTGAGACTGATTACACACCTCAAAAGGTGGAAAGTAATTTTTTCAACTGAAGGGACTCCCTGTGTTGCCCCTCCAGTAGGAGGTACATCATGAATTTGTGCAGTTGAAGTAGCAAAGAGTCCAAATTGGTTGCTCTCCATATAGAGAAAGAAATCTTTACATATAAGTTCCCCACTAGAAGCAAGAGTAACACTGTACAATTGTGTGAAGAAGCTCTCGAACTTTCTGGCTTTTAAAGGAAGATCATGAGTATCACAATCTTTTTCTTTGCAGGAAAATGTCAACCATTTTGGTCTATAAACAACCACATCCTGATGATTTCGGCTGAAACTTACAAGATATAGACCATCATCCGTGAACTTGCGAAATGAATGGTCAGGACATTCAACATCATATATGGTATAACTTGGTACAATGTTCTCATAAAATCTTCTGGCACAATGAATCTGCAGAGGGTGAACCAGCATTCTTAGACAGTATACATCAAAGATGCCAAATCTAACCAATTAAACCATGGACAATCCGAAGGAAGAGCCGAAGATGTGTTTGGTATGGAGAAAATTAATTCTTAGGAATTATCTTTTGGACCATGCTATTTGGCTATACGAGTTCGAGACATATAGTATCAATGCAACATTCTGGACAAAGTTTGATGATAATGTTTTGACCATATTTTTTTATCATTAAAGATTGACAACAATGTCTATGAGTTGATTAAAATAAGTGATAAGAAGTAATAGTTGGAACTTAAAAGGAGGATAAACAAGCAAACTATTGCTGCGGCTACGTCTGAGAGAAAAAACAGACCAATGACAGAAGATCATTATTTTTTCCTTAGAAGAAAAAGAACCCAAGCAGGAGGGAGTTCAATGGATTGGATAGTACATATGAGCAAAAGAAAGGCAAAAAAAAGAAGTAAAAGGAAAGAAGAGAAGGGAAAAAAGAAATCAGCATGAATAAGAAGGAAAAGAAGAAAGGAAACACGGCAACCAGATGTGGTGACAGGTTATAGATAAATCAAAAGCAAAAAAGAAACGAAGGGAACATCGCGATTAGGCTTTGTAACTCAATGGGCAGTTCGCAAAGTTTTAAAATTAGTGGTTAGGGGGTTGAAATGGAATCAGAATCAGTTGCGGACAGGGAAGTGCTACTGGGCGTTACAGGATATAAGGATGACTACCAAAGTGAAACTATAAGTTTATAGAACAGTTATCAGACCATAAATGATATATGACGTGGACATTGAGATAAGGTCGATTGAGATTACTTGGACATTCAGTCACATCCTTTTTCGACCCTAGATGCAAAGGTCTAAAGGTGTGAAATCATGCTGAGCTGATGTGTTGAACTGGGATGAGGTAGACGTAAATTCACATGAAAAAAAAAAATCTCGAAAGAGTTCAATCTATTTGAGTTCACACAGATTTAGTGAAAGATAGGGCGTTATGGAAGAACAAATCTATATATGCAATTCCAATTAGTTGGGAATATGTATTAGTCACTATGTACGGAGTATTGAAACATTATGGCCCCAAACAGATCATTTATGGTATCGAGGATTCAAACAGTGACTTCAACTAATTTGGGATTACAGAGTAGTCTATATATGCGATTCCAATTAGTTGGGGATATGTATTAGTCACTATGTACGGAGTATTGAAACATTATGGCCCCAAACAGATCATTTATGGTATCGAGGATTCAGTCAACTAATTTGGGATTACAGAGTAGTTTGTTATGTTTTATGTTTTAGTCTTGTTAACATATTACTTTAGGTCATAAGCTTTCTAGGCGTTCTTTTAACTCTATCAGAGATTTTTTTTTATGCATGTTGAAAATATATAAAACTACTAGTACTTAATTATATTTTTATATATCCGTGGTGTCCGGGCCAGCTTTGGCGCACCTCGACTAAATCCACGGGCTACCTGCCACCTCCTACGAACAACATGTTTGTGAGACTTCGTCTTATCTTTCAGCTAATGCACCCAACAACTTTTTTGCCCTGGCTGCTGCTAAAAATTATATCCTAAATACTCATGACATATTTAAGTACATAATATTTGAGTTTGAGACTATGCTGGATACAGTTCTACCAAAAAAAAAAAGGACTGGTGCTGGATCACCCATACATCTCCATGTGGTCTCTACCCTGCTAAGTGAGAGGAATACTTTTCTCCTATGGCGGAAAAAAAAAATCCTCGCAGAACATTTTCATAATACAAAGCACGTCTGCGGTGACAAAATCACCCAATCTTAAAAAGGTAAACAAATCTTTCAAAGTATTATTCTCACAATTGCAGCCTGGATCCTGGAAGTTGAATTACAAAACTAAGAGTATAACCATGAAAGTACTTCATAAGAAAAAGTGACAACACCTCGAATGCATAAAGGGTTCAGTTTTTCAATCACCATAATTAAGTTTGCAATAAACATAAATAAAACTACAGGATGAAAATACAAAACAAGGAAAATAAAAAGGTCGGACAAGAGGAGAAGACGACGCATACACTGGTGCCAGGAGCAGGGGTGCAAACCTGGCGCTGGAAAAGCCTGGTGGTAACATTGTTGCTTTTGAACATCAGTACAAATCACTCACAACTTTTCGGATTTATTTAATTGCTTTCACCAGCATTAGTATTGTGAATATTACAAAACCGAATAGACCAGATTCTCAGTAGCAGTAATACTGAATTTAGATAATTGAAGAAACAGAAAGCCTCAATTAGGATAGATGAAGTCGAAAAGGGGCGAGCTAGGTTTATTCGTTGGCAAAGATTATGCAGGCAACTTTTGGAGTGGCAAACCTCAATTAGGATAGATGAAGTCGAAAAGGGGCGAGCTAGGTTTATTCGTTGGCAAAGATTAGGCAAGCAACATTTGGAGTGGCAGATACGGGGAAGTTTCAGCGGTGGCAAGAAGTTTAGATACAGTAAATTACATGGAAAATATTTCCTGCATTAGATACCGGCAACATTTGGTACGATAGAAAATATTTTTGATTGAAAAATATTTTGCTCGAAAAAGTTTTTTGGAAAAATAAATTGATTTTTTACTTATTTTTATATGTTTGGTTGGTGAGTGAAAAATATTTTTCAAAAATATTTCGTGGTATTTGATTGGTAAGTAGAAAATATGTTATAGGAAAAAAAAATTCGGTGTTTGATTAGTGAGTGAAAAAATATTTTTTAAAAAATACTACTAACTGTTAACTAGTATATCAGTGCATCTAGCAACTCAACAATTTATAAGAACTAATTTAGGCATAGCAAATAATATCAATATCGAATACTAAAATATTACAATCACTAAATTTGACCAACTACTAATTAGCAAATATAGGAGACATTCTTCAACATTTTATTAGGACAATCTCAAGATACTACAATCAATAGAAATATAGCGGAACGATAAGCTTATTTAACCTTGTGAAACAAGCTACATCGATCGCAAAATGAAATATACAATTAGCAAAAGTAACATAGGTAAGTCTTCCTCTATACATATGAAAATAACAATACATTCAACGATCATTGGAAAAGAAAAAAAATTGGGTTTCACTATTTTTATTTCAAGCAGTGAAAAATTGAAGCAAAACACAGTGAAAAATATTTTTGAGTAATGTGAATTTTTTGAGAAATGTGAATATGAATGTTGTTGGGGTGGGGTGGGGCATAAATCACATTTGTCATTTTTCGGAAAATAAAAATGACTTCTTTTGGCCCATGAGGGAAGTCATTTTCCGAAAAATGAGTAATTATGAAAAATATTTTTCCCAACATTTAACTGCAACCAAACAAAAAAAAATAAGAAAACATTTTTCAGAAAATATTTTTCATCATACCAAACACACCACAAAGCTTTTTATATTTGATAACCCCAAATAAATAGACTTAAGGTCGTTTGATAGAGTGTATAAGAATAATGCAAAATATGGTGTATTAGTAATATTTGTGTTAGCTATGTTTGCATAAGTTATACTTGTATTTTTCTTATGCAATGTTTGGTTTGATGTATTAAAAATAACATGAATTAAATAATTTTTAAAAGAAAAAAAAATTACAAAAATATCCTCCATATATATGTTGGAAAGGGTGCGAATTTTTTTTGAGGGATAATAGTATTTTTAATCATGTTAATGCATGTATTGGATCCATTGCATTGCTAATACCATTAATTTTGAGGTACTAGTAATACACACCTCTATACACAATAAAGTGTATAATACATAGGGTGCAAAAGTATACCAAACAAGGTATTGGTAATACACATTAAACTAATGCATGCATTAGTTTTTCAATACACTTTACCAAACGGCCCCTTAGGATGGTTTGGTAGAGTGTATAAAAATAATGCAAAATATGATGTGTTAGTAATGTTTGTTTTAGCTGTGCTTGCATTAGTTATGCTTGTATTTTTTTAATCTAATATTTGGTTTAATGTATTAAAAATAACACGAATTAAATAATTTCTAAGAATTTTTTTTTACAAAATTATCCTCCATATATATGTTAGAAAGAATGTGAAAACTTTTTTACGGGACAATAATGTCTTTAATCATGTTAATGCATGTATTGGATCCATTGCATTGCTAATACCATGGATTTTGAGGTATTAGTAATGCACACCTCAATACACAATAGAATGTATAACTAATGCAAGCATTAGTTAGACATATATATACCAAACAAGGTATTAGTAATACATATTTAATTA
Source organism: Capsicum annuum (assembly GCF_002878395.1). NCBI lineage: Eukaryota > Viridiplantae > Streptophyta > Magnoliopsida > Solanales > Solanaceae > Capsicum > Capsicum annuum. Next base: position 101,456,570 of record NC_061111.1, on the reverse strand, counting down.
TTATATGCATTAGTTTTTCAATACACTCTACCAAACGAAGGGGGCGTTTGGTGTAAGGTATTAGAACAAACAATCCCAGGATAAAATTTTTAATTGCTTGTTTGGTTGTCAAGTTCGTGATAACTTATTCCGGTATTAACAAATAGTATCGGGATAAGTTATCACATCCTTTTGATGGTATAACTAATTCCATTATGATTTATCTTAGGATAAAACCATGAAATGACAAAATTATCCACCAATTCTTTTGATTATCGCTTGCACTGTCTGACTAGCTTTGTTTTAAGATTAAAGTTGGACCTCCATCTGGTAATATTAAGTTGTCTAGTGGAGTATGCTAGTTTTTCTCCATCTGTCATCTTACAACAATATTTGGGAGGGATTAAGACATTGTTGTTGTTGTCTTCTAATGAAAGTTTTCAGTTCATTGCTGAGAATAAAATGGGGTGAAGATTTTGACACTAGGATTTTTCTCAATTATCCTTGTGCATTCAAATGCCTCATCAAACTCCCCCGTTTCAAAAAAGAAAATTATCAGTTGAAGGATTTTTATTTAATGATCATAATAAAAGCTTCTTCGTTAATATAATCTCTCTTTCATGTACGTGTAGCACCTTACATGATCATACGTCCTAACTTAGCAAACTAGTACTCCAGATCATCCATTTTTACATGATATCTTGAAAAATAACATGTTGTAATGCCTTACACAGACTCTTCTTCCATTAGGCATGTAAATAGCGTTCTTTAGGTGTTTGTTGAACACACAAAAAAATCATAGAAATGCATACATAAAAATTAATAAGCTAAATAAAGTGAAGGATATTGTAAACAAACAATATATTCTTAGAAAGAATGTAATGCACATTATTTGTAGGACCACAAACCAAATAGTCTCCAAAAAATAATAGCAGGTTAACTAATCCCAGGACAACTATCCCAGCATAACTAATCCCATCATAACTTTTCTTCAAACCAAACGACCCCTAAGTAAATAACCTTCAAAGGTTTACTGTCATATCAAAAGGATTTTTTTGCCCCTAAATGCATCTCTATTCTCTCTAATGCCCTTAAACGCATTTTTATCAAGTCCAACGCCTTTACTCTTTCTCGTTCCTGCTCTTTCTCTTCATTGCACTTCTCTTTTTCTTTGTTGTTATCTCTTTCAAATCTTTTATCTCGCGATATACAGAAAAAATGGACAAATTTACGGTAATTTCTTCATCTTCAAGATATTGTAATTTGTGATTCTGTATATTTTTGATAAATTTACTTAAATGAGAATTTTAGGGTTTGTAATTAACTTTGAATTGAAGTCGTTGTTTGATTTGAAAATGGGAGAATCTCCAATCTGCATAGTATACTATAAAAATGCTTTGTACAATAGGTACTGCTTTTACAATCTTTTTATTTCTTTGACCAACTCTTGCCTTTAAGGCACGAGTCAGAGATAATTTTATAAATTAATATGTATGATTTTGTGACTATTATTTCCTTTTGGGGTTGTATTTTGTTCTTTGAAATTTCTGAAGCTACATTTCGCCTCTTAGACACGTGTTATAGAGTGTCTTGCAATTTAGTACAGAATGAGTTATTGACAACTTTTACCTATAGGGGTGTATTTTGTATTTTTTGACTTTCTTTTATCAAAGTCTTGCCTCTAAGGCAATGTTCATATTTTGCCCATTAGCTGATTTTGTGACCTACGAACCTCATCAAGCTTGACCTAGGATAGAAAATATTAGAGATTGAAAATAACTATTATTTTATCAATTGTATTTCAAAGTGCATATTATGTTTAAAAAATAGTTGCTTAAAATGTATTTATTACCTAGTAGATTTGTTCAAAATGTTCATTTCATATTTTTAAAATTAGCAGATATGGAAGATCAGAGCATGACAAATGGAATGAAAAATAATTCAAGAATATGGTAGCAGATCAATCAAATATCAGAAAAATAGAAGAAGGATCACAATCCAAAAAATTAAGGCATACCATATCAATCAAGAAGAAAAGATCATGAGCATATTTGGAAAGAAATCAATATATACAAAACCAAAAAGAAAAATAGATCATAGACATATCCAATATGGACGTGATCCAAAGTCATATATAGACATATCTAATATGGACATATCATACAGCTATATTCCTCAATAAAACTAAATAAAAATTAAATTTTTGAAAAGCGACGTTGTCCGTCGCTTTTTAAATTTAATTTTTATATTTTTTTATTTTTATTAAAAGTGACGAAAAACGTCGCTATAATTTTTATTTTTTAAAATATTAATTCTAGAAAAGCGACGTTGTCCGTCGAAATTTGTAAATATTTTTAATTTTTTGTTATTTTTTACAAAATGCGACGGACAACGTCGCTTTTGTTAAAACTAAATAAAAATTGAATTTATGAAAACGACACTGTCCGTCGATATTTGATATTTTTAATTTACTGTTGTATCAATAACTTTTATATTTTTTTTAAAAAAAGTAAATGTATTCAATTATATATTGAATACATTGATATTATAAGATTGATTGATCAAAGAAATAATATACTGTTGAAGTCAAATATAATAATATAAGCTAAATTAAACAATAATTTATCATTGTATATATACAAAACGTTGTATTACGAGGTAATTTACATGTGTATGTGATGTATCTAGTACATATTGTGAATTTTATAATCAATCAACTATATATATTGAATAGATTGATATCATACAATTGATTGATCAAGTATATAATATATTATTGAAGTTATAATATAATAATGTAAGCTAAATTAAATGATAATTCATCAGAGTAGAAATAAAATATGTTGTATTACGAGGTAATATACTCGTGTATGTTATGTATATAGTACATATTACAAAATCGATAATCAATCATATAAATATATATATATATATATAAATACGTATCTCTCGTATAGTGATGTACATAGTAAGTTAAAAGCTAGCTAACTGAATATATATATCTAAATATTTTAATAATACGTTAGCATCATATGATCGAGGTAATAATACACTATTGAAGTTATAATAATGAAGCCAATTAACTGACAATTTATCATATTAATACGTTGTATTAACATGATAGAAATATCCAATTCAATCTCTTTTAACCCAATTTCTAATCCTAATTTGACTCGTCTCCTCAATTTTAATCTCAGTTGTTCATCATATTTGATCAACGGTCGATATTAAAATTAATTTTCACTATTTTTTTCTTGAAATTGGGGGTGTGCATTGGTTGGTTCGGTTTGATTTTATATATTATCGGTTGTGTTTATCGGTTATCGATTTTTAAATAAGTTAAAGCAATAATCAAATCAATAAGATATTTTTTTAATCGATTTTTGGTTTATCAATTTTTAGTCCTTAACGGTTCGATTTTTGGTTTAACCAATAAGAACATATGCATAAAATAGAAATAGTAGCAACTAATTAACAAGAAAAAAAATCTTAATTACAGCAAAAATCCTACATGATGTGTTTTACTTTATAAGAATCTTCAAGCTTAAATATGTTTTTGAGAAGGTATGCGTACACTGTACCCTCCACAGACCTAACTTGTGGGACTAAATCGATTTAATTGTGTTATTGACACCCAATTTTGACCTCCCGACACTCCTTTTAGGCTGCTATTTTGTCAAAATTATTTAATTTAAAATATTATTATTTTTTACATATTATTCTTATATTAAAATACATACTGATGTGTCACATTCATGATCAAAAGGTGAAAATTATTTTTATTATATTTTAGTATCATTTTTTTTAATTTTCTAACTCAAATACGACATTTTACATGTTTTTTATTAATATTTATTAAATCATTTCTCACGTAATTATGCACACTCACATTTTTTGCAAATACCTTGTCCAGTTTTCATTATTATTTTATTATTAGTATTATTATTGTTTGTTATTTTTATTACTATTGTTTAAGTAAACAACCTAAATTAAATCAATTGTCTAATTTATTTAATTTTGACCCAATTTTTACCACAATATAACGATTTTAGCCTAAGTTCTATTCAATTTATTGCAATTAGAGCCAAAATTGATCTAATTTTTAACCTACAAATTAAAATTCAATGGGTGGCCTTCTTTTTAAATAATTTCGATCTCAGCCGTTGATCAAAACTAATCCAACAGTTGAGATCCTTCAACTCATTCTTTCCTTTTTAACTCAAAACACCAAACCCTAGTTTTCATTTTTCACAAAAAAGAGTCGCACATCAGCCCTCTCTCTCTACCTTCTCTCTCTACAGTCTCATCCCCTCTCCATCAGCATCCATGGTTACCACCGGCCATCCAAGCACCGGCGAGCCTCCTCTCTCCCTCAACCCTTCTCTCTTCATCGATCGTTATGTCGAGGACAATAACTGCATCTCCCTCCACCGCCAGATGCCACAACACCATGGTAGCCACCGACGCCTCATCCTTTATTCAAACCAGCAGCCGCTGTCAACGTCGCGCCAGCCATTAGTCAACACCGCCGCTGCCATAAAACACCTGCTGCCACCTCACCGACTATGCAGCCGACAAAATCAACCAACCAGTACCATCAACAAACAGCGGGACCAATCGACACCGAAAAAGAGTAAAAATCAAGAAGGATTCTGTTTTGAGATAGTGATTTTTGTAAGTCAAGTTTTGATTTGAAATTAAGCTATGTTTAGATAACTCTTTTCCAAAACACAAAAAGAAGAAATTTGTATGTATCGATTAAGCTTCTTAAGACAATGATGGAAGAATTTAAATCCACAAGTTTTAGAACAAAAATGATGACAATTTCTTAAATAACTCTAGATTTTAACTTCTCAAATCTCTCTCTTTTAAAAAAATAATAATTTCAATAATTTTGGCTAGTAAAAAGAGAAGATATTGTGGGTGGTTTTTTTTTGTAGTTTCGGACTCCATTGTTTCAAAATTACCGATCTATGTGGACCACTTATAAGCTATAACGTTTTACTATTTATGATCCATCTAGTTAACGCTCAAATCTTAGGAATATTTTGAAATATTAAAATAACGCAGGAAGTAATTTTGAAACAAATTCAATAGCATAATGATAGTTTTGGTCCTTCCCCGTTTACGTTATCTTTTGTCTGATATAACAAACTATTGAGACACACATAAATACTTGATAATTACAGAAGTGAAAATTCAAAGCAAAACCCTCGCCTTAGCAAAGCTGTTTAATGAACCTCTCTACAATACATGAATATGAAAACAAAATACTTAATTAAGGAAAACATATATAACAAATCAAGTCGATTTTCAGTTGTCAAAATCAACAACTTACAGGAAACTAATTTAATAAGTGGAAATTCATGACTTGAAATTTGTAAAGTGTAATCACTTGAAAATGTGAATTCATGACTTGAAATTGATTTAGTGTTGGACTTGAAATTGGTTTAGTGTTGATACTTGAAATGCGAATTCATGACTTGAAAATGGTTAAGTTTAGTCACTTGAGAAGTGAATTAGAGAGTTGAAAATGATTAAGTGTAGTGTTTTCAAATGTGTATTAGTCACTTGAAAAGTGGATTAGCAACTTGAAAATGGTTTAGTGTAGTTCTTCAAAGGTGAACTTGTGTTTTGAAAGTTGTTAAGTGTAATCACTTGAAAATGTAAATTTATGACTTAAATTTGTAAAGTGTAATCACTTGAAAATGTGAATTCATGACTTGAAATTGGTTTAGTGTTGATACTTGAAATGTGAATTTATGACTTAAAAATAGTTAAGTTTAGTCACTTGAGAAGTGAATTAGAGAGTTGAAAATGGTTAAGTGTAGC